>NW_027468696.1:2272500-2697500 GCF_046254945.1 Alosa pseudoharengus | reverse complement strand
TACTTTACTCTCTCCCCTCATTTATATATCGATCTATTTCTATCTCTACCTCTCTTTCTCTTTCTTTGTCTGTAGGCTTCATCTAGCTTCTCACAAACTGACCATCTTTGCATCCGTACATGCATACACGCACGCCATCACTCCCATTCATTTCCCCCTAGACATTTTGCTATTTGGTAACCTTTTGCTTTACTTTAATAAATTAATATTTGATATGAACCTTGTTTTCCGTGTCCCTCTTTAAGTTTCGGTCTGGGAACGAGCTGGCAATAACAGTGAGTGTGTACTAACTTCTTTTTACTCTGTGTTGGGATTTGGAGTTTCACACACTCTTCTGTAAATTTTCTGGCGGTGTTAGTCTCAACCTCAACACCTGGCGGCGCTATCTTCGACCTTAACACTTGGTGGCTACCTTCAAGCTCAACACCTGGTGGTGATCCTCATAGGATCAGGCCAACACTGTGCAGGAATTGTGTGTGTGTGTGTGTGTGTGTGTGTGTGTGTGTTTCAGTGTAACAACTGTTTGGGAGGTGAACCTCACTGTGTGTTCACTGTGTGCTGAGTGTGTTTCACTAATTCACAGATTGGGATAAATGAGACCAAATTTCCCTCACTGGATCAAAAGAGTATATATACTTATACTGATCCTCATAGCATGATGCATCAGGCCAACACTGTGCAGGAATTGTGTGTGTGTGTGTGTGTGTGTGTGTGTCAGTGTAACAACTGTTTGGGAGTGAGTAGTAGGAAGTGAGAAGTAGGATTATCTTACCTGCTGGTGGCAGCGATGGAGGCTGAGTCGGCCT
This sequence comes from Alosa pseudoharengus, assembly GCF_046254945.1. Lineage (NCBI taxonomy): Eukaryota > Metazoa > Chordata > Actinopteri > Clupeiformes > Clupeidae > Alosa > Alosa pseudoharengus. The sequence goes on along the minus strand of NW_027468696.1, from coordinate 2,696,694 downwards.
CTCTGGGTCTGTGAATCATGACAAAGTGAAAAGATCAAGAAATGACAGAGTAATATGTGCTAAAAATAAATAAAATGAATGGACTTGGGCGCCGGGGAGTTCTTTGCCTCTCGCCCTTGTCCATTAATTCTGTATAACAGGACACCTTGGCGGCCATTATCCCTTACTTCATCGTTTCCCAACCTTGGGGTCGGGACCCCATGTTGGGTCGCCTGAAATTCAAATGGGGTCACCTGAGATAATGGGCATCTTAAAATGTATTAGTAGGCCTACATTACATTAAAATATATTAAATAAAAAAATATTAAAAACCCCATGATATTCAAGTTAAGTAACAGATACTTCATTATAATTTAGCTAAGTAAAAATAAACTTAGACAGGCCGCATGAGATGTTTAATTGACAGAATTATGCTTGATCAGTGTTCGAAACAAAGTAACAAAACAACCAGGCGCGCAAGAACATTTAGGAGAAATTAAAGAATCTCCAACATTTTGAGAAATCAAAATAGGGTCACCTGCCAAAAAAGGTTTGGAACCTTACTTGCCTTACTTATTATCTAGAAACAATGCCACATGTCTACATTCAATGCTATGAAGCCATCTCGAATGTTTGTTTAGATCCAGTGACACTGCCATCATGGAAACAGAACTTTGGTACTCTTTCTAAAGTACCACTCATTCTAAAGAGTGCATTACAATAAGAAATTCAACCTAGCAGTGGTATTCGTTTGTGTCTCATGACGTCACTGTAGCTTTACGCCGCCATCTTTACGACCGATTCGGGCAGCTCAGCCGCCCAGTGGTCACACAACAGCTGACCGTCTGACAGCTAACAGCTGATAACCCACCACAAACTGTTCCCATAAAGTCACAATCGCCTCGTTTCCCTTCCCTTCATGTTCTTTCAATGAGTATAAACCATGGAGTGTATAAAATACGTATAAACAAATCTTACATTAAAGGACATTATCCAGATTAATGACAGCTAGCTGTGAGCTAAATGACACTAAAATAAGTGGTAGGCTAGCTTGCTAGCTTAGAACTCACTACATGTACATGTAGTAAGAGTAAACTACCACCAAAATCATACATTTGAATTGTTTTTACATAATACTTACATTTCCCATGATTAAATATAAATCCTTGGTGGCCAGGTGACGCACTTTCACGTTTTTGACCCATCCAGCCACAGCATATTGATAGGCAGGGGAGCAGTTGAAACACTTTTTAATTAGGTCTAAACGTAATTTAGCCTACAAACCGATCGTACCACACTGAAAGCTCATATTTGGTCACTATAACCTACATCTGTCCTCTGTCAAATACAAATGCATTTCCAGCTTTGAACAAAACCGGTCAGGAATTATTACAGCAAAAGTGGGACGTGCGTTTCATTCGTCCCTCCTCGGGACAGTTGAAACAACATGGGGACGAATGAACATAGGCCTACAATAATATTAATTAAACGTCCCACAACTTCAAATTTTTACTACATATCATGAATGGTAGGCCTACTCCCAATAGGGGTTATTTTAGATAGATTGTTGCAGGGCTAGCCTCTTCGTGCATGTCTGATCATTGCCATCATCGTGCACGAAGCGTGTGCTGTTTTTTGAAATATCATGCCCTGTGGATGATTCTGCGATGTTTATAGCTAGAACGGTAAGCGTTCCCATTTATATCATGTTTTTGTTGGAAATGACGTTTCACTAGGTTTTTACGTGGGTTAGGCCACGGCACATCCAAATAAGTAGGCTAGGCCTAGGCTTAACGACCCACCGGCCGTCAGTCTCAATGGATAACATGGGAAACTCGACCCCCTATGGTGGGCCCAAATGCATTTTCATCTTCCTAAAACTGTTTTTCCATGTCTCACCTCCATAAATGATTGTTTAAACACAGATCTTTGTGCATTTAATTAAAATACATGGAGTTACAGCCTGGTCGGGGCGAATGAAGCTTGTTTCAATCGTCCCGACACAGACATAGCCTATCACTAGGCCTAGCTTGTTTTGCTTTCCATGTAAACAAGCATGCAATATGAAAGTCTGGGATTGTGGAGAACTAAATGGTCTACTGAATAAGCATGAAGTCGAACCTTTAAATGAAAAATACTCATTAGGCTAACAATCAAAAAATAACCTCTAATGAAGTTTACTTTTGCGCATCAAAACTCGTTTATCGCCTGTAACTCCGTGATACAATGACATAGCAGGAAGATATTTGGCTAATAGAAGGATGTTAACATGCTCTATGTTTTTACCAAAGGACGTTTGTCTATCATCATTAGCCTACACTCGGAGAAAACTGGAATGTTTCATTCGTCCCGTGTTTCAATCGTCCCAGCTCTCCTGTAGGCTAACCTACTCTTGAATGCCTTCCACTGTAGCCTACGGGGAGGGGTTATGAACAAGGTAGGCTAGCCTACTGTATATATCGCGGAAAGCCAATTGGGCAAGCCTGGGGCAGATCATAAGGGACAAAATAAATCTGGGGGTAACAAATAAGGATCGGAGCCTAAAATTGAAATTTTCTCCATATATCTCTCTCTCACACACATTCAAATGTGCAGTGTGGGCGGCCATACTGGGCGAGATCGGTCGTAAATATGGCGGCGTTCTATTTGATAGTGACGTAGATGGCACCTATGAATAGACCCTTTCAAGACAGTTCCATTATCAGCATCATAGTTGGCCCCACAAGACTTCCTTTTTAACATTCCATATGTTATCTTAATGCAGAGGAAATAGATTGGGGCCCAAATAGAACGTTCAAGCATTGTTTTTGTTTTTATTGTTGAAAGGGTCTATAAGCATTGTAGTGAGTGCAAACATGTGTTTGTTGATGTCTTTAAACACACAACTAAGTAAATGTGGCACTGTTCCTCCACACCCAAGATGTTGTTTACTTGTGGTTAAGGAAGGAGGGAGGACACAACTGCTTTTCATACTTCTGCTTTTTCAAAACAGCTAACTCACTTCTTGTTTCTAAACGGCTAATTGTGGACTGATTAAAAAAGAAAAGTAGTTTGTAAACCTAGGTAAACAGTATTGTTGAGTGCTGTCCTACTTTAATTCATTGCAAATAAAAGATTCAGATTGGTAATGCAAAGGACTATGAGCAGGTAGGATACACATAAAACTGAGATAACATTTTTAAAAATGTTCATTTTAAATACAGTTTAAAGAAAATAAACTACCAAAGATGTAAAATGTTAAATGCTCTGACCTTGCACTTTAAGTGTGACCTCTGTGAGGAGAGTCACGCTGTCAGTGTTGCCCCCGGTCCTGACGCCACACCAGTACACCCCAGGGTCCCTGCTGCTGGACACGTTACTTATGCGCACGGTGAAGGTGTTCTGGGCCTTATTGTCAGTCACAGAGAACCTCCCGATGGAGGCTGGTGGCTTTTCTGAGATCAGGTTGTCACAGGTGAATACATGCCCTTGCCTGCAAAAAAACATGCCGTTGCCCTTCGACTCCTGCGGATACTTGCAGGGGATGTCAGCATGTCCTCCAACGTGACTGTTCACTGTGAGGGGCTGGGTGCAGCAATCATCTGCCAATCATATACACAATGACTTCAATATTAAATTAAATTAAAATAAAATGAATTCTAAGATATACAATTAAGATATACAACGAGCACTAATTCGTCATTACCACCATAATTATCATTTTTATAAATCAACATTAACATTTTACACAGGCTGGGCTACTCATCAAAATTAATTACCTGGTTTAATGCTAATCATCACCGCAGTGTTCTCATCATTGTCCAGCACACAGCGGTAATTCCCAGCATCCGTAAGGGCCAGTTGTTTGATGAAGACCACATACATTCTTTTACTTTTGTCATTGAACTCTTTATATCTGCTGTCCGCGGCCTGACTTTCGAATGGACACCTCTTGTCCCCGCACTTGCAGAAAAACTTTTTCTTGTCTTTGTACTTCTCGTCAAATTTGCACTTAATGAGGAGGGCACCACCTACAAATCCTTTAACTTGTATGTCACACACACTCTCCGACACTGCAAGAGAAGACAGCTGAGATTCAGTCATCAGAAGGAATGAAATACCCCACGACATTGTTTATAAATAGACTTTCATCCATCACTGTGATCCCTGTTGTCTCTACAGTGCTATGTTCTGCTCTAGTTGTCTCTACTATATACACTATGGAATGTGCAGTATTTAAGTATAGTATAAGTATATATACTCTTTTGATCCCGTTAGGGAAATTTGGTGTCTGCATTTATCCCCATCCGTGAATAGTGAAACACACTCAGCACACAGTGAAGTGAAGCACACACTAATCCCGGCGCAGTGAGCTGCCTGCAACAACAGCGGTGCTCGGGGAGCAGTGAGGGGTTAGGTGCCTTGCTCAAGGGTACTCCATGCCTACTGGACAGGGTTCGAACCGGCAACCCTCCAGTTACAAGTCTGAAGCACTAACCAGTAGGCCACGGCTAACCGAACAAAACAAAACATAAACCAGTCCAATCTTTTCATACAAGTCATATTCTGTTACACTGTCCCATAATACACCTGGATTACTGTATGGTAATATCAGTGAAACTTCAGTTGGATTATTGTTACTGTATTTGATTTGTCTTAATGAAAACAAAACAACTGCAACTGATTTTACCTGAAATACACATGAAAGTAATAAAAAACATCCAGACCCTGTGCATAGCTGGTTTCAACATCAGCAGTTTTAATCTGACGGGCAAATGTGTCACCACAGCAGTCTTTTATATGACCAGTCCCATTTCACACCATTCTCATTTTGATGTTTGATGTGTAGCTATTCTACATGGTAAATTCATGTAAATAGTGCCGATTTATGTCATTATGTTTAACTTTATTTACATAGTCAACAAATACACAAGTGAACATGGTGAAACGATAACAACACAACTGAAAGAAGGAACTCTCAAAACAAGAATTGACCGATCGAAATTGTGAATCTAATCCGGGTGCCATTACAGAAACATTGTTATTACCTACGATAAGGAGAATGAAGGACATGACGGTGGCTCTCATCTCGCCTGGTTTCGTTTGGAATGTGACACGCGCCGGTAGTCAGAGACAGCTCATCGCTGTGGGCGCAGAGAGGCTATGGCTCCCGTCTGAGAATGCCTCTTTGTTCTTGAGTGTGTGGAAACTCTGAAGGGTTTGTTTCTCGTTTCTGCTGCCATTACAAAATCCTGCTACTTCCTCTTTTGACAGGCTTTCAAACAAAGACAATGGGTGTAGGCTTAAGGATACAAGGTTACAAGGAAGTTTATTGTCACATGCATATAGTTACTGGAAGTAAGAAATGCAGTGAAATTATGTAAGAGGGAGAGAATGATTGTGTTTAGTGTGTGTGTGGGGTGTGTGTGTGTGTGTATGTGTGTAGGCATACATATGGCTGGGCTATTCATAGTATACAGTAAGTATATATACTCTTTTGATCCCGTGAGGGAAATTTGGTCTCTGCATTTATCCCAATCCGTGAATTAGTGATACACACTCAGCACACAGTGAACACACAGTGAGGTGAAGCACACACTAATCCCGGCGCAGTGAGCTACCTGCTACAACAGCGGCACTCGTGGAGCATTGAGGGGTTAGGTGCCTTGCTCAAGGGCACTTTAGCCGTGGCCTACTGGTCAGGGTTTGAACCGGCAACTCTCCTAGTAGGCCACGACTGCCCCCATTTCATATTCATGACTTGAGTATGTGAGTTCATATCTCTTTTTCTTTCCCTCTATCTCTCTTCCTTTCTAATGGCTCTCTAATGGAGTCACAGACATGAGACTCTAGTGGCCAAACAGTATAACTGCACTTCTATGGCAGATATCATTATTGATCAGAGAGGGGGTTTGTTCTATGAGCTCTCCCTTTTCGGGGGGGGGGGGGGGGGGGCAATTCACACCATTTATTTATTCAGTCATTCATTCATACATGCACAGTCATTAGCTGAAATATAAAGAGATGGGATTACAATCTGCTGGAAGGGCACTTTCCCTTTCCCTCAGTGTAAATGCTTTCTAAAATTTCCCTCGGGATGAATAAACTATGGGTAAGGCTATTTGCACCCCTGGTACAATTAGCAGTGTATGCTATTCGTACCCTGGTGCAATAAGAAGTGAATTATATTCGTACCCCGGTGCACACAGCAATGTGTCCTATTAGTACCCCGTTTGGTACAAATATCAATGTATGCTATTCGTACCCAGGTGCACACAGCAATGTGTTCTATTAGTACCCCGTCTGGTACAAATATCAGTGTATGCTATTTGCACCCCTGTGCATTTATTCTGGCATATTGATCACACAATGTAATAATATATATATATATTTTTTTAAAAACAAGCAACATGTTTTTGTTGTTGTTATGTAACAGGGTGTGAATAGCTCAGCTGTGTAATAGACACTCTGAATAAGGTATGTTGTTTGCATCAATGTACAGTTAGAAGTGGATGCTATTCGTACCCTGGTGTTTATAGTACTGCATGCTATTTACACCCTGGTGCATGAACTAGCTAATTGTTGCAATCAAAACTTGAGAACCGATTTCTTGTTCAAATTGTGCACCTTCTTCTCCAGAGACGTTGGTACACATGCACACTCACTCTGCCAAAACGCATCACACGGGAATCAAACCCCAGTCTCCCATGTGCTAACCCTTGTCTGTGACCACACTGAACCAAGGACTAAAAGGACCAAAATGAAGATGGTGTGGATTTATTATGCTGTTTTTGATGTCAGGTAAGATATAGATAGATAGATAGATAGATAGATAGATAGATAGACTATATATATCTAAATATAATTTACATAAAAGAAAGATAGGTGATGTGAAGATAAAGTGATACAAAATGTATAACATACTCTTGTGTGATTGATTGATTCAGTTGTTTATTATTGAGATTAGAAATACAGTTTGACAATTAGCAAGATTCAAGATGTAACCAAATAACATTTTATATGAAAGGAACATATTTGGCAGTGCTAAAATGTTGTGCGTATGTACATTGACAGACATTTCAAATAATATGAATATCTTCAAATGATGCACTTAAATCTTTTCTACAAAACATTTCAAGGACACACTTTTTATGTAGGCCAAGAAAATGAACAAACATGTACAAAACAGAAACCATCAAGGAACAAACAAAGGGTGTGTGTGTGTTTGTGTGTGTGTGTGAGAGAGAGAGAGAGAGAGAGAGAGAGAGAGAGTATGTGTGTTTGTGTGTGTCTGTGTGTGTGTGTTTGCATTGACACTCAACTTGTGAGCGCTGTCAAGATGACAGTTAAGCTTATGATAAAACATGTGGAGCCAACATGGTAATGTGTGTCATGTGTTCCGTAGGGCTGGCTGTGGGCAGAATGTAGGATCAGTCATGTTGTTTCTTGAATTTCCCCTTGGGGATCAATAAAGTATCTATCTATCTATCTATCTATACGGTCACCAGTACGGAAACACACTCATGCACATCACTGAGGTTTAGGACACAGGCTGTGGAAGTTCATTATTCATCATGGATAGTAAAGCCTTTGTTGTCAACATTCAGATTCATAGTTGTGGAGTTATCAGTGGGATGTGTGTGACCCAGGACATTTGAGTGTGTGTGTGACTGTGTGTGCGTGCATTTAAGTGTGTGTGTGTTCATTAATGGTGTTTATGGGGTCTGGAGCCTTAGCAGTTGTCAGATAATCACTGGGGTTTGTAGAACCCTGGAATGTTAGATCTCTCTGATCAGCAGTGGGGTTTGTAGAACCCTGGAATGTTAGATCTATCTGATCAGCAGTGGGGTTTGTGGGGACATAAATAGGGTCATCAGCAAAAGTCATGGGTTCAGGAACATTTAGATGAGTAAGTTCATCATCTGGGTTTATGGGTACCTGGAAATTAGGGTATATAGGGTCATCATTATTTTTATGTGAGGGTAACTTGGTTGTATCGAGTTCAGTGTCTGATGGAATACAGAGAGCTGAGATCACAGGGTGATTTGTTTCATCTTGTGCAGTTACTTGTGCAGGATCATAAATTGTTTTTGTGGGTACATGTTCAGCTGACATTGTGACATCATTATTGAGGTTAGTGGAAACATGTTCAGCTGACATTGTGACATCATTATTTAGGTTAGTGAGAACATGTTCAGCTGACATTGTGGCATCATAATTGAGGTTAGTGGGTACCTCATCATCATAGTTTGCTGTGTCATTATTTGCATTTGTAATAAGTTCTGCATTGACATAAACCATATTTATTTGAGTACTTGTTGGACTACAGACCACAGAATAGTCAGTATCATCAGAAGTGTGTGTGGGTGAATGAGGGGTTTTACACACTGTGTCCTCATTGGTGTATTTGGGTTCCTGATTAGCTGGGTTTGTGGGGTCTGGATTATCAGTGCATGGTGTGGGGATGCCACTAGGATTATTGGGACATTGTGCAGTAGTATAGACAGTGCTCACTGTACTATCAATTTCATCAGTACCAGTGCTAAGGTGTGTGTCAGCAGAAGTGTGTATTGGTGACTGGATGCCACTAGGATTATTAGGTCTTTGTGCAGTGGCATAGATGGTGTTGATTGTTTTATCTGTTTCATCAGAACCAGTATTAAAGTGTGTGTCAGCCGAAGTGTGTATCGGTGACTGGATGTTTAAGTATGTGGGGACATCACCAGGGATTGTGGGTAATTCAGCGGTGGCATAGACAGTGTTGATCTGGGTGTGAGATGTCTTGGGGAGAAGGTGGGGGCCTGTATCATCAGGAAGGTTTGGGGGTGACTGGATAGTGTAGTAGGTAGGGTCACCTGCATTGTCTACCTTGGTATAGTTGCATCTTGAAGTCAGAGGAGGAGGAGGAGGACCAATGTCCTCAATCTCCTCATAAATACCATCTGGGTCCAGATTCTGACAGAGATAAATGAACGAAGACAAACCACAGCACATTACTGTTGTGTGGGCCTCAACATGTAAAACATAATCGTGTTTTTTTTTTTTTTTTACCTTTAATGCCCTTTGCAGATTAAGCAATTTTTTTATCTTCCACGATGATCTTTTACGATTAACCATGTCAGACTAGAAATTAAGAGAACTCCACATTTTTGCCTGCATCTTGGTTGGGAGATTGGCCACATTACAAGATCATGTAGACTATCTATTGTAGCCTTCCCGTCTCGTCAACATGAGAGTAGTAGGAGATTACCCAAAACAAAAAAAATCTGACAAGCTAGACTTTTGGTTAAGGAGTTGTGGAACAGTCACAGACAATAAATCGTGGGTCACTGAACATGCCACATTACAAGACACTTCCTCCGTCAGTGTCGTTCCCAATTTTTCATATTTGGGCAGGACACTGGAAATGTGTCGGCTACGGCAAAATTGAGCTGAAATCGTGTAGGGCTACCAATATTGGCAATAACAACAGCAAGTCTTTATTAGAACAATAACTATAAACATTTATAAACCATGACTCTAAAAAGGATTAACTTTAGAGATTAAGTGTACTGACCTCTAAATCTTTACAGATTAGGTATCCTCACCTCTGTTTTATAGTAAATTTACAAACCAAGACTCTAAAAAGGATTAACTTTACAGATTAGGTGTACTCACCTCTGCTTTATAGTAAATGAATGTGCCTGACCTGTCTGATAAAAAAAAAATACATATATTATTTGATGTTGTCCCACTCCTTTTGAGTGTATGTATGTGTCTGTGTCTGCATACACAGCATATGTTTTGGCATGTGTGTGTGTCAAAAGTGTGAATGTGTGTGGTTATACATGCGTGTACGTGTGTGTGTGTGGTAGGGTGTCAAAACCTACCATGCTTCCTGCTCTGTGTGTAACACAGAAAGAATGTGACTGCTAACACCAGTGCTACTACCACCATGACTACTATCAATATGACTACCATGACAGGGGTCTTCATGTCCTCAACATGGGCTTTTTCTGTGGAAACAGCACAGATATATGATTGTGCATGGCAAGCTGGTTATAGCAACTTGCTTATCATATCCATCCTACATATGTTGGTAACACTTTACTTGACGGGTGAGTTTATAACACATTCGTAGCAGCTGTCATAAACTGCAAATAAAGCATTCATGACTGTTTCATGAGACACGACTCAACATCCATACCAAAAATTTCATGAATGTGGAAGACATAACAACAACAACGTATCAAAATAAAAGTCCAACAATCGTAACGCAGCATTCAACTGCCGGTTTGATAAATACTGCGCACAATGAGGAAGCACAATGTGCCCTAATACTGAACTTGCATAAACAGACGCAACGCAAACTGCACAAGTGTTAGTAAATCTACTCTAGAGTCTTTGTAATATATATATATCAGAACATTCTGGTTTCAGTAACCAAGGTTATGTTCATAGACTTCATCTATGAAAAATGTTTGTATACTGACACATTTAGAGATATGCTCGTAGCTTTCATGAGTCTTAGCTTCCTGGCTTAATAGGCTATCACCTAGTGTGTATCATGGTAGACCTCCAAACAAGGTATCACGGAAATGGGGTTTAGGCAATTGAGGGTATATAAAGATCACGTAGTAGCTTGGACCGAATAACCTATGGTTGAGACCGAGACACGTGTAGCTTGGGGCAAAGCTTTCGCTAGCTACACGCTGTTACAAAAGAATGTTGGCCCGCCCTAAACAAGCTTTGCTGCTACTGTACCAGTTGACAGAATTACAACGGCAACAGCTGAGGAAGAAGAGGAGAGTGAAGAACACTGTGGTTGTCCTTTGAAAAGAAAAATATCTCTTTCTGCCACGGGGTCTCCTGTATCCCGTTCTACAATACCTCTGGGAAGATATACCACTGCACCCAGTGAGGCAGCGTTTTCATACAGGAAAGATGTTGTACCACTGTCCTCAACGTGGCAAAAGTTTGACTAAAGAGTGAAAGAACAACTGTGGACAGGCATGTTTTATTGTCTACCTTGCGCCTTGCAAGGACGCAATTGCTAGGACAGAATAGTCACTTACAAAGCTCGAAGTATAAAAGATGCACTCTTCGAGATATGAGCTAGCAACAGATGTCTGGGCCCCATACTAAAATCCAATATACCAGAAACTTGCCTGGGCTCCGTACTAAAATTCCATATACCATAAATTATATATATATAAATGGCTAATGCAGTGTTCTATGTCACCGGGTTATAATTAGAGATGCATTTCCACAAAGATACGTGAATGTGACCTTGGCACACCAACAGTGAAACCTCAAATTAGTCCATCCACTAATGTGGACACTTTGCTTTAGGCAATACGTAGCAAGTCAAAATTACAATAGCAAAGATACAGTACTGACCCAATAGCTTAATCCAAACTTTAATTTTCAGAGATTATGTGCTAATGTTTAGGGCTGGGATAAACTATTAACGATCGGTTCATCGATTAATCTAACGATTCATTTTTTCAGTTGGATTCGATTTCTATTCAATTATCTCCCCATTAATTGACTAATAGCAACTTATACATGTTGACATGAATTCCTTAACATTGCAATATATGTTTATTGTGCTTAAATTCCCAAAATAAAAGACTATAGAAGTGCTAAGTAATGCATTATTAGTCAGGTAGCATTCAATAAAGTTCAGTAGTGTATAGGTCTAATTGAGTGCCTGTCACTTTAAGACGTTCGTGAGGGAATCCTTGCAATTGTAACATTAACACAGTTAAAAGGCTGCTGATGTGGGGATGCAATTCAGAACATAGTAGTTCAAACAAACAACGGTTCGTACTTCTCCTTGGGACAAGCACTGAGTCTTGGAAAACACTTTTCCATTTACATCGGGATTTTGCAAACAGTTCAGTGTCAGAGTCAATAAAATGAGCCCTGCATGAGTAACGAAATTGACAAGCAACTGTAAGTAAGCATGCTAAACTTGACATCCAAACAGTATTCTAACGTTAGCTTTGAGATTGCATAACTTAACTTAGTTCAGTCTACTCAATTTACTATGTTGTGATAAGACCTTAGCAGAGTTAACTTTAATGCAGCAGTTTTGAACAAATTTGCGCAGCATGGTCACGATGCTAAGTGGATTTAATAGCAATTTAGCCCGCCGTGTTCTATGCAATGCTTCTATGTGGCAACAACAATCCTTCAACAATCGTGAATATTTTGTTAAATGCACTCGTATGCAGAGGAGGGGCAGCGGGCTCGTTACCAGAGAGAGCGGGTGGGGCAAGGAAAGGCTTAGTGCGTAAAAAGCACAGCTCAATGAAAGGATTTGATCTTATCTTTAATTTAAATAGTACAACATAGAACATCAATGTGTGGTGGCCGGTTTTGATTTCGTGCCGCCCAGCCACAGATTAGTCAACGTATGGGAACACTGAAGGTGTAAAAATATTTAGTGGCACACGTTATGTTTGAAAAATTGATGTGCATATTTTGCGTCGACGTATTTTTTGCGTCGACGTCATCGATTACGTCGACGCGTTGTCCCAGCCCTACTAATGTTCTTGAAAACTACGTAATATGAATAAGTAACTCTCACCTGTGATCTGTAGATTCACCTGTCCGGTCAAAGCAACATTATTCCCAGTAGTTCTTACTCCACACCAGTAGATCCCAGCATCCTCCCTCTTCAGGTCATGGATAGTCACAGTAAAGACGTTTGCAGTTTTGTTGTCAGACAGAGAATACTTTCTATTCTTCGGCAAAGGCTTTGAAACGATCAAATCCAACTCAATGAATGTATCATGTTGCTTACAGAAGTGCTTTAGGTTTGTTTTTGCTTCTTCGGGGTACTTGCACTGAATCTCTATATGTCCTCCCTCATGTCCAGTAGTTGTATTAGGTGATTCACAGCAGCCACCTGTCAAACATTCACATAGTGACTGGGTCCATATTTCAAAGACCTAAATGCCACCTTCCCACAATGTAAACAATATTCAGAGCTCATTGAACAAGAAATGCCATTGCTTTCAAATATAAACTAAAACACATTACCTTCTTTTATATTCAAGTTGAATGCTGTATGCATTTCTTCATCTTCAACAGCACAGTGATATATTCCGGCATCCTTTGAGGTGAGGTTTGTGAGCAGAACTGTTAGATGGTCCTCCTGAACATTTTCATACTGGAGGAACCTGCTGTCAGTACCATTTGTGAAGCGGTAGTGAGGGCAGGTTGTAGAATTGCCTTTGCAGAAGTATCTCTTCTTGTGTTTACGCTTGTTATTAAATTTGCAATGAATGGCAATGCCTCCCGTATTAAATCCTCTCAGAGTCACTGGACCCTTTTGTTTTCCTGTAATGAGGAAACAGAATGAGTTTACAGTGAAATAAAACAAATAAAACAAATCTGAAACATTTACTCAAAAATAGCATACATGTCTGACATTCAAGTAAGCCTAACACTGACAGAATATAATAATTGCTGACAGCACTGACAGCAATAATTACTAATCTACAGTTATTACATGGCCCTTCATAATTCTGCAGAATGCTCTATTCACTTGAATGGGCCAGCCCAACGTTCGGAGGTCTGATAATTCTCGATAACAGACCGTTGGTAAGTATAACAGACCACTGTCAAGGAAAATGGGTTTTGTGCTTCTAATTAATGTCTTTCATATCACTCCACAAAAACAATGTTTGATTGAAGTTCAGCGTGTGTAGCGAACTATTTGTTTCTCAGCAAAAGCCACCATGAAACGGTAACAAATAGGCTATGTAGGTCATATCGTCAAATATGACCTACATACATGAAGAGTCATATCGTGGGGAGTTTATTGTTTCGCTTTGGCAAGTAGCTGTGTAATAAGCCGGATAATGTATAGAACGCCGGTCGCCCTGTCGGGACCTATTTCCCGAGAATGACCAGCGTTCTATACATTATCCTAGCCTGGCTAACGTCAGACCTCATCTCATTCAGATGGGGTCTGGGAACTAGACATTCATTTTCTCGTATTTGAAACGTGGTTTACGAATGCCCAGAGCTGTTTATTGGGCGCTACGAATGTCTATCAAATGCGTCTGTACGTAGCTCATAATGGCTTCGGTGTGTCGTCATCGTCTCGCGAAAATTTGTTCCATGGAATCCAGGCTGCCTAGCAGCGTGAATAAAATCGCGTGCAGAATGCAGCATGGGAAAACCCAGGCTAACATTATCCCTTACTTGAATCCAAACTGTGTTAAGGTTAAGTTACGACTTAAGTTGTGTCTAAAGTTAAGTGAAAATAACATACTAATGTTTAAATAATATATATTTGCTTTGTTGCTAACATTGTAAAATCTTCATATTTATTCATATCTGCCTGAATCTCACCTGTGATCTGTAAATTCACCTGGGTGGTCAAAGCCACATCTTCTGTACCGGTTCTCACTCCGCACCAGTAGATTCCAGCATCCTTTCTCTCCAGCTCATGAATAGTCACAGAAAACAGGTTTGCACTTTTGTTGTCAGACAGGGAATACTTTTGTTCTGTAACTGATGGTTTTGACTCTATTAGATCTGTCTCAATAACATCCTTTTGTTGCTTACAGAAGTGCTTGGTATTGTCTCTATTTTCTGCAGCAGAGTACTTGCACTGAATGTTGATATTCTGTCCCTCAAGACCAGTTCTAAAAAACGGTGTGTCACAGCAGTCACCTGTAAATGTAAATAAATGTAAATGTAAACATCCATAAAGTTCTCAGATCTATCGTCAGTCTCTTTCTCTTCTTTTATCCAGTCATTTTAAACATAATATAATTGTGAAATCTGATTCAATGAGAACTCATATGGCATTGAAATACATAGTTCCATAAATATTACCTGATTTTACATTCAAAGTGATTTTATCATCTAAGCGTCCATCTTCGACCCCACAGTGATAAGTCCCACTGTCCTCTGAGGTGAGGTTTGTGATGAGAACTGTTAAATAGTCCCTGCGAGCGTTCTCATACTGGAAGACTCTGCTGTCGTTGTGGGCTAGCCGATTGTAAGGGCATGTTGAAGCTTCACCTTTGCAGAAGTACTTCTGTTTTTCTCTATGTTGGTCATTAAATTTGCAGAAAATGAGTATTCCCCCATTGATATAAGCTTTCAGCGTTCTACTTTTTGCACTTCTTCCTGGTACTAAAACAGACAAAGAGAAGAGAAAAGAGCCAGAGTCACAGAGTCGTGAAGAGAGCCTGAGCAGCATGGATGCACTTGTGCAGAAGTCAACAGAGCATGAGCCAAAACATTATGTTCTCAAAGCAAGAAGCAGCCCATATTCACTAGCATTGATTTCATGTGTGTTATCATTTACCTGAAATAAGGCACAGAGCGAAAAATAAGATCCCCCTCATTCTGAATGAGCATATCATCCTGTGACCTTGTTTATCGTTTGTCGACACAACTTGGTTTAGGTAGCGCATGTCCTGCTGGCAATGTGGGTGGCTTTCTTCCTGTTAGCGTGTGGCTTTACCTCATGATGCATTCTGGCCTAAAAAAACACTTTTCAGTCGTCGCTGTAATCCCCCTTTCATACAGCACTAGCAGCATTAACCCCTCGTTGCCCACTACTTTACACAGCAAACTCAGATCAACGAGGCCTGTACAGTACCTAGAGAAGCCAATCAGGTTAGCAGGTCTTGTGATTGTGACTGAACAATGACTATCATTACATAACAGAGATAACCATCATTTTCTACACTCTTTGTCAACTCTCACAGTGGTCGCTCAACAACCTTTGAAAAGATGCAGTTTCCATTTATAGCAGCCAACCTGTGCCTTTGGGACCAGATATGATTTCATGATGAAGTCCTTTTTAAAATAGGTTTTGATTGACTTTATGCATATGTAATAAAACATAAAAGGGGGTGGTGGCTTAGAGACGGTTGTGTCAGAGAGGCTGTGGTTTAGCGCCTCTTCCTCTGTAAGCGCTGAATAAAGTCTGCAGTCTGGGTCTGCAGGTCCCAACAGCAACATGCTAACCTGCAGTGAGATGGGCTACTCAACGTGAGAAAAACTGAATAGAGTACCATGACGGCAGTGTCACTGGATCTAAACCAAAGATTCTACAGTGGAGCGCTCCAGAATCTTTGATCTAAAGTTTAAACCAACTTTCGAAGTGGCTTCATATCAATGAATGTAGACATGTGGGATCGTTTCTAGCTAATAAATTGTTTTAAATGTAGGCTATAGCCATTAAACAAGTTTTACCTGCTCGGCAGCAGCTTAGCCACATAACACGGATTCCCTGGCAGGTGTAGTAGAAAGAGACAAAATTCCAGTGAATATTTCACATCTTATCAAATACTGGCGGCTGTTAAGTGTTGTTTTTTGCCTCAAAAATAAAGCCATAAAGCCAGGATTTTAAAAAGTTACATGCATGTCTCTTTTATTTTTAAGTTACATGCATGTCTCTTTTATGGAGGAAGCCCATGCTAAAACAATGTTGGTATGTGTAGTAGTGTGTGATTCCAACTGTGTAAAAAAATATACTAACGTCTTGGAAGCGTTGAAACATTATTTAAATAGATTAAGAGAGTCACCGCTATGGTGAATATAATGGCTGAATTGATTTGTTTAGATCCAGTGAAATTGCTGCCTTGACAACACTAGGTCATGGCTTCGGTGCTCTATACATGCACAGTGTTTTCTCTGCTTAATTAATAGAATTTTAGAATTTCCATGATTTGACAGGGGAATGCATGGTACTGCTGGTTAAGCATGCGCACCTGCAACCTGCACACACTCTCTATCTTTCACACACACACACACAAACACACACACTCACACACTAACATGCAGGCGCATGAATACACATACATAAGACTCCCCACTGTTGGACAAGTCACTCAGGAAGAGTAATATGTTATCGATTACTTACCGTACATATTTAGATAGTTTAGCTTCCTGAAACAAACAAGATTGTCTAAATATAGTGCTTCCTATGTGAGCTAGACAGGCTGTTAGTCGAGTCCTAATAGCAAGACATGAACCTAAAGTTTCTGACGTAAACCACAGACCCAAAACCACAGCGTTTCCTGGAGACGACATGATGCCAGCGCAGCCTCACGCTATGTTGCACAGAGTGAGAGGAGAGGAAGGGAGATAGGGAGTCATTTTGCAAATGACCAAAAGCACACACACACACACACACACACACACACACACACACACACACACACAAATAGAGGAGGGAGATGAAGAGATTGTTTCTGATGTCCAAATGCTGACACACAGACACACACACAGGTGTACCGGCAACACAGGGGTCGTTGGGGATATTTCCGCTGCTGTGCTGAAGAGGTGGCCGTCGTCCCCCTCACATTTGATAAGGGAAAAAAGCCTGGTATAGGCTAAATAAATAATAATCTATAGGTTTACGCTAGCTATGTAAAACTCCCCATTAACAGCATCACATCACAAACAACAGCAATCTGCAAATCACATCACTGCACAACCTTGTATTCATTCTGTTGGATATCAAGCTAGTTTGTCTACTAACAACCATCATCAATTCACCCTTCGCTAAGCCACACCCGACAACCGCCACAGGCCAATCGTGGCTTAGCAACCCGTCAGTAGGCACGGGAGGTCTGACAAGCTTTTCGAGTTTTGCCATGTTAACCTGTGGAGACTGAAGGCCTGTGGGTCATGAAGGGCACTTATTTGGATGTGTGGTGCCCTAACCCACGTAAAATAACATGTTACACTATAGAAACATGATATAACTGGGAACACATATTGTTCTAACTATAAAAAATGGCATATTGCATGATATGAAGAGATTGTTTCTGATGTCCAAATGCTGACACACAGACACACACACAGGTGTACCGGCAACACAGGGGTCGTTGGGGATATTTCCCCTGCTGTGCTGAAGAGGTGGCCGTCGTCCCCCTCACATTTGATAAGGGAAAAAAGCCTGGTATAGGCTAAATAAATAATAATCTATAGGTTTACGCTAGCTATGTAAAACTCCCCATTAACAGCATCACATCACAAACAACAGCAATCTGCAAATCACATCACTGCACAACCTTGTATTCATTCTGTTGGATATCAAGCTAGTTTGTCTACTAACAACCATCATCAATTCACCCTTCGCTAAGCCACACCCGACAACCCGGCACGGGAGGTCTGACAAGCTTTTTTTTGCCATGTTAACCTGTGGAGACTGAAGGCCTGTGGGTCATGAAGGGCACTTATTTGGATGTGTGATGCCCTAACCCACGTAAAGACACAGTAAAATAACATGTTACACCATAGAAACATGATATAACTGGGAACACATATTGTTCTAACTATAAAAAATGGCACATTGCATGATATTTCCATAACCGCGAGATACTGTACACGCTTCACGATAACGGCAAGAACTTGTTAACAGACGTTCACCAATATGTATAGCCCATCAGCAATCTATTTAACATAACACCTATTTGAAGTACCATTCATGATATGTTGTCAAATATTGAAGTTGTGGGAAGTACATAGCTTAAATGTTTCTTTCGTCCACCATGCCTGTTCCATTCATTCTGGCCAGTCAAATGAAACAAAACGCACATTCGACTTCTGCTTAAATAACTCATGAATGGTTTTGTTCAGAGATGACATTCCAACTGTATTTGACAGAGGACAGATGTAGGTTGCTAGTGACAAAATATTAGCTTTCAGTGAGGTACGATGTCTTTGTAAATTACATTTCATTGAAAAGTCCCGATTCTCCACCTATGTAATAGACGTGCAGGGTGCTAAAGCTTGTCAGGCATAGCAACAGTAACTAAGGAGGGAGGGACTTAGCGAAGGGTGAATTAATCTTTTTTTTTTTTAATTTCTATCCTGCATTTAGACATGCGTTTCGTTTGGAGCGGCATACCGTAGGCTATCAAAAGCATAACATTTTCGGTTTGGTTTGGGATTTAATTTACTTTTGGACTGTTTGATTATATTGCTAAATGTTGGGACAGATGGGCACTGACATTTGGGGGTATTTGATGGTTCACTACTATGTTTTTAATACATAATGAGTAATATGTTATTGAATTGTATTGTATACCCTTTATATTTAGGTAGTTTAGCTTCCTGAAAAAACCTCTGGTGATGAAGATTGTCTAAATATAGTGCTTCCTATGTGAGCTAGACAGGCTGTTAGTCGAGTCCTTATAGCAACACATCAACCTGTTGTGAAACACTGAAAAAGGGGAAAGTTGCTGACCACAGACCCAAAACCACAGCGGCATGATAACAGCGCAGACGCCGTGATGCCTCACGTTACGTTGCACAAAGTGAGAGGAGTGAGGGAGATAAATACACACACGCGCACACAGACATGCACAGACACATCAAACACACACACACACAAAGATGCACACACACACACACACACATGTGCAAATAGAGGAGTGAGGGAGATAAATACACACATCCGCACACAGACATGCACAGACACACCAAACACACACACAAACATAGACACTCTCTCTCCCTCTTACACACAAACACACACACACATAATATGTATATTATACACAGACACTCTTTCTCCCTCTTACACACTCACACATACACACACACTCCTTGGCAGACAGCAGAGACCTCTGCTGGACATTATGATTTATAGCAGCACAATATTTTGTTAAAGCTGAAAAACACTTTGTTACTATACTTGTGTTGACTGTGATGTTGTGCCATGACTGTTGTTGCACATGTCGTCTTGCCTGTCGTTTGATTCTGCTGTTGTGCATGTCGTCTTTTATGTCGTTTGGTTTTAATGTTGTGCATGCCGTCTTCTGTGTTGTTTGAATCAGCTGTTGTGCATGTTGTCTTCTGTATCGTTTGGATCAGCTGTTGTGTATGTCATCTTCTATGTCGTTTGATTCAGCTATGGATGTCACTTGCTGTCATTTGATTCTGCTGTTGTGCATGTCGTCGTCTTCTACGTCGTTTGGTTTTAATGTTGTGGGTGTCGTCTTCTGTGTTGTTTGAATCAGCTGTTGTGCGTGTCGTTTGATTTTGCTGTTATGTGTCGTCCTCCCTGTCGTTTGGTTTTTTAATGTTGTGCATGTTGTCTGCCCTGTCGTTTGATTCTGCTGTTGTGCATGT
Source organism: Alosa pseudoharengus (assembly GCF_046254945.1). Taxonomy (NCBI): domain Eukaryota; kingdom Metazoa; phylum Chordata; class Actinopteri; order Clupeiformes; family Clupeidae; genus Alosa; species Alosa pseudoharengus. The sequence goes on along the minus strand of NW_027468696.1, from coordinate 2,676,633 downwards.
CGTCTTCTAGGCCTGTCGTTTGGTTTTAATGTTGTATATGTCGTCTTCTGTGTTGTTTGAATCAGCTGTTGTGCGTGTCGTTCTCCCTGTCGTTTGTTTTTAATGTTTTGCATTTTGTTTCCTGCTCTGTCGTTTGATTCTGCTGTTGTGTGTCGTCCTCCCTGTCCTTTGGTTTTAATGTTGTGTCGTCTGCTGTGTCATTTCATTCTGCTGTTCATGTCGTTTTCTCTGCTGTAGTGCAGGTCGACTCCCCTGTCGTTTGACTGTGCATACATTTAGAATATTCATTGTGAAAACACTACGAGATCTACGAGTGCTCCAGAGTTCTCGTAACAGGTGTTGCACCAAATTCTGTGACCTGTCAAATATTATGACTCGAGGGCACTGTTTTATTGGAGGCTGAGGTGTACTGACACAGAACGTAGGTATGTTGCTCATAAGGCAGTAAATGCCGAGAGGTCAAACAGTTTTTTTTTATGGTTTATCTCCATTTCCCATTGTCACAGCCATAATATATTTAATTTAGTTTATGTAATGCCCTGTGTATGCACACTTAACTGGTGGCCTGTGCGTAATGTTTTGAAACGTAAGTATGTGTTGAATTGACATGAATTTCACAGAGGACATGACTGCAAGAAATCAGATTTAATATATTTTGTTTTTCAGTAATTTTGTAACCATGTCTGGGAGTTAAGTGCATGTCCATGTACTGTAGTAACAATAAACTTAGTGATGAAAGTACATGCTTCGCACTATAACTCTTGCTGAACCTTTTGCCAAATTGCCCTAACAATCTGTTTGTTAAACATGGATTGTGATATTAAGTGGTGTAAAATGTAATACATCTGTTGTTTTTCCGGTGTTTGACAGGCCTGTGGACGTAAGGGAGCTGCTGCTCCAAATGCAGCAAACTAATGGCCTGTTGGCCCAGGCCCTCCAGAACTCCACCTTTTCACCCATATCCGCCTCCACCACCACCACCGCATCAACCTCCACCCGCACCGCCTTCACACATCCCACCCATTCTCCTTCCCCTCTCCCTTCTCCACCTCAGCCTCTGTCCCCTCTGCCTCCACCTCAGCCTCTGTCCATCAGCCTCGCATCACAGAGGACCTGATACAGGCAAACCTGGCCAGGTTATTCCGCCCCCGGTCCCGGACAGCAGGAGGATAGAGGGCAACAGTTGAGGCAAGGAAAAAAAAGGGACCCTGGAGCCATGTGTTTGTGTGCCTCCCCAAACCGGACAGTGACACGGTGCCCGGTTTGGAGGAGGCACACTTCTACGCCTCGTGCGGTATTGGAAAGAAGGTCGTGACCTTTATAGAATGGAATGGAGACCACCAGTTTGTGATTGAAACCGTCCATTCGGCATTTCCTTCCTCTGCGAGACTCCGGAGGTTTCGGTTTTGGCCGGAGTGACCGCCCCAAAAAAATTACAAGTCTACAAGTTCCCACCTGTGGGTACAGCGTGACCTTTCCCAGGAGGCTGGTGGAGTCTTACTGTGTAGGTAATTTTATTTTCTTTTTGTTTGGTAAACCCATTGATGTCAGGACCATCCTGTATGATTTGCAGAACACAAATACGGGGGCCATACCATCCTCGAATACAGTGAATGACATTTGTGACCGTGTGCTGGACAGCTTTTTGAAGGCCAACGTTCTCTACAGAACACCGGCTAAACATTGTGTTTGTCGAAGATAATGACACTGAAGAAGGTGCAGTGGATGATGGGGGCCCAACCTGTGAGTTTTTGTGGCTTCTCGCTGTCCGGATACTGGATATATTTCAGGGGTCCCGAGGACAGCAGAAACCTGGCCCTGGTGTCCCGTGGTATGAGCATTTCACTTATATGTGAACAATATGTAAGATTGTGGCCAAAACTGGTACTGCAATCACTTTCAAAATACTGAAGAGTGGTGTATCCCCTCCCCCCTGACTCGTTTTGCCAACGTGGATGGCGAAACACTACTGACTTTGTGATTGTTAGATAGGTGGAGGGTGGCGCATCAGGCCAAAACACAACATGACATGACAAAACACAACATCAACAACACTTGAGGGCTGCAACTTCACTTTTTAAATGACAATATCCTGGCTGGACTACTTTTGTCAGTGATATAAGTATTTGGAATGAACATGATTTCTTAATGTCTAGTGACATATCAGGGCCATTTTATGATTAATTGAAATATTTTTCTTACATACGGTTCCTTTAAAGAGGCCATAAGTATTGATATGGACTGTCATGAGCTCTCTCTCTGCCTGGTAACACACGCTGATTGAAGTCTGATGACCTCCACCTGTTCCTGCTCTGCTCTGCTCTGCCTCACCCTCGTTAACCTACCAGCTGCACTGCATTCACCACTCATCATGCCCTGTATATAAAGCCTTGCTTTTCAGTCCACACTTGTCAGATCGTCTGCAACCAGCACCAGTTACCTGCCTGTTTTGGAAAACGCCTCTGACTCTTTGCCTGTGATCCCGGACCCGCTCGACTACTTCTTTGATCTCCAGCCCCGGTAATCTTGACCTGCCTTCTGTCTCTCTTCTACAAATACCGCCTAGCCCTTGACTGTACTGCTGCTTCGTTTCAATTGCTGTTGTGTGTGTGTTTCCCCCAGGACTTCCCGGCTCATCCAGCTCCTGCCATCGCTGCTTGGCTACTGGGGGAACACACACACGCAGACTCTTGGAACCCCCGGAACTCCTGGAACTCCCGTACCTCCCCGGAACCTCTGAAACCCCCTTTACCCCCTACCCTTAAATAAACTTTCGAACGTGACGCTTTTGTGGTCCTCGTCCTGTTTGGTGTCTGACAGTACGATCTGACCAAACATGGACCCAGCGCACGGTCGAACCAGCATGGAAACCGAAGAACCAGAACCACCCACTGCCATGCAACGCTTGGAAGAGACAGAGAGAGAGGTAAACCGCAACACTGCTGACATTGCCTCCCTACTTCAAGCCAGCTACCAACAGCGTCAGCAGTTCCAGCAGCAACAGCAACAGCAACAACAACAGCTTCAGCAACAGCAACAACAACTTGCGATGATCATTCAACTTCTCACCAACCTTTCTCCTCTGCCTGCTCCTACCGGCCCAGCCCCAGCCAGCTTGCTCACCGGCCCACCTCCCGAGTCTCCTGCTCAGTCCACTGCCGCTGCGGCTGCCGGAGCCCCAGAACCCAGGATCGGCAATCCAGAGCGGTTCAGCGGCGACCCAACCCAGGTACGGGCGTTCCTGACGAGCTGCCGTGTCCAGTTTGCCCTGCAACCCAGGACCTTTGCCACTGAAGAGGCGAGGGTCGGTTACGTGATCACTCACCTGACGGGCCGAGCTCGACTCTGGGGAACGGCGGAGTTCGAGCGTCAGACACCAGCATGTGCGACCTTCAGCCTATTCGCAGAGGAGATGCTCAAGGTATTCAATTTGGAATCCACAACAGCCGAGGCATCTCGGACCCTGATGAGTATTCGCCAAGGCAGAAGGACTGTTGCGGAATACTCCATCGATTTTCGAACTGTGGCAAGTCGGAGTTCCTGGAACGGGGAAGCATTGGTGGATGCCTTCCTCCACAGTCTGGCGGACTACATAAAGGACGAGCTGGTGTCCCATGATCAACCCCCCACTCTTGATGAAGCCATTGCTCTGGCTGTCCGCATCGACCGCAGGATCCAGGCCCGCCGTCGAGAGAGAGGGCGCCAGAGTCCATCCACCAGCACACGGAGCGTCCCAACTGCCCTTCTGTCCTCACCTGCCACACCATCTAGCCAGGCGGACCAGTCTGAACCGATGGAGATCGGCCGCGCCTCCTTAACCCCTGCAGAGCGCCAGCGACGCATCACCTCTAACTTGTGCCTGTACTGTGGTGGTGATGGCCATCGAGTCGCCACCTGTCCAGCAAAAGCCGGAGCTCACCGGATGTAGGAGGAATCCGGATGAGCTCAATGAACATTCAGCCCTCCATCAGCCGTAAACCCCTCATTCAAGTCTGTCTTCGCTTGTCTGATTCCACCCACACCCTGGCAGCCCTGGTGGACTCTGGCGCAGAAGCAAACATTATTGACACAAGACTGGCTCGTCAGCTGGGCTTGGAAAGCCACCGCTTGTCCACTCCTGTCCCAGCCCGGGCTCTGGACGGTCACGTAATTGGCACAGTTACCAGCATCACAGCCCCAATCTCAATGATGGTGTCAGGAAACCACCGAGAGACCATCTGCTTCCACCTGCTCAGCTCTCCAGGCCAACCCCTAATCCTGGGCTACCCTTGGCTCCGTCTCCACAATCCTCACCTCGACTGGGCCTCCGGAACTGTGAAAGAGTGGGGGAATGCCTGCCACCTGACCTGTTTGCGTGCTGCCTCGCTGCCCCCTGGCTCAGTACCCCCCAGCACTGCCCCCGACATTTCTAATGTTCCTGAATGTTACCATGGCCTCCGAGAGGTGTTCAACAAGGCCAAAGCCACATCTCTGCCCCCACACCGTCCGTACGACTGTGCCATTGATCTCCTCCCTGGGACTGCTCCACCCAAAGGTCACCTCTACTCACTATCCCCTCCTGAAAGAAAAGCTATGGAGGATTACATCAGGGACTCCCTGGCAGCTGGACTCATCCGCCCGTCTTCCTCTCCTGCTGGCGCCGGGTTCTTCTTTGTAGGAAAGAAAGACGGGTCTCTTCGCCCCTGCATTGATTATCGAGGTCTGAATGATGTCACAGTGAAGAACCGGTATCCTCTGCCTTTACTCACCTCTGCTTTTGAGTTGCTCCAGGGATCCACTATTTTCACCAAACTGGACCTTAGAAATGCTTACCACCTTGTGCGAGTAAAGGAGGGTGACGAGTGGAAGACTGCATTCAACACCCACACCGGCCATTACGAGTACCTGGTAATGCCATTTGGCCTCACCAACGCCCCAGCGGTATTCCAGGCTCTGGTGAATGATGTGCTGCGGGACATGCTGAATAAATTCGTCTTTGTGTACCTGGACGACATCTTAATTTTCTCCAGAACTCTGTCCGAACACACCCGTCATGTCCAGCTGGTTCTTCGGCGGCTCCTGGAGAACTCTCTCTATGTCAAAGCGGAGAAATGCGAGTTCCATGCTCAGACTGTGTCATTCCTGGGATACATCATCGCTGAAGGCAATATCCAGATGGACCCCGCAAAGGTTTCAGCAGTTACCTCCTGGCCAGTTCCGGAGAATAGGAAGAAGTTGCAGCAGTTTCTCGGTTTTGCCAACTTCTACCGGAGATTCATCCGGAACTACAGCTCCGTCGCCGCTCCCCTCACAGCCCTGACCAGCATCAAACACCCCTTTTTCTGGACCCCAGAGGCCAACACAGCCTTTCATACCCTCAAGGCCCGGTTCACCACTGCCCCCATCCTCCAGATGCCGGATTCAGACCGGCAGTTCGTTGTCGAGGTGGATGCCTCAGACGTGGGAGTCGGGGCCATACTCTCTCAACGTGCAGAGGAGGACAACAAGTTGCACCCCCGTGCATTTTTCTCTCGCCGACTTTCACCTGCAGAGCGCAATTATGATGTCGGAAACCGTGAGCTGTTGGCTGTCAAGCTTGCCCTGGAGGAGTGGCGTCACTGGCTGGAGGGGGCCACAGTTCCGTTCCTGGTCTGGACCGATCACAAAAACCTCGAATACATCCGCAATGCCAAACGTCTTAACCCCAGACAGTCCCGCTGGGCCTTGTTTTTCACCAGATTCAACTTCACCCTGTCATACCGCCCAGGTTCTCGGAACACCAAGCCGGACGCTCTCTCCCGTCAGTTTCAGAAGGATGACGCCCCTTCCCAGGAACCTGCATCAATTCTGCCCGATCCCTGCATCGTAGCTGCCCTGACCTGGGATATTGAGGAGGAGATTCAAGAGGCCCTCCGTGACCATCCCAGTCCCAGTGCGTGCCCAGACGGTCGTCTCTTCGTCCCAGAGAATTTGAGGTCCCGGGTCATACAGTGGGGACACAACTCCCGCCTTGCCTGCCACCCGGGCTCCGCCCGCACCTGCCATCTCCTTGCCCAGCGCTTCTGGTGGTCTTCGTTAAGAAGGGATGTCCGAGAATTTGTCCGTGCCTGCCCCACCTGCAATCAGAACAAGTCCTCCACTCGGCCCCCTGCTGGTTTACTCCAGTCCTTGCCTGTGCCCACACGACCCTGGTCCCACGTCTCCTTGGACTTTGTAACTGGCCTCCCACCATCAGGTGGAATGACTGTCATTCTCACTGTGGTTGACCGGTTCAGCAAGATGGCACACTTCATTCCCCTCCCTAAATTGCCATCTGCCAGAGAGACTGCCCAGGCTGTTCTTGATCATGTCTTCCGTCTACACGGGCTGCCCAGGGATGTTGTCTCTGACCGAGGCCCACAATTCACCTCTACCTTCTGGAAGGAGTTCTGCCGTCTTCTAGGGGCCACAGTGAGTCTCACCTCTGGGTTCCACCCCCAGTCCAATGGTCAGTCCGAGCGGGCAAACCAGGAGCTGGAGAAGGCACTGCGGTGCATGGTTTCTCACAAACCCCAGGCTTGGGCGCAACAACTGGTGTGGATAGAATATGCTCACAACTCCCTCACCTGCTCTGCCACTGGTATGTCACCTTTCCAGTGTGTGTATGGCTACCAGCCCCCCCTGTTCCCCAGCCAGGAAGGAGATGTGTCCTGCCCGTCTGCCCTCGCCTATGCCCGCCGTTGCCGCCGTACCTGGTCACAAGCTCGTGCCACGCTACTCAGGTCAGCTGCCAGCTATGCCACTGGGGCTAATCGCCGGAGATCGCCGGCACCCGCCTACCGTGTTGGCCAGAAGGTGTGGCTGTCAGCCAAGGATCTCCCACTGCGGGTGGAATCGCGTAAGCTGGCACCTCGGTTCCTCGGCCCGTTCCCAATCCAGAGGGTCATCAGCCCAACCGCAGTCCGGCTCCGGTTGCCAACATCCATGAGGGTGCATCCTACTTTCCATGTTTCGAAAGTCAAGCCGGCGCATGAAAGCCCGCTGGTCCCCGTGGCGCCTCCTCCTCCTCCTCCTCGCCTCGTTGACGGTGGGCTGGTGTACACCGTTCGACGCCTGCTTCGGTCCAGACGGCGAGGTAGGGGCCTCCAGTATCTCGTCGACTGGGAGGGCTATGGACCTGAGGAGAGAACCTGGGTGCCAGCCAGCCGGATTGTGGACCGGACACTCATCGCCGACTTCCACCGTCTGCATCCTGATCAACCTGCAATCCGTAGGGGCCGTCCCAGAGGGGTCCCTAACCGTCCTGCCCACCCGGCTTCCTGTCCTGTGCCTGATCCTGACCCTGTCTCGGTACCTGTCCCGTCTTCTGTCCACGACCCTCCAGCTCCCTCCGAGGATGAGGATGTTCACTCGGACCGCTCGGAGGAGTTCTAGCCCTCCACCGGCTCCCCTCCGCCCTCCCGACGTGGTGTCACTCTTGGGGACTTCTGGGGCCGTCCCTTGGGGGGGGGGTTCTGTCATGAGCTCTCTCTCTGCCTGGTAACACACGCTGATTGAAGTCTGATGACCTCCACCTGTTCCTGCTCTGCTCTGCTCTGCCTCACCCTCGTTAACCTACCAGCTGCACTGCATTCACCACTCATCATGCCCTGTATATAAAGCCTTGCTTTTCAGTCCACACTTGTCAGATCGTCTGCAACCAGCACCAGTTACCTGCCTGTTTTGGAAAACGCCTCTGACTCTTTGCCTGTGATCCCGGACCCGCTCGACTACTTCTTTGATCTCCAGCCCCGGTAATCTTGACCTGCCTTCTGTCTCTCTTCTACAAATACCGCCTAGCCCTTGACTGTACTGCTGCTTCGTTTCAATTGCTGTTGTGTGTGTGTTTCCCCCAGGACTTCCCGGCTCATCCAGCTCCTGCCATCGCTGCTTGGCTACTGGGGGAACACACACACGCAGACTCTTGGAACCCCCGGAACTCCTGGAACTCCCGTACCTCCCCGGAACCTCTGAAACCCCCTTTACCCCCTACCCTTAAATAAACTTTCGAACGTGACGCTTTTGTGGTCCTCGTCCTGTTTGGTGTCTGACATGGACATTGATAGCCATTGTCTCCATCATTTACAAAGAACCTGAGGGGTATTTCACAAAGGCGGAATTAAGACATCCAAGATAAGTGATAAAGCGAGGTTTGACATAGTGTTGTCTGGTCATCCTAGCTCAACTCGTTTCACTAATGCCAATCCAGGATGAGTAGGAGCGACTATGTCAAGCCAGTTGTAAGTAATTCAGGATGTTTGCGCGTTCTCGTTTCTGCTCCAAAATGCCCACGGTTGGAATAAAAAAGACACAGAAAATAGCATCATTCGCACAAAGTGAGCCACCGCTTTTGATATAGACTACGTCATTAAGAAAGCGCTTGCCACTGCAAAGATGCACATAGTATGATATACCTTAATATTATAGTTGAAAATACCTTCGAGAACTTGCCCCTCCACTTCCAATCAACTACAGTAGGCTATTCAACAAACGTCTATCAATAAAATAAGCAAACAATGAGTACCTAGGTCTATGTTAATAATTATAAGGCTATCAATTAAAATAATAACCATATGGTAGTAGGCAGACAATCAAATACATTTAGCAATTAGTTTATAAATGGAATAAAGCTCCTTAAAAATTAGCACCGAGGTCTGATGTGAATGACAGCTAGCTGAACCAATAAGACGACATAATTACCATTAGAATTAACTTAGCTTGGCTGTTAGCCTGGGGTGCGTTTCCCGTACAACTACGGAGGTTAGCTTTTTACTAACGTGGTACGATCGTTAAAGTATCGTTCAACTAACCAACATGTAAGTTACGACTGTTTCCCAAAACCGTCGTACTTACATAGTACGTTGTTAGTTTGAACCATGTTGGTTTCAACCAACATAGTTCAGACTACAATGGTTGCAGATGTGTTCGGAGAATGTCGGGCTATGTCGGTTAGAGCCGAACGCATGAAGTCACGTAAAAGTAACGAAATTTGACATTGCATGACGTTTCCTGGGCCCAGCAGTTATAATATCATTAATAATAATAATAATAATGATAATAATTATTACAACAATAGGCAGTAATCTCAATAGGCCCTAGGCTATGTATGCTTTAAAAATATATATATATTAGGCTATTAATAATAATAATAGGCATAATAATGATAATGTCAATAATAACATCACAGTCTATTGAACGTAGGTTAGCCTACTAATTAATCAGTGAAGCATAAATTGCCAACCGAGGAAATGTGAACAAATAAGTAGCACATTTAATGAAACACACCACATACATATAAATACTAGCCAATACTTTTACGTGTGTTGAAGCGCGACAGTGTGGCGTGAAAGGATAGACATCTGCATTTGGGATGCAGGTAGGTTTGAACCTGGACTATGTTCATTTTACAATGGTATTGGAATCTTGCATAGCCTCAATCATTAAATATTCCTATGATCGATTAGAACCTGTTGTCCTACTTTTAACTATGGAGACCATGCTTACTAGCCTACCTTATAGGCCCACAGTAGCCTATTCTATGGTCCAGTGATCTGTTCTTTTTTCTCCATATGCGCTCTTCCAACACGATAGCCTATATTAGTTGTCTTTAAGCTATGCAAATTGAACAGAGGTCACGCACTGTTTCAATGAATAAGGCAAATAAAGTAACACTGATGAATACCACGTTGCTTGATTACATTTAGGGTACAAGCCACTGTAGCTCGATGAGATAGGCTCTTAACTGAACATGGTTCACTGACATTCACTGGAATTTGTGATGGGTTCTAGTCACGATGTCCCTACTGCTTGTGTGTTATTTGTCTGAAGATGCGCAGGGACATTATCAATGGCTTAGGCTAAACCAAAATTGTATATTATGTTCTATCAAAACTGGAATCACATAGGCCCACAACACACTATTTGAAATCAATATCACTTCTTAACAATTCTTATAGGCCCACACATACAGTCGCACACATATGCTCTCCCATTCCCTCAAATTAGCTGTGTGAAACAGGTGAAATATATTTCAGCAAACACCTGCTGGTTGTAGATGATCTACACCATGTAAGGGATACTGTATAGAACGCCGGTCATTGTCGGGAGATAGGTCCCGACAGGGCGAAACAGACCCCGACGCGCAGCGGAGGGGTCTTGTTCCGCCCTGAAGGGACCTATCTCCCGACAATGACCGGCGTTCTATACATTATCCCGCTTATTACACGGCTACGTACCAAAACGACACAATAAACTCCCCACGATATGACTCTTTAGCCTACATAGCCTAGGCTATAGCCTATTTGTTACCGTTTCATCATGGCTTTTGCTGAGAAACAAATAGTTCGCAACAACACACGCTGAACTTGAATCAAACATTCTTTAGAACACTGATCAACCGTCTGCTTTCACTTTTGAATGAAGTTCCAATCCTTGCGTAGTGATATGAAAGAATTGACTTAGAAGCACAAAGCCCACTTTCCTTGACAGCGGTCTGTTATAATTCAGAATTAGCAGACCGCCGAACGTTGGGAAGGCCCATTCAAGTGAATGGAGCATTCTGCAGCACTATGAAGAGCCGTGTAATAAAGCCTATTTAAACCCTTGTGCAATGAGCGGAGATGCATCATGGCAAGAAAGCCACATTTTACTTCACAAGAGCTGTCTGTGTTGGTCGATCTCGTAGACCAACACAGACAAGTATTGTTTAGCAAGTTCAAAAATGCAAGAAGCAATGCTGCCAAAACACAGCAGTGGCAGCAAACCATGGATCGGGTCAATGCAGTGGGACTCGGTTGCCGTCGCACCGTGGAGGACATCAGGGCAAAATGGAGGGACTACTCCAGCGTCACAAAAAGAAAGGCTGCAACCCTCAGAAGAGAGAGGGAGCGGACTGGTGGTGGGAGGACCAGTCTGCCTTCCCTCACAGCTGAGGAGGAGAGGGTTGTAACCATTCTAGGTCCGGAGGCGCTGGAGGGATATGTTCGCCCGTCGGTGTTCGAGCGCACCTGGAATCCCTCCACCCCCTCACAAGACGCCAGGCCACCCCTCCGTCGCCGATGTTCCCTCAGGGCTGCAGTGTCTCCTGCGTCCCCAGAATGGCATTGGTCTGAAAGCCCTCCGACTCCCCTCGGCCGACCCTCGCCTCTCCAACGCAATCGCTGTGATTGCAGCGCGGAGCTCCTGAGGTCGGAGGAGCAGAAGATCGCCGTTCTGAGGGGCATCAAGGATGAGCTGACAGCTCTGAGGGGCATCAAGGATGAGCTGACAGCTCTGAGGGAGCAACAAGGATGAGCTGACAGCTCTGAGGGGCATCAAGGATGAGCTGACAGCTCTGAGGGAGCAACAAGGATGAGCTGACAGCTCTGAGGGGCATCAAGGATGAGCTGACAGCTCTGAGGGGCATCAAGGATGAGCTGACAGCTCTGAGGGAGCAACAAGAGCGTCACCATCAGGAGACGATGGCGTATCGGCGGCAGAAATTGGCCTTGGCCGTTTCGAAGCCGTCGTTCATTCTCCCCACTGCCGAAGGTAAGTGCTAGTACTTTGAAAATGGGTGGCGCAATGGTATCACAACCAACTGTCAATCTGGTGACCTGGGTTCGATTCTCGATAGGCCACTTTGTTATGGGGAAAATGTATACTTGGCTAACTCTCATCAGTTTTCAATTTACATTAACAAATTGTATATTATAGTGAAATACTGCTTGCATGAAGTAACAATACATGTCTGTTCCATCTTTTTACAGACACCGACCCCGAGTGATCCCTGCATCCACCCCTACCCCTACCCCTTGTGGTGCTTTAGGTCTCAGCCTTTGTGTTTTCTTTTGGGTGCCTTTCTTTTTGGTTAATTTGTTTGTTAGATTAGATTCAACTTTGTCATGTGCAGAGTACAACTACAAAGACGTCCAAATGCGGTTTGCATCTAACCAGAAGTGCCTAAAAAGCAGGAAAGTGCAAAGTGATGTACAATACAAAGTGCATGGTGGTGCATAGACGGAACAAGATGTAGACAGTAGTGTACAGTTGGTTACAGAAGGTGCTAAGCGCTATAGTACTTTACTTTATTATTGCCCTTAAATTCAATGACTATGTTTCATGCCCATTAAAGGTACCATTTTCCCAATGTGGCCCTTGTTATGTGTTTTCATTGTGACACTGAAAAACTGAATACAGCTACCACACGAGTATTTCATGCTATTTTAAATAAATAGATAGAATGTTTTTCGATCACTATTCATCCATTGTAGTTATGGAGTTGTGTGTTGAATCAACAACAAAGAATTGACAGTTCACATAGCACCAATGTTAGAATGCTCAAAGGTTTGGAGGATCTGAGCCAGCTGTACCAACACACACAGAGACATAACAACACAGTGATAGGTGTTGCTCGTTTTGTTTTCTTTCTGCTGCTGAGATGGTGGCAGAGTCCATACTATTGTTTTCAAAACACATGTTTCTATTCCCTGAGTGCACTGAAACTCAAGGCCTACTTTATTCCATCAACCCCCTACAGAATGACACAAACATGTTAGTTAAATAGTCTTCAATAGACCTCTGAAGTTCGCCTACAAAAAAGATCCAAAACGGCCATCTTTGCCCATATAAGGAGATCCGGTTGTTAATTGAAGCTAACTACCTATGGCAAGTTGCATTGCAAGTTAGCTCTGGGGTAGCAATAATCTAAGTGTGCCGCCTTCACGTACCGGAGATCACAGTATCCACTCGAAGGCAGAGGACAAAAGTGTGTTCAGGAAAACGTCTGCATTTCAGACTTTTTCATCCCCACGAGACTTTAACAGGTGCGATTATTCAAAATCCCCATGTTATTTTCCCATAGGAAAAATCGCCAGATACCGGATGTCAAAGATGGCAGCTTTTTTGTAGGCGAACTTCAGAGGTCTATTCTGAAACCTACACATGTCACTATGAGGATATTTCATGTTGTGGGAAGTATAATAAGCCTTGTAGCACAACATAACATGGGCCCCCACAGAAAACATCATCAGTGTCTACAGAATGGATGATGTTACTCTTGTACTTATTAAACATCTCTGCTGTCCCCTTGACTCCTCCATTTAGCTCATAATGATCATTCACAGTCCTGAGACATGGACTACATAGATATGGCAACTAAGTCATGCCTTGGTTTGTAGAACAGGTGTGTGAAATCAATGAAGGATCATTGCAATATAGTGGGAACATATTGATCATTATCTTTTAATTGCAACTCACAGATGTGGACCAATGGTAACTGCCGATCAATTAATCAATTCATCACAAGTAATACATGGGGCATTTCCTGTTACTCATAAAAGGTGTGGCAACATGTGAGGCCCTTAGACACAATGGAAGCTCTACAGCGTATTGTGGAGTTGAATCGGCGTCGTCGCCAGAGGTGTCGTAGCGACGTAGTATACGTCAATGCCTACATTAGAATGACATTTAGCCCATTAGACATCCTTTCGGATGAGGCAATCCTCCGGAAGTACCGTTTAACAAGGGCTAAAATTGAAGAGCTGGAGCTATTCACCCAGGGACACCTGGTGAGGGCCACCATGCGCAACTTCGCCTTGTCGCCTAGGGTGCAACTGCTGGCGGCACTGCGCTTTTACGCCACTGGCAGTTTCATGGACGTATTGGGGGATGGCCTTGGCTTGAGTAAATCCTCAGTCAGCAGGGCTGTGACAGCTGTCACACAGGCCCTGTTGGATCTCCCTGACAGGATGACCTTCCCCACTCCCGACTCCTTCGTGTGGGCCAACTCCGCACTCTGGTGCAGAAGGTGGTGGCTTTGGGGGGTGCTGGCTCCTTGGAGACAGTGGCTACCCCTTGCGCCCCTACCTACTGACCCCCATCCAGAAGCCCAACAGCGAGGCAGAGGCGCGCTACAACCAGGCCCATGGCCAGACCCGCGTTGTTGTGGAGAGGGCCCTGGGAATGTGGAAGCAGCGCTTCAGATGTGTGAGCAACTCTGCTGGTGGCCTGAAGCTCCATCCTGCCAAGGCGTGCTGTGTAGTGGTGACAGTGCTTCTGCACAACATGGCCCTCCAAGATGGCATCCCACTGCCTGCTGATGAGGACCTGCTGGTGGAGGAGGTGGAAGAGGTCGTTCCGGTGGCTGCTGCACACCTTCCTGCTGGCCTGGAAGTACGCCGGGAATTAGTTGCACACATGTTTGGCCCCTAAACACCCACTCCCCACAATTCCCTCCCACATTCCCTACCTTTTTTGGCTTTTGTTGTTTTTCCCACTTTTGCTTTGCTTGTGTTTCTTTATTATAATTTCCCCCCTTTTGTTTCTGCATTTCTTTTAGTTTTTTTTTTTTAAATCAAATACTTAACTTTCCCACCATCACTTTCTCCATGATCCCTCCCACACACACACACACGTTTCCCATGAGCCATGACATCAAAATATAAACACAGATTGAAAAGTCACAAAGCAAAGGCAACTTAGCATTCTTTTGCCTCCCATGACATGACACATACCTGGGCTATGAAGCACAACTTAAATCAGTGAAGATCATGTCCCACTTTGACACTAACCACAGCACTCTGCATACTCACTAATCCACCAAGTCCCAGAGGTGTTAAAGTTCTACAAGCGAGAAGCTACTCAACTTCACCGCAGCATTCTCCAACGTCATTGTACCAACATAATTCAGCTATGTGTTCAAAAATCAACATCGTATAATACATAGGAGTAGGCTAACTGATACACCCGATAAACATTGCTTATGATTAGACAATATATAACATCAACACCATTCCACAAGCATACTCGTCTCGCAACCATCGAGTGTAGAACCTGTAACCACTACCATGTAGAGCATACACGCTACCGTCTCTGCCACAGCACACTCGCTTAACCACCGTATTATGGGCTAGGCTACATGAATTCCAGGAACCGTTAGTTATTTGTATGATTAGCAGATACTTCATACTCCAAACACACTTAACATACGACTATAATGTAAAGTTATCCTTTCATAACAAATACAATGCTAGCCTCACATAACAATACCGTTGGCATTCAAAAGCTTTATCACCAGATAACTTAACGGATGTTCGAAAGAATCCGTGCTGCTACATTAGCATTAGGCTACATGTAAATTCACAAATAATAACCACACAGATGATTGCGGTCACCATAACACTTCACCACAGGCCGCTCTGTTGTAGGCTAACTCCACAACACTTCACTTTCCACTGTACCACATAACGTTATCCAGTAATGTGCAATTGTAGCCTCCAGCAATGCTATGGTATGGTATCCCACAGCAATGTTATGGGATCGTTTAATGGCTACCTCTCATCCATCTGTCCTCTGCATGTTCCGTCATCAGGGTTACGTCGTCTCAAGTAACTATGGTTCTTACTACATACTACAGGTCGTGAGGTGTAGCTGTAACTACACAACTTTACGATAGTGGTTGCAAACGTTAGTTGCTACTATGGTTTTGGGAAACACTGACACAGTGTCACGATGCATCGTATGTAAGTTCCACCACCATAGTTCACACTATCGTTTTGGGGAACAGTTGGGTTGTACTTACATAGTTGCAACCATGTTAGTTGCTACCGTAGTTAGCAACGATGCTTTTGGGAAACGCACCCCTGGTCGGGACCAGGCTAGGTGCAGAGAATAAATCCCAATGGTAACTTATGTGCCATCTCTTTTGTGAAACCAAGTCAAGGCTAAATTCATCCAGGATAACCTAAAAATCCAAGGTTTTTCAGCTGTGGATAAATGGGCATATAGGCTCCTTGGCCAGATGCTGGCAGTATGTGTTGTGCAGGGAGGGATACACCTTGCATTCTTTTCAAGAAGGTTATTGTCACGGCAGATTGAGAGCTCGACCACCAGAGGCTATATTCACTGTAGCTGAAGCTGATGGTCTACCAGGAAAACCCCAAAATGCAGAGTCAAAGAACAGTCGAGGGAGGTCCAAGGCTTTTACTTGAAAACTTAGAAATTAGGGATGTGACGCTCGAAGCTGACGTTTCGAAACAGTGTCGAGCTTCCGAAACGCAAGTGTTTCGAACAGTGTTTCGAAGTGTGGTTCAAAACGCCCATGTCACGTGACCATGGCTTAGTGAGGCTTCGTGGTGTTTCAATTTGGTTTGGACAGGTGCACAGCTTTACCGCGCGAGCCAATTACCCGAGTAAACACCTGTTTGATCTAAATTACAAAGTCCCAGAATGCTTAAAAGTCATTCAAACACATCCTATCTTTGTGGGTTTTTTGTGAGGAGAGAGATTTTGAGAGATATAGCGACATAGAGACATATAGAGATATAGCGATTTATAGTGATTTATAGTGCATTCTTGTAATTGATAGGTTAGTGATATAGATTAATTGACAGGCTAGAGACAGACAGTGAGCGATAGTTTAGATAGATATAGTCTAGTGACGTTAATATTTAGATAGTAGCAGATTAGCGTGAGGCTAGGTTACAGATAGTTGTATTTGGTTAGGATAGATAGGCTAAGGATGGATATGCCACATAAGAGAACACGATCTGTGGTGTGGGAGCATTTCCATCTAGAAACCCCTAATAAGGTGAGGTGTATCATTTGCGACAGGTTCCTTTCCTATTGCAATAATACATCCTCCATGCTGCGCCATCTGAGGACCAGTCACCCTGTAGTTCTTCAGAATGCAGAGGACGGTGATGCCCCTGTATATAGGCCTGCTGCTGCTGCTGGGCCACTGAATAGAGGTATGTCTACAAATATAAATAAATTAAATCTCAGTGTGTTGATTAGAGCGGATAAATTAAAACACAGAAGAGTCAAGTGCTACGCCCTCTATCTCAGTAAAAGCACCACAGTGACGGCGGGAATTGAACACGGGTCGTCTGATTCTTAGTCGGTAATGCTACCACTGCGCCACCATGCTTTTAATGGCGGCAAATGTTTAAATATAGAAAGACCAAGCATAACTACACCGAAATATAGAAAACACAAAGCAACAACTTGTACACCTAAAATACTAAACAGAATGTTTTATTAACTGTTGTACTGCTGCTGTAAATCCAAATTACTAAATTATTTGCTTAAAACTGCATTAAGCTACCTGAAGATGTCCTGTATTTTCTCAATGTAGGCCTAAGTAATAATGTCTAAAAGTGAGTTTTATGTTCTTTTAAAGGCAGGCAGAGGGAGTTGGATGAGGCTTTGGTGGATATGGTTGTGAAAGACATGCAGCCATTCACCATTGTCGAGGACCAAGGCTTCAGGGCCTTTGTGACTAAGCTGGACCCCAACTACATCCTCCCATCCAGGAAGGCGCTGACAATGATGGTGGATGACAAGTACAACCGCACCAAGGAGCAAGTCAAGGATGACTTGCAGAAGGCTGATTTTGTTAGCCTTACAGGTGACATGTGGTCATCTATCAATATGGATGGCTTCTTTGGTGTGACGTGCCATTATGTCACACCTGAGGCGAAAATGGCAACAGTGTTACTTGGTGTCACCAGATTTGTGGGAACCCACACCGCCCAGCACATTATGGAGGCCAACACTGTTCTCATGGCTGAGTGGGGCATTGCATCTAAGGTCCAGTGCATGGTGACCGACAATGCAGCAAACATGGTCCTGAGTGTCCAGCTACAACAGATCCGCCATCTGCCATGTTTTGCCCACACACTGAACATTATAGTAAAAAAGGCCCTGGACCAAACACCTGAACTTCAGGACATCCGCAACAAAGCCAGAAAAATAGTTGGATTATTCCGATCCAGTTGCAAAGCAAAGGACAAACTGGTTGAGATTCAGACCATGATGGGCAGGCCTGCCCTAAAACTGATTCAGGAGGTGGAAACTAGGTGGAACAGTACATTCGACATGCTACAGAGACTCTATGATCAGCGTGAAGTTGTAGCTGCTGCCCTTGCCAACCTCAACAGTGATGTTACACCTTTGAACAGTTTTGAATTTGAATTGATACAAGAGTCCTTATCTGTTCTCCAGCCCTTTAAACTTGCAACTGTGGAGATGTCAGAGGAACAAAGGGTGTCAGCGTCAAAGCTTATACCAATGTACAGGATGCTACAGTTCAAAGTTAATGAAAAGATGTCAATTGCAACACGGGAGCCAACTGTGCAATTAGGTAGGTTGCAATAACAGTACTATAATTGACCATACATGTCATATCCTGTTGATTGATATAATTAATGTTTTGTGTTGGTTTCTGTTTTGTACATTAGGCATCCACCTGAAAGAAGGGCTGCACTCCAGATGTGGATCATACGAGTCTTTTAGAGTGCTAACCCTGGCAACATTGTTGGACCCAAGATTTAAGCATTTGGCGTTTGGCAATCATGCAAAAGCCCAGGAAGCTGAGAGGAATCTTACTTTAGAGTGTGCTTCACTGATGCGCTCAGCGACAACAACACCTGATGGTGAGCAGTGTCAGTTTTCATTTCAGTGTATTGTGATGTAGCCTAACATAATATATACTTATGCTGTATGACTAACTGCTCTTTTCATTAAATTAGAGCCACAAGCATCAACATCCTCAGACCCGCCACCACCACCATCATCATCATCTTCAACAACATCAACAGCATCCCCATCAGAGAGTCTATGGGATTTGTTTGATCACCGTGTTGGTGAAACCCAAAACATTCATAGCGCCACTGCAGATGCCACAGTGGAAATAAAAAAATATATGACTGATGCCTTTATTTCAAGAACAGCTGACCCTTTGAAATACTGGCAGGAGAGGAGAGTGGTTTATCCAAACCTAACTGTGATGGCCAACAAATATTTGTGCATGCCAGCAACAAGTGTGCCTTGTGAAAGAATTTTTTCCAAGGCTGGGGAGGTTTATTCAAAAACAAGAAACAGATTAAATGCCAAGACGGCAGAACAACTGTTATTCCTAAATAAAAATTTATGTTGACATACAAAAAATGTGTTGTTTATTTTTCCCATGTTGTACCTGTTTAGTCTAACCTGCTTCACATGTATCCTTTATTTCCCTACAACATGTTCCCAAAAAAAACCCTGGGCCATAAGCATAGCTTACATTTTAAAACCATTGTAGCATTTTCCTCTCCAGCATATTCCAAAGGATAATGTACTATGAAACTGAAATAACGAAACATCTAACTGGCAGATATAAAAATGTTCAAATTACTGAAGGCATTTACTAGTCTGAAATTTCTTAGCACCAGCAGGGAATCGAACACCGGCCGCTCCGGCCGAATGCAAGTGTGTTAACCACTCAACCACGTAGCTGTGGACGAAATCTTGCGTTCCATGTTGGCTATTTATATTCTTCGTCTGAAGCAGTTGTGCTTCACGGTCAAAATGTGATGGTGACATCTAGTGGCTAGTTTTGCTAACATGGAGTTACGGGTGTCGGATTGTTTCGAAACCTCGACACATTCCGGCGCAATTGCTTCGAACGTTTCGTTGTTTCACAAAGCCTCGTTCTGCCCATCCCTATTAGAAATGACAGAGAACCACAGTCTCAAGAATAAACATTCAAGACTCAGCAAGAGGCACTGTTAACAGAGGTACTTAAGTACTCCAACTAATAAAGGTTAACGACTAAACACAGGTGAGAAACGTGAACACTAACACAATCACTCCAGTCATCAGTTCCAGGTGATTCTCTGGGGCAGGAAGGACCAAATATGGGCATCTTCAGGTTACTTCCTCTTGGTCCCCCTGGAAGTGCTCTCAGTCGCCATCTGCTGGTCGGCAAGCCTCGTAACAGTTATACTGCGGAATCTCCCGGGTGCCCCCTCCACCAGTCGATTTGGAGGAGGTGGACGTCTCGGACCTTCGTCAAAGGCTCCAAAACTCCACCTTTTCACCCATCTCCGGGGACCCTGGAGCCATGTGTTTGTGTGCCTCCCCGAACCTGACATTGACACGGTGCCCGTACGCCTCGTGTGGTATTGGAAAGAAAGTGGTGGTCTTCGTAGAATGGGATGGAGACCACCATTTTGTAATGGAGACCCTCTACTCTGTGTTTCCTCCCCTGTGAGACTCCGGAGGTTTCTGTCTTGGCCGGAGTGACCGCACCAAAAAAATTATGTGTGTACAAATTCCCACCTGTGGGTACAGCGTGTCCTTCCTCAGGAGGCTGGTGGAGTGAAAGCGGTGCCCGCTGTACATTGTCCCACAATTACAAAGGTAACGTTGTGCGGGTTGAATATTTTATTCTCTGCAGCATATGGGTGAAGTGAATGTAAATTGAGGCCCTATGTCCCATTAGAAAATAGACAGTAGGCCTATTTCTTACCCAGGCATGAAAACGGGTCAGGGGTGAAAAAGGTGAGAAGGGCGCGCGAAGAGGGAAATGGCCGTTTCATAGCAAAACAAGCGCGAGTGACATTGTTGCCAATAGTGCATAGCTTCCATGGAGTATGAAGTTGCCTAAAACCAGAGATTTATAAAGAAAACAAACTACAAAATGACTCATTTTTACAAAAAAAAAAAACTTATTATTTCTTCTTTTTGGCTTGGGCCTACAGTATGTGTGAAGGGGCCCACTTGCACTGTTTGGCAACATGCTTCAGCCTGGCCCTCCTCTCCTTCTCAGTAATCTACATGAGTTTTCTTCAAAGCTTTCTTTCTTTATGCCTGAAGTTATCAGACATTTCTGAAGATTTCATATACCTAATGGACACTTCATAGTAGACTATTAGAATGAGTCTCAATAAGATAAGTCTGAATATTTGTTGGACCAAACCAGGTAATAAATAAACTTGGGTAGGGTAGACTAGGGTTTAATTTGTAAAATTGGTTTTAATAGTTTTAACCTGCAGCATAGGCTACTTACAGATTGTGGCATTGTGCTAGTGTGTTTAACCAACCAATAAAGTTTACATTACATGTTAAACCCTGTGGACACAGACTGATCAGGTCACTGAACATTTCTTAGAAGACAGCATTACCATGTCAAACACTGCTTTTGTCTCTGAACTCGACAAAATGCACCAGCCCAGTTTAGGAGCATTTAACCCATTTACTCCTAAAATGCCTGCTAAAAACACCTATAGAATCCTATGGCATTCTAGACTAAATAACCTTATTTCCTGAGGTTTTTCTGAAAACATACTAAAAATTGTCAACGTCTACCAAAATTTAATATCTAAGCCTCTGTAGCATGAAATAAAAAGCATGCTGCGCTACGCAGCATCCAGCGGGAGGGTCAATGTTGTGTCATGCAGCATCCAGCGCGAATGGGTTAATTCAACTATTTAGTTATTCACATTAGCCTTTGCTATACTGATAAAGTATGCCTATTTGCTTCACCTTTTGTCGATCTAGACCCTGATAGCACAGGGGCGTTGAATCCACGTTGAATCAACCTCCGCCGCTTAAAACAAACCTGGATTCAACGCCCCTCAACACCCTTTGCTATCTGGGGATGGCTCAAACTGCACGTATTCTTCATCCAATGAACTCGTTATGTCTATATTTCTGTCCAATATCGCTAACTTTAACAACAGCCTATGCTACGTTGCTACACTAATCTCAACGTCTTTTTCTAACTGAAAGTTTCAACTAGCCCCCCTGTGACATCAATAAGCATCTCTCCCATGATCTCTCCTCGCCGGGCTCACATTCCAGCTGACATTTCAGACGCATATATCTGTAGTCACACAGACAGGGAGGCTATTCCAGCGCAAGCTATTCCAGCGCATCCGCGGCAAAATTTAGCTTCCACTGTTTAATAGGCTAAATGCATAGGGGCTGCATTCACATAATCGTTTCTAGAGGTGGGTCGGTCGCGAACGAACTAGTTCCTTTGAACGGGTCTTTAAAATGAACGACCTGAACTGGTTCGCCTTATTTCCCGTTCTTGTTCGTTCTTTCGTTCGTCGCTGAATCACACTGACCTAGTGCTGCTGTGAATGCCTATGGCCCAGCTTCCTAAGGCGAGAGCCAAACCAATCATATGCTGTTGTCTGTATTGTTTCTAAAACGTTCTCATCGAATTAGCCAATGAGAAGCATGAAAGCATAGCAACCGTTTCCATGAAAAAAAACAAATGGGCTAGTGAGACTAGTGGGAGAGCATAAAAAATAACGATAGGCTAATGGTTTACATTAACAACTCCATTTTGCATTTCAATATTGGCATTTACATTTAAATATCTGTCTAATGGTAAATGCATGCTGTCTTTGTATTTTCTGTGTCATGCCAGGTTAATAAATGTCTCTTCAGTCTCGTTCGTTCGTTCGTTCTCACGCCAAGACCCCCCACCTGTTTTACTTCGCGGTCTGTCGTTCTCGTTAAGTCAGTCATCGTTCATGGCAGAGTGAAGCAGAAGAAGCAGAGTGATTATGGCTCTGTAGCCTAGGCAAAATGGGGACTTGAAACCTTTTCATCAATATAATCTTTCTGCCCAGCCTTTAAACATGTTTGTATGCATACTGGGTCTTTGTTCCTTTATGAATGAACACATTTAAAAAAAAGAAATTAGCTGATCTAGTTCTAGCCGTAGTCTACTCTATTTACCTTCAATATGTAATGTCAAGGTGAATGAACACATTAGCTACTGCTGTTTTGTCTAAAAGTACACATAATCATGAAGTTGCAGCTATATTTGCCGCTACAATTAGTGTTGTGTTGACCGTTTTCACAAACGAGGAGCTGAGAACCTGCATTCCATGATTCACTGCTGGCTACCGGAAATGCGAATGAACGAAAGAATGAACGATTCAGAACGAATCATCTTGGTGAACTGAACG
This sequence comes from Alosa pseudoharengus, assembly GCF_046254945.1. Lineage (NCBI taxonomy): Eukaryota > Metazoa > Chordata > Actinopteri > Clupeiformes > Clupeidae > Alosa > Alosa pseudoharengus. Next base: position 2,653,909 of record NW_027468696.1, on the reverse strand, counting down.
ACGCGAACTGTGTCATGAGAACGAACGACAAAATCCACCTCTAATCGTTTCTGGATCAGACAAGTTTTTAATTGGGCTCTTGTCTTACAACGCATCAAAATGCGTTTGCGTCTGCGCTTGATTTGTAAACTCAGTTGTAACCCCATACCCCCCCCCCCCCCAAAAAAAAATTTTTCTCATCGGATCTGCGCGAACTACGTAAGTCCCCTATTTTGGATTCAAAACGGCGAATTTCGCCTAAAGGTGAGGAGTTTTCATGCCTGCTTACCTCAGTGCGGGGAAAACCTTGGTCTGATATGTGTCGAACATTTGAACTAATGCCTGAGTTGCCAGCTGATAACGTTAACAAACTCACTAATTTAGAAGGTGGGGCGTACCATTACCGCCATATGGAATCGACGACATAACGATAGAGAAGGGAATGGATTGTGATATAAAGTGGTGTAAAATGTAATACATGTATCTGTTGTTTTTCCGGTGTTTGACAGGCCTGTGGACGTAAGGGAGCTGCTGGTCCAAATGCAGCAAACTAATGGCCTGTTGGCCCAGGCCCTCCAGAACTCCACCTTTTCACCCATCTACGCCTCCACCACCACCACCGCATCAACCTCCACCCGCACCGCCTTCACAACATCTCACCCATTCTCCTTCCCCTCTGCCTTCTTCACCTCAGCCTCTGTCCCCTCTGTCTCCACCTCAGCCTCTGACTATCAGCCCCGCATCACAGAGGACCTGATACAGGCAAACCTGGCCAGGTTTTCCAAGAAGGTTATACTGCGGAATCTCCCAGGTGCCCCCTCCACCAGCCGATTTGGAGTAGGTGGACGTCTGGGACCTTCATCAAAGGCTCCAAAACCTTTTCACCCATCTCCGCCTCCACCACTGCCTCCGCCTCCACCACCACCACCGCATCAACCTCCACCCGCACCCCCTTCACAACATCCCACCCATTCTCCTTCCCCTCTGCCTTCTTCACCTCAGCCTCTGTCTCCTCTGCCTCCACCTCAGCCTCTGTCCATCAGCCCCGCATCACAGAGGACCTGATACAGGCAAACCTGGCCAGGTTATTCCGCCCCCGACCCGGACAGCAGGAGGATGGAGGGCAACAGTTGAGGCAAGAAAAAATAAGGGATCCTGGAGCCATGTGTTTGTGTATCTCCCCGAACCGGACATTGACACGGTGCCCGGTTTGGAGGAGGCACACTTCTACGCCTCGTGCGGTATTGGAAAGAAAGTGGTGGTCTTCGTAGAATGGGATGGAGACCACCATTTTGTAATGGAGACCCTCTACTTTGCATTTCCTCCCCTGCGAGACTCCGAGACTCAAATAGCAGAATCTTCAGAAAGGCTTTTTTGCACAAATGTTACGTTGCTGTAACAGCCATTCAATTTAGGGATGTGTCGGAAGACCATGTTTGGGCATAATTGAGAAGTTCATGTTGATTTGATATGTTAAAGGTGTGTTAGTCTGTAATAAGGCCAATTAAAGTTGAGTAACAAAGTTTACATACATCACTGATTGGTAAGTCACATGGAAACAGCCAACTGGGACTGTAATGTCAGTATCATAGAAGGTTCCATAATAAATATCCTGTTACTTTTGCAATCGACAGTTGTGATACAATATGTGAGTACTCCTATTTGTCCCCATCAGATTTGAGGAACAGGAGCCACAGGCACCACCACCTTCTGAGTGTGGGTGTGTAACATAGCATGAAAAGGAAATAGCGCTATTTTTATAAGTTTACAGAAAGAAATCATAACATTCATTTGTCTAATTATAGAAGCGCTGATGAGGATCTTGCGTTTGCGATCCAGGAGTCTCTGCTGGTATGTATTTTTAGTCCTCGCTGATCAGCTACTGATATTTATTTATTTTAAGATACACAATGGAAGTACATAAGTGAAAGAATGAAAAAGTGAATAAATAGTTTTTAACTCTTCAATTTGTTGGGGGTACTCGAAAACAAGACTAAGACCTTAAAGATTGTTTAAGCGATTTCATGCCCTGGTTAACCAACCAAGTGTTAACCAACCACTCAAAAGCAAAAAAAAAGTGGTCCAACCAATAACCGACGAGATGCGCGTTTAGGAGAGTTTCTATTGCAATTGCTTAGTGTTCCTTTAAGTCTTATACAGTTTGTTTTTAGACAAATGTGTTTTTTAATGAAATATGAAAATAAATTCATGGATGACAGTATTTCCTTTGTTGATGGTTAAGCAGCACAAAGTAATATTTGCTCATAGGATCGCTGGTAGTTGAGAAGTGCAATAATAAACAGAGTATGTCTACATAAGGGATGTTCATGTTAAGAGGGGCTATGTAATGCCCATCGGATATTGAGATGTACTGTCTGTAATGCATTAGTTTTTTATTGATTTTTTAAAGACATTTGAAAAAAACATAATTTAAAGGACAACTTCTGAACTTCAAGACATGCATTTGTTATGTACATCGATTTGAACAACTTGCAGCTGTAATATGAATTTTAGAAAAGCACATAATTTTTCTTTCTTTGTTTGGTAGACCCATTGATGTCAGGACCATCCTGGCTGGTTTACAGACAAATGTAAATACAGGGGCCATACCGTCTTCCAACACGGTAAATGTTATTCGGGACCGTGTTCTGGAGAGTGCCTTACGAGCCTTTCGGAGGCCAAGGTTCTCTCCAGAACACCGTCTGAACATCATCTTTGTGGATGACAACGGTGCAGAAGAAGGAGCAGTAGATGACGGGGGCCCAACCAGGGAGTTTCTGCGCCTTCCTGCTGTCGGGATACGGGACAGTGTATATTTTAGTGGTCCCGAGGACAGCAGAAACCTGGCCCTGGTGTCCCGTGGTATGAGTATTTCACTTAAAGAGGCTATATGTAGGCCTATTGATATGGACATTGATAGCCATTGTCTCCATCATTTACAAAAAACAAGGCCTATAAATGAAGCCAAATAATTAGATTTATTTTTTTATTACGTAACACAAATGCTTACATGAAGTTAGTGTCCGACGGATCAATATTTTGCCAATATGTAATGACATGAAAATTTCCTTCAACGCTAATGTTTGTGTGGTTACAATTGCTTTTTCAGCTGTGGATAATGGGGCGTATAGGCTCCTTGGCCAGATGCTGGCAGTATGTGTTGTGCAGGGAGGGATAAACCCTGCATTCTTTTCAAGAAGGCTGTACTGTGGAATCTCCCAGGTGCCCTCTCCACCAGTCGATTTGGAGGCGGTGGACGACTGGGACCTGTGTGAAAGGCTCCAAAAGGCAAGGTTTTGATTTTTTTTTTTTTAAATAGCAATGTGATATAACCACGCTAAAGATATTTCAGTAATGTTTCATTCAAGTTAAATGCACCCCCTCCCCTTGAAATTTCTTATGACCAAGAATTCAATGTATTGGTGAAACACAGAGATGCTCCAAATCATACTGTTTTAGTCAATGTTAGCCAGCGAATGTATTTATCATTGCAGTTTGTAATGTGAAGTTGGGATGATGTAAAATACTGGTGTGCTATAAATGTGGTAGCCTAACATTTTACGGAACAAGACCTGTCACCCTGGGGCAAGTGCTGGCCTTTGCCTCAGGTGCTGATGATGGGTACAACAGGATGTACCCGGAGGCGAACACCTATGAGGTGATTTTACGCCTGCCCCTCCACCTGACCTACGAGGACTTTGTGACTCACATGGAGTCAGGGGTATTACAAGCACCAACATTTGGTTTTATTATGACCGCCGCGCAGCGAAGCGGCGGTCATATAGGTTTAGTCAGATTTTTTTTTTTTTTTCTTTTTCGCATGTCCAAATTTCTGTCAATGATTCCCGGGACACTGAAAGACCGGGGTAGACGAAACTTGGTGGGCATGTAACCCCATATGGATAGCATGGAACCATCGTTTTTCGTTTTGATCTGTAGCCCCCCCGCTGGATTGCACCCCCCGAAAGGAGGGTAGGGCAGACACAGTTTTCTGTGAATATCTCGAGAACCGTAAGGTTTAGGAGGACCATTTTTTTTTTGTATGTTGATCTCAAGGGGCCATGTCAACCCATTCCATAACCACTCATTTCATGTATAGCGCCACCTAGTTAAACACAAAAAAGTAAAAATGAGGTGTTGTAATCGCAGGTATCTGTGACCTAACATAGTTAAAACTGCATGAAATTGGAAGTGTAGGATCATTATGACACCCTCTGAATGCACGCCAAGTTTCGTGGAATTCCGTTCATGGGGGGCCACACAATAAATTAATTTATGTTACTATACACCAACTGGCCTGTAGGTGGCCGGAGACAGTTTTCTGTGAATATCTCGAGAACCGTAGGGCCTAGGAGGTCCACCTTTTTTTTGTATGTTGATCTCAAGGGGCCATGTCAACCCATCCCATTACCACTTAGTTCATGTATAGCGCCACCTAGTTAAAAATTAAAAAGCAAAAAATTAGGTGTTTTCATCACAATATCTCTGGCTGACATGGTCAAAACTGCACGAAATTGAAAGTGTAGGATCATTATGACACCCTCCGAATGCATGCCAAGTTTTGTGTACTTTCGTTCATGGGGGGCCTTACAATAAAACAATTTATGTGTACATTTAGTGACGTACACCAACAAGGATTCCCGGGACACTGAAAGACCGGGGTACACAAAACTTGGTGGGCATGTACCCCCACATGGATAGCATGGAACTGTCATTTTTCGTTTTGATCTGTAGCCCCCCCGCTGGACTGGACCCCCCGAAAGGAGGGTAGGCCAGACACAGTTCTCTGTGAATATCTTGAGAACTGTAGGACCTAGGATGACCATTTTTCCGTATATTTGCCTCCAGGGGTCATGTTAACCCAGTTCATGTGCACACATGTGCACAAACGGATACACACACACACACACACATTCACAGTAATCATACGTATGACCAGGGCCGGCCCGAGGCATAAGCGAACTAAGCGGCTGCTTGGGGCCTCCTGGCCACCAGGGGGCCCCCAATCGAGTTTCTTTTTTTTTTTTTACATAATAAATAACGTAAACAAGTGACATCAATGAATGAATAAATGAAACAATTATCATTCAAATCAAGAAAATTATGATTTCATGATTAATATGCCTGCCTACTGCTACTGTGTCTGCCAGCCTTTGAGTCACGCGCATAAAGTAGACACCTCGGGTGCATATACAATTCGTGCAGACACTGCATCAAGTTCAACAATCGGAAGAGACGGTAATGTTCAGACAAGTCACAAAAAAGGACGTATCCCTCTGGTGCCGAAAACAGAACGAAGAAAATGACAGAGGAGGAGAAAAACGAGCAAGATACAGGTATGTTTTGCATGATTATTTACAGTATGTTTTGTGCTTGAGGTAGCTAGCTAGCTGTCATGATCTAATATAAGCCATCACCAGAGCTAAATCTCCGCCATCAACAGAGAAATGTCTCCCATTAATATATATTTATCTAGATGTATTTCAGATGTCAAGGATATTGGGATTGTTTTGGATGTTCAATCAAGCATGTACCCTAGCTCTAGGTGGGCTTATTATGTCGTAAATTAAAGTTAGCTAGCTGACTGAAGTGGACATTAGCACTACAGTAGCTACATGAAAACGTAGCTGAAGGCAAATTTACCACAGAGGGATTGTTTCTGATTTCGCACCTGAAAGTGTTGATAGTTTATTACTGCTCTATAATATGTGACATAGTGGTAAGTCTGATAGCAACAACAGACTAAGCCCAGGCTCCCAGTCCCAACCCAACCCACTGACTAGCGCGACTCTGGGCATCGGTAACGTTCCAGCTTCATAGGCAAAGATGGAACAGTACGTCCGCTCTGCTCTAAGATCTTTGGAGAGAGATGGTAGTGTTTGAGAAAATATACCATGTTGGGTGGGAAGACTTCTGTGATGAAAATAAATTTACATTTGATTAAGATAGTGGCAAGTGATGTAGCGGTGCTACCCTAATATTTAGGCTGCAGTAGATCACCATGTTAAGCGTTCACCATACTGCAATTAAGTATACTCTTTTGAGTGCCTCATTTGCCAATAGAATATGAATTGTTACATGTGGAATTGCTTGTTATTTGAGTGTAAGTAATGATAGCAAAATAAACTCATTCTGCTCGATCAACTATGCACTTATGCAATATTTTTTTTTTTTCAGAGACACTGTTGAAGTCCTTTGGAGCACATCTCTACCTCTACCTAACTCTACCTACCAGAAGGTGAGGTTTTCTTGATGGCAAATGGTTACATAGCCTGTTAATATGACACGACACATTTAACATCGTTTTTTATTTTTTTATTTATGTATTTATTTAATCATTGCAGATTCGTCCACTGCAGAGTTGCAGATGCCTAAAAACCAGGAACGAAGTAGGAATAATTATCTATTTTTTGGGACATTTTATTTTTGATTATTAATGTTTGTCTATTTTGTTTTTATTTTGTAGTTGAAAAACTGATGTACTTGTTTACAACAAATACAAATGCTGTTGTATTTTGTTATTTGTCAATTCAACTTCAGTAAACCACCCTTAGTGCTTCACTTTGAATATGAATGTTTCAAATAAATCTGTGATTTTAGTACCCTCTAAGATTAAAAGGTGACAGGGTTGGTGTAAATAACAACTATATTAATACATTGGTTTACCAAGCACATGGGGCCAGAAGTCTAGATTGGAGCCCCAAAACATTTTTGGCATGTGAGCAAGGATGGATTACTGAATGAGCCTACCGAGCCCAAGAGGTCAAGGGACCCTGAACCCCAAGTAGTTGTGTGAATTCACTACCAATAAGTCAAAAAGCAAAAGGCTATGAATCTGAACAAATTTAGGTACTGCCCTTCTCCAGCTGACCATCCCAAAAATGCACCAGAAGACAGGAAATCACATCTAACCCCCCCCCCCCCCCCCCACACACACACACACACCCGTTTGTACCCACATTTGCACAAAGAGGGTAGGGGGAGAGGGTCCTTATGCATCTGTGTCCAGGGGGACAGTAGTTCATAATCAGTCGCTGTATTAATACATAACCTCACTGTATTAATTTATAATATGACATTATAGTGTGAAGTTGTCAATTATCACCAAGCACAGGTGACTGCGTTGTGGGAGGGGGCCCCCAAATCAAATTCTGCTTAGGGCCCCCAAAAGGCTTGGGCCGGCATTGCGTATGACACATACTCACACAGTAGACATATGTACGCTTCCATGCACAGGCACATACGCAGGCACGCACACACACACACACACACACACACACACACACACACACACACACACACACACACACACACATAACATAAACATAACACAAACAATCAAGAATTTCTCATAATTATGAACAGGCAAGATGGAGGTGGGGTTGTATAAAATGAATTTTACATGTGAAATCTATGAACTAATCATGTTTTGGTACTTGTTGTCTAGCAGATACCAGTGAGAATTGAGTGTGGATAATGCAATTTAGTGAGACAGTTAGAATCATATACAGTGGGCATCGCTTTCAAATGACCACTTCATTCGCGCATTACGAGGCCGTGAAGCTGCGTGAAGCTTTAGTACCACTTTCAGCCACTGTGCGTCGCTCTGCCACTGTACATCGCTCTGCCTGCCACCCCTAATGAAAAAGCAGGAGACTTGCCGAGAGTAATCCCAGCCTACGAATTCAATAACAAAATAAATCATGCATAATTAAACATTAGCCTCGATTTAGGCTATTGGGTATGTCTTAAGGCTTGACTACACGGTGGTAACGAAAATCGAAATCGAAATTTGCTGTCTACATTATTGTCAGTGTTGGGGGTAACGCAGCTACGCAAATCAAAACAGTGGTGTGATAATTGAGCCAGTAGAGAAATAACTGTTCAGAATTAATCTGTAGCCTTGGATAGGCTTCTGCAGAAAACAGTGTTGTTGCCGATTTAATACTATCTGGCGACGTTTTTAACAGGCTACACAATAGAGGCTTAGACAACTATGACCCACGTTTTGGTTTCGTAAATTAATTTGCCCTACTTCTTGACTGCAATGTAGTCAATTGACTGCTTGACATGTCATTTGTATTTTTCTGTACAATAAACAAATACATCTACTTTATGCCGCAGAATTACATTCATATTTGGCTGACTTCTGCAGACGCGCAAAAAAACACTGCCACTTCCCTCCCCATATTCCACTGATCACACATCAGACATCAGGGGTGCGTTCCCCAAAAGCTACGCTTAACCCAGATTGGAACTCTTGCAGGGGACTGATAACTGCTGCGAACGGCGGCTGTCATCAGCCGGCTTTAACGCACGTGCGCCACAGAATTGACGGCGTAGGTGAATAGGGGATAAATAACAATAGAGTACACAACTGTTTCACCAGCACATTTAAATGACTTGACTAAAACCGTGCATAACTGGAGGTAGGCCTACACCTGTTATCTGAGCAGTCTGTCCTCATTTTGTGAATGCGAGGACGATATGAGTCTGTTGCATTTCGTTAGATGTCCGAGTCACGCAAAATGTTTAAAAAAAACCACTGGCTCGTAATCACAATAATTTAACACACGACAGTTCGATACTTCATCATGTTCCCATGCCTACATTTTGGTGAGTAGCATAGAGATCGTTAAAACAATATGGCTCTCCGTTTGGGACATCGAAAACGTATATTTTTAATAGGGTAGACGTCGGAGATGCTGACTTGCAAAGGCCTCGGGATAACACGTTATCTCCACTATCATCAGTCAATGCCCCCTTGATCAAAGTGGGGAATGAAAGAAAAAGTTTGAGAACCACTGGCTTAAGTTACCTGCAGTCCAGAACACACAGAATATTGCAACAGAAAGTTACCTTTATAATCAACTAGGCCTAGCCTACTATTTGTTCCAACAGCATTCAAACAAAGCCTTTATAAAAGTGAAAAAAAAAATATTCCATAAGAAGTAAAATAAAATAGGCTACTGTTACTGTAGTAACTGTATCCCAAGCTTTAGCTCCCCACGTCTGTGACAGGCAGACGTGACACCGCTAAATTCTCAGCTTGTTTATACCCCACACTGAACGCGTAAGACCGCTAGGCCCATCACTGTGGGGTGCGGAGCCTATGGGATTTAAGTCAAGCAATATAACCATACAAATGTTTCAAAATTAGTAATTTCGGCTTTGTCTGAACTGGTCATTGTAGGCTACGTAAAAAATAAACAAGTAGGCCTATCCCCTATCCAATGATATCGGCAAATGTTTGTTTTCCACATTTTACTTCACCATGCACCTTCGACAATGAATAGCTCATTACTGTTGAACGTAGGCCTAACTGGTATCATTAAAAAAACATTATTGTGTGTCCTAAAAACTGGCATTTTATGGCATTGTGTCAAACTCTAGAGAAATGTGTGAGGTGGTCAGCGGGGGATTGGATTGTGTTATTACTTGAACGTTCCACACTATCCACAGCTGTGGTATCGGGGGCAGGAGGATTACTGTTAGCGCAGGCTTTATATAAAATTCTTCAACAGAAGGCCTGCCTCGAATCCTCGAATGCTTGCCCAAAATAAAGGCCTGTGGTTTGCGCAGCCTACAGTAAATAACACACCCGCCACAATGTGCGGTATGATGATTTTCTATGAGCAAGATGTTTTTAGTGCCCTACGCGCACTGCATGTTCTTAAATAACAATGATCATCAGTAGCCTAATATTCGACCTTTATTTTGTGTAAATGGGCTATGCATTGGGTTAGACACCAGGGGCCATATTCACAAAGCCTTTTATCTTACCACTAGGAGTAGGCTCCTAAATAGCAATAAAAGATTTTAGCTAGGTTTCTCTTATTAAGTTATTCACAAAGCCTTTCAGACCTACTGTTAGTAAGGAAAAATGACAACCCCTGAACAGATTCTGGAGCTGAGCGCTGTAGAATCTTTGACTAAGAGTGAGTGAGTCTTCGTTGCTATGGATGATGTTATTACTCATGCACGAGCTTGACTGAAGTGACCACCTTGATTGGCTGATGATTGTAACAAGGGAATGATTCCAAACACCTCCCTTACGATGAGTGGGAGGTGACAGGTCTGAGAATGCGTGCGCTACACAAGGACGGAAGATGATGAATAACTGAATAAAAAGGCCTAGCCTAAATGAATCAAGAGTAAGGCAAAACAAATAGCCTAGTAGCCTAATGAAACATACAGATTGATGTAGTATCTTTGTAACATTATTAAATAAATATGTTAGCCTAGGCTACTATGCCTATGCCTACAAAGAGAACATTTTAATTTGATTCACAATAATGTTACATTTAATTTACATGTTGACAATGAGTAGCCTAGTTTTGGTTGTTGTTGGTGGCGTTATTGCATGTTAGTTATGCCTACAATGCAAAATTGCTTCCTCACGATTGGAAGCTCCTGTAGCCGCGTAGGATTTCAAATGGCGAAAAGCCACAAAACCGGTTTGTGAATAGGTCTGTGAGGTAGGAGTCCTCTCGGCTTCTTTTAAGCTGTCACAGAGGTGTGATTTGTTAGGGGCAGGGCCGATATAACTGGGCACAAATGTCTGATGGCCCCCCCTGCCCCCCAGCCAACGTGAATCAGGCGGTCAGCTAATAGGCATATCGTGAAGATTTTTCTTGCCATCTAAGGCACGAGCGCATCTGTGAGGCCAAGCCTCACCAAGTAGCCCGTTTGTTTACAACTAACATTGCATTTAATTAAACTGCTTATAGGCTATGCCGAAATAGTTTTCAACATTTTGAATATTAGTGTCGGGTGAATTAGGAAATGTTCTCAAAGTAGCCGTAGGCTATGGCTGAAAGCTGCTTGGGACCCCCCCCCCCCACACACACACCCCATTCAAGCAATATAACCATATAAACGCGCGGCCGGCCTGCACTCATTGTTTCAAAATTAGGCTTTGTCGGAACTGAAGAGCTGTGGACGGCACGCCAATGGAAATAAATTATCGTAACGCAACACAACACAGACCCCTCTCTCGCGCCAGTCACTGAAATGAACGCAACACAGAACCCGCTTCTCTCGCGGCAGTCACTGACAGGCTAGCCTAGAATAAATGCATGGGGAAAAACACTTCCCCATGACAAAGACATCGTAAAACACTGAAAGTTAATATTTTGTCACTAGCAACATACATCTGTCCTTTGTCGAAAGCAGTTGCATGTATAGCTCTGAACAAAACCGTTCGAGTTATTTAAGGGGGACGAATGAAACATTCTACAGCTTAAATTATGTAAACTTCCCACGACTTTAATATTTGACAACATATAATGAATGGTACTTCAAGTATGTGTTATTTTATATAGATTGCTGCTGGGCTATGTCTTGGTTCATGTCTGTTAACAACTCATTGCCGTCCTCGCGGTTGCATCCATCCGCCCTTCTATGAAATGAAAAAGACGTAGGGCCCTATCATGACATTCTAAAGTGCATCGTCACTCGTCAAAAGTCTATTCAAATTTAGTAGGATGTCCAGTTCACATTGGGAGGGGTTTCGTTCTCAAAAGTGGAGCGCATGGCGTAACAAGGTGTTCCTAGGTCTTTTAATCAGTCATATGGGTGTGTTTGGGGCGTAACATCATTTTAAACCAATGAGAATGACATCTGTCATTCCCTTTAACGGCGCAACGCGCGATATGTCAAATAAATGCATCGGTATTTTGGCATTCAACAGCACATTTGAAGGAGGCTGCTTGCGAGACCGTATGGAATAGTCATTCTTAAACCATGCTTTACTAAAACCTAGCATAGCCTTCACGCATTTGCACTCGTCTATTATTTGAACTCATTGGCAAAGTGAAACTAACTTCACCAAGGAGTCAGTCAACGACAAGACAGTTATATGCAGTTACTTTCACTATTGACTGACAATGGGTTACCATCGAAAACATAGGCTGGAAAAAGCAACACTTACCCTAATGTTGCTCAAATGACTGAATAAAACAACATTTATCCTGCAGAGGAGTTGCTTATATCTCGTGACAGTGCATCTTCAGCTGTGCTCCATACGTGTCTCTCGCCTCTCCCCTAATCACTTTTAACCGTCATTACCAATTTGCAAATGATGGTGAATAACTACTCATCATGAGATGTACAGTATTTCGTAATATCTTTATTCTAATTATGTTTACCATTGTAATCATGCAATTTGTAATGCTTTGCATGGACGTGCGCTGGTGTGCGTTCATGAATGATAGAAGGATGGTGCGTGCACCTGCCAATATGACTGTTGACATGCGCTCTTAAAATAGCATATGAACAACTCGCCATTGACTTCTGACCAGGTTTAGGTGGTGTATGATAGCGATTTTTAGACAATGCGCCAGGTCCCTCCCTAGGTTGTTAATTGCCACACCCCTGGGCGCAATGCTTAAAAAATAAAGGTGCAAAATAACGAATTCAACTTCGCGCCGGTGAATAACGAACTTTACGCCATGCGCTGGTGACCCAAAATACAGCCCGTAGGCTATCTGCAAGCTGGCCTATGATTTCATTGCTGAGTTTGCGGCAAAAAGCAAGAAGATGTTTTTTTCTGAGTCAGGATATGGCGAGTCAATGTCATTTATTTGTCCAATGGTAGCCTACAGACCAGTGTCCATAGTGCACAATGTATCAATAGTTTGAATGTCATGTGTGTTTCAACTCATTGACAAATAGCGTTCAGCATGATTCATTAATTCCCCCTGTTAAAGTGTTCGCCTTTGTAGTTTGGTTTCGTGATAGCCTATGATAAACGGCTTATGGCCAAATATGTGACTCAGCTAATGTTATAGGTTATAAAATATAAATATAAACCCGGAAAAAGTTGACAGGTAGCCTAGGCTTTGTTTCGGTCCCGGTGATTATTTATGAAATTGTGCAAACGACAGGTGACAGAACACCGGTTGAGAGACTCGTTTAAGTGTCTGAGCATAGGGAATTGTTTGACATGACTTCACAACTTTACCATAACATACCAAAAGCAATAGCCAACGTGAGTTTTCTCTTCCGCAACATTTTGTACCCACACGTAACGTTAGTCACTTTGTCTATCGCAAAAAGACGCTTCCGGCTGCTTTTTGGAACAAGAACACTGGCAGATTTTTTTTTCAAACTGAAAAAGCGGTCTGCATAACTTCTTTTGTCAGAAAAAGACGCTAAGTCTGAACGTAGGCCTACCCTATGGCATCAAAAAATTGAAGGGGAGGGTCATGCGTTTTTTCATAATCACTTTGGAGGGTCATAGAAAAATGTCTTGCTGGCGAGGGAGGGTCACGTCTTTTTGGACTAATGCTCCCAAAACTCCTCCGGTAGCCCCTTAAATAAATAACGAACAGTCCCTAATGAAGTAAACTTGTGACCATCAAAACTCGTTTATCGCCTGTACAGTAACTCCGTGATAACAGGACGTAACAGGAAGGCATTTGGCTGAGCAACGGAGGTTAATATGCTCTATATTTTGTCCAAATGATGTCTGTCTATCATCGTTGCACTCGGAGAAAACCAGAATGTTTAATTTGTCCTGCGTTTCTTCTATGGCTGCAAACGGGATTCACTCGCAGTTAACCAAATATTTCTTTATTAGGGCAGGGCAGGCATATTTCTGGCTATTAAATGATTTCTAAACCAGTCTGCTAAAGTCTGTAGTGAAGTCTGTGTAGGGTTTTCCAGGCTCCATTTATTTTTACGAGACACCCTGCTCACTTGAGCCATCTACCGGTTGTTTGGGTTGTTGCAGCGTCTCACTGGAAAAATACAAATTAAAGTCGCGTGATACCGCGTGATCCCACGCGCGGACCGCGAGTGAAGCTGGCCAAGTCGAAACACTGCCCACTGTAGGCCTTTCAGCGTGATTTCTTTTTGTGGAAAAAATGTGCTGGACTGGGCGGCGGTCATATTTTGTACCGCTCTGCGGTACATCTAGTTTAGTTTATTTCTCTGTGTGTGTTATTGTTTCTATGTTATTTTTTGTTCTGTGATCTTGGTTGTGTGTTTTTCATGTAGTTTTTCTTATCTGTAAAAAAGCTATGTTGTTCCACAGCTACACATGGGATGTTGTTCCTTTGAAAGACCAAAAAAAATATTTTGAGACTGTATTTAGGTGTAGTTCCATAGAATTGTTCAGATTTCTGTGTGTGGTACTGTTTCTATGTTCTTTTTTGTTCTGTGTTGTTGGTTGTGTTTTTTCATGTATTTTTTCTTCTCATTAAAAAAAAATACCAAACAAATTGTAAGATCAAAAAAATATGTTTTCTAGAGTATGTATTTTGGTGTAGTTTCATAGATTTTTTTATGATTTCTGTGTGTGCAAATGTTTCTTCCTATCTTTTATCTTTGTTGTGTGGTTGTTTATGTAGTTATATATTGAAATCTCCTGGCTTCTTCTTTTTACCTTTTCAAAAATGAATGCGGCTCTAACCCCTTAACATACAGACATGTTGAAATAACCGTTGTGTAGGTCTGGAATTGGACAAGAGAGCTATCATTTCAGATTTTTCAAAGTTTATACTTATTGAGAAATAGGTTTAAAAATGAATTAAACATTTTAAAGAAACACATTTTTCTCTCTATGACATCACAAAGGAGGTTTATTTAGAAGGTGCGTAGAGTAATCAGGAGCGGGTCCACTTGCATACAATCTGGCGCGCCCTAAACGAGTCCTACACATCCTGTAATTAATCGCTTGAACCACACTGCTCTTCAAGAAAGTTTACGTTGTTGGTGTCCGCTTCGTAAAGGTGGATAGGTTTTAAGGCGAGACACAGTAGGTGAAAACGTTTTTTCATGCACTGGTCAATTTCGAGATTTTGAGCTAGTATGTTACCTTAGCGTGTATTTTATCACACTACTACAACAAAAAAGTCAGATTTACACATTTAGGTGTTTATTTCATAATATTGTGTCTACTCACGCCTGTATATTTCTCCTACATTCAGCAAAAGTTAGCATTCTAACCTTGCATTCACTCCCGTGACCATGGTCAAAAACATATCATGTGTAGTACCGTTTTTCCTGTATCACGCTGTGTGATCCATATATGAACACTTCCTTTGTATCAGCAACCAATCGCTAAAGTTCAAAGGCGAGTCTAGGCTGCAAACGGAATGTCACTGGCTGTCTGTCAAGGCTGTTTTCTCAAAATGAGTTTCCTTTCCTACTCGGAGCAAGAAAACTCCACTTCAGAAGCACCTCCACACACCAAACTTTCTAGACTTATGCTTAACTATAGAACATTTTTACAGAGGGGTTTGTTGATATATTATTCCTAGCCTGACTTACATGACATTTTATGCCTAAAAACATTGCAAAAATCGATTTTTTTAGGGCTATTCTGATTTACATGATAACAAAAGTAGATAGTAGTCATAAATCCCTCTGTACATTTTTCCACATCTAATTTCTGAACACAATGAAAACATAATTTTGAACCAATGCTCAGGTTTTGTGCCTTAAAATGTATGCAAATGAGCACATATTTAATTAGATAATGCCTAAGTTGCATATGTAAACATTAAATTACAGAAAACTTGTAGTACATTTTTTCTCATATTAATGTAAGTAATCAACTGGGTAAGTTTCATAGTTAGCTTGTTAAATTACCCTATTCACCTGTAGTTTCTCGCCTTAACAGAGGTATGCTGCCATGGCAATTTACGCTGCATCTCAAATCTGCTCCGAGCAGGTTATGTTCTTGGTTAACCCGAGGTTTTCGTTTAACCACACCCTTTATAAGTACCACTCCTCCACTAACAATTTCTCCCGACTCCGAGACAATGCCGGCGTACCTGGATTACCCATACAACATTGGAGCGCAAATCGTGAGGGGCGAGAAATCTTCGCAGGGCGAGGTTTTTTACAGACCACCAGAATCCGCTGATAGGTTATACTCGGACAATATTCTCTAATGAAGACATAGATTGTCAGCCGAGGGAATTTGTTATCTTTGTCAGCTGATCTAGGCAGACGTCTCTAATGTCACCCGCTGTAGCAATGCCCTTACGTGGACATGTATTTAATCAGTGATGCTGAACATCTGAGCAAGAATACTGTATGTCCGAAAATAAATCGGACATAGGCCTACATGCTGAACATCTGAGCAAGAATAGCCTACTGTGGGCCAGATGTACATTTGCGAACGAATCGTTATCAGCGTCATGGACACACCGCAGATTTTGAACGCTGTCAGACCCAAGTTTCCGTCGTATTTATCAATCGTTCAATCCTTAGTGTAAACTGCACCTTTCTCCGCCCATAAACGCAATTTACGAACGTCCCAACTGAATAGCAGCGCCTACATACAAGCGCAGTTGAATAAAGTTATCTGATGACAACATTAAAAAGAATCAAACGTTTAGCGATCATGAAATAATACCATACATGATAAGATGTAAACAAGCAGGGAGAGAATGAAGATCAGTAGTTCTACTCAAACTACTTGTGCACATAGGCTATGGAAGATTGGTCAAATCTAGCAAGTAGGAAAGTTTATGTGAATGATGTGAAAGTGAAAGTAAGACATTCGAAAGGCCAACGAAAGTTAAGGTTGCTTTTAGTAGTACAAATACTTTCACCACAAAAACTGGTGCTCTAAATAGCGATTCTGTTGGCTTTGAAAGGTTCTCTTATTGACGCATTGAACTGCACTTTGGATTAACACCTGCTTTTACAAGGCGGAAGTATTTAGGCGAAGAATAGACATGCGCTTTCAGGAGCAGTCTTTGTACATACCGCGGAATACATAATTAGGCTTTACTCTTCCCCTCCCATATTTTTAAGCTAAACTCCCACTTTCCCCTGTATCCTCCCATGAATGCATATGCATGTCATGAGAAACGCAATCTGCCACTTTCAGCTCCCGTGTCGCGCAGTTTGCGCTTTTACATCATTGCGGCCTGTTTGTACATACCTCGCAGTGATTTTACACGCACATTGCGAAACAAATACGCCTGAAGTGGACGAAAAGCGTTATTACATCTGGCCCTGTATGTCCGAAAATAAATCGGACATAGGCTACAGTAGGGCCTACGTTAGGCCTAATAAATTAAAATCACCATTTTAACATAAACTTGAATGTCATATTACTCTGCACATAAAGGCTACACATTTCCACAGCACCAGAATCCGACCGAATGCCTGCCTCAACCCCCTCCATAATCGGCCTTCCACTATTATTAGCGATGGCCAACTCCTCTGCTACTGTAAAACACTCTGGTGCCTTTCCTCCTACAGTAGTGTTCAAAGACAACTTTTTCTTGTTAGCTGTAAAACAGAGGCCTGTGAAGGCTATAAGCAGTGTTGGGGGTAACGCGTTACAAGTAACGTGTTAGAGTACTCTTATTAGTTTTTTTCAGTAACGAGTAATCTAACGCGTTAATTTTGCGAATTCAGTTGTAACTCCGTTATTTTCCAAAATAAGCACTCGTTACTCCGTTACTTTAAGAATTTCCCTCGATAAGGAAAGTAAAGTCCCTGCTTTTCTGCATTTAGTCAGATGTGGCTGCTTGCGTCTGTGCCCTGCTCCTTGCCTCTGTGTGTGTGTGTGTGTGTGTGCTGGCGCGCCTGCAGGTGTACGTCCATACACACTGTGCATACCATCAAGCTACTCAACAACAGAAAATTTCCCTTGTGTGTGTGTGTATTCACACCAAATTGGCCTACCATACCTTCCCAACTATGCACAGTATCCCTTTAGCTGCATGCCATTAGGCTATTTACCATTTTGTATTACGTAAAGTTAGTGAACACGTTATCAAAATTAACGTGCACGCATTTTGTTTGAGCAGGAGAGAGAATACGCACGCAGACACGCAATAGGCTACTTGTTGTTTTCTTTTACTCGGCTATCTATATATGGTTATCAGCACACAATGTTGAGCTAATTCACTAACTCAATACTCATCAATGGATATCACAAGTTTAAACAACGAAAACAAAGGATGGAGGCAGCAAAGCTAGGAGTTATTCTAGATGGGCAAGAACAAGGTAGGCAATTGGTGTGCTTGTCAGAACGTTAGACTGCACTAAAGCCAGACGTCACGTTACGCTAGAACAAAATAGAGCAAAACTAAAGGTAACTTTAGCCTGTATAGGGCTGTAACAAGTTGTCCGAGTAGGTCATTGTAGACATTGTCGTTGTATTATTACATGTGGATGTTGTTATGCTATGTAGGCTACTTTTTTGCTGACCAATGCACGGACCTAAAACATATTGTTCACGAGTGATTTTTTTTTTTTTTGCGGGGGGGTGATGAGTGTGTGTACCATAGCATTAATTCCTGCCAGGGGCGTGCAGAGACCTTTGAAGGGGCAGGGGCTCAAATTTAAAAAAAGGGCACATGGAACAAAATTTTCAGAAAACGTGTTAACTTTATTTAAACACAATTTGAATGGTGTAAACTGGAACTTAAGTTTTACATTCCCTAGCCTATAAAGTTTTAATCATCTGAACCTGATCTGGACATTTTTTATTTTTTTTTTCATTTAAATTCTAGCATTATGCTATTTCAATGAGTGCATGTACTGTAGGCCTACTGTAGCCAGGGCACAGACAGATAGGTCTTTTCAGTTTTCATTAGGCTATTGTCTACACAGAGATCATAGGCTATAAGGTTAATATATATTATAAGGTACATCTTATTGATTAAATTCAAAGCTAATTTTAATAGCCTAGAAATCTAGACGCACCCTAGCGGCAGCAAATTATGTTATTGCCTAGTCTGGCTTGTCAGGCTATAATTTTAATGTTTAAATCACAGTGAACTACCACCATTAGCAAGCTGGTGCAGATTCACATGCTGTGCGTGTGGCCACTGAGTGAAATGACGCGTAATGTAGCCTACTGTAAACAGAGAACGACGTGTGGAGTTGGGTTAGTTAAACAACTACAGTAGCCTATGTCGTTGGCTTATGACAATTTAGAAAAGGTTTGCCTACTCTGTTTTATGAACTAGGTCTACTAACCTAAGCTACTATAACATAGTAACCTAAACAGAATATGTTATGAACGTTCAGCCTTAGATTTTCGAAGCTGCCACTGCCAGGTTATTGAAATGGACGGACCATGACATGGTTAAAACGGGTTTGATAGCCTACTTCATTAAACATGAAACAACTTTAAACATTTTATTCTCTATCTCTAAGCTGAATACTATTGCATGTTCAGATAGGCTAACTGCCAAGCCACCTTACCGTGCTCTCAAACGTCTCCTGCAGCACTGTGTCTGCGTGCACCTTCTGAGAGTTCACTGAATGTATGACGTCACGGATTGGTGGCCGCAAGGCATTTCAATTAACACAGAAAATTGTTATTTTTGTACATTTCTATTTTCACAAACTATTAATGAGACATTTTAGCGAATATTCACGTTGGAACTAGCGGAAGTATTACAAATTTTAAAAAGTAAAAAACGGGTCTTGTCAAAAGGGCACTTGGACATCAAAGGGGCAAAAGGGCAGGTGCTAGAGCCCCTGTAGCCCACCTTCTCTGCACGTGCCTGATTCCTGCAGGCGCCCCTGTGTGTGTGTGCGCGCGCACCTGTGTGTGTAAGCTACGTGTGTTTGATTCTTGGAGGTACGCACATTATTTTGAAGGTTGCGTGCCTACCTGTTAAGCACTTTGTTAGGCCTGCATTTGTAAAGTTGATTTAGGCTATTAATAGTGTGATGCACTGTTCTTTTGTGCGCAGCCTAATACAGTAAGCTACATTCTTATGTTAAAATGAAAAAAGAGGAAACGACATCGGACAAGGATGTTTACTGTTTTTTTGTTTTTATTAGGCTATTACTCTGCCTATTACCGGTATATGCTATTCATGGAAGCTATTCTAATTCTCAAAGGATGAATGCCTGTTAAATAAAACGTGCAATATGCTGACTGTCTTTCCTGTCATTATCCTACAGTTAGGTTCATGATTGATTCATAAACAATCAGCACTGTCGGTGCATCTAAAGGAGGATGTGTGTTGCTGCTGCAGGCGGAGACGCACCCCAAACGCGTTTTAATTGTTGGTAACGCACGAGTACTCTAACGTGTTACTTTTATTTATAGGTAACGTAGTAACTTAACGGATTACTTTTAATTGATAGTAACGTAGTAACGTAACTAACTTTCAACTTACTTTCAAAAGTAACGATACCCAACACTGGCTATAAGCATACAAGATGTTTTCATAATTAAGAAATATTAATGCAAGCTATAACTATGGCCGGCTTTACACGACAACGCTCCCGGGTGAAACCGACAAAATATTTTAACAGATGTGCCTTTCGCTTAGACGGCGACAGCGTTTTGGGGGCTTAAAAACGCAAAAAAATGAACCCACCCTCCAGAGTGGAAATCTTAAAGACGCTCCACCGTCGAATTCCGCGGATCATGCGGATGACGTGAAGAAATATAATATTTTAATTAAATTCGGGCGGGTGGCGGTTGAACCAATCAAATGAAAAAAATATAGCCTATACATTGTTAAATTGTGTTACCTACATCCGAAAAAAACGAGCACACTTTGAAATAGTCAAATTTTCATCAGGCAGTTTGGCCTAGTTGCTTCTATGCATGCTGCTTTGTTTATCTATCAGAGACGGTGTTGCGGAATTGGTGTATTCCGATGTTTTATTGAGCAACCCCTCACGCACGCACACACACACACACTAAAGGTAACAAAGTTTAAATTAAGTAGCCTATCGTAGCCTACCAGCATGTTTTTCTCTCCAGTGTGCAATAAGAAAGTAGAATAGGCTACAGTGCAAGTTGACCGATGATTCATCTCCCATGTCGCGTCTCGTTGCAGAGCCTTGGTAGGCCACTAAGCAAATCTGCAACCTAGCTGCCAGTATTGGAGGAGGCCTAAACATCTCGTAGATGAGACTGACTGGGTTATTTTGTTTCGATATTATATATAAAACACATAGTCATTTTAGCCTACCATTCAGGGAATAGGCATTTAAAAGGGAGACAGATTATGGTGTGATATGACTCAGAACTGACATTGGGCAATGGCAGTGCGAGATGTTCAGAACGTAAGAGCTAAAACTTCTACAAGCTCAGTAACATCCACAGCGGAAAAAAGAAGGTAAGAAAAATAGTCAGAAAACTTAGATGTGTAAGGCAAGCAAGCAAGTTGTTACTAAAAATGTAAACATGCACGTTGCACTGCTGTGCGGTGGGGTACAGTGCATGCGTAAAGTAGTCTATAATGTGAATGATTTGTTATTTTATTAAGGATTTCTTTCTTTTTGCAAAAAATAAAGTACAATAGGCATTAATTAGTAGGCTAAATAGCAGCATGTTGAAATGATGTGCTAAATTGCGTTTTTTATTACAATGATACAATTGTAGGCTACAGGCTGCGTTTTATTTGGAGACAGAGACTGAGTTTGCTGCTGATATTCTGGGGATAGGCTACAACATAGCCAATGTAGGACTTTAGCCTTTTAATATATTTGCTGCATTGGATCAGTCTTTCTAGAACAGGCAAGAGCTTTCTAGCCTCACGTCAGCAGCACCGCATCACCCATATACATTAAAACAACCAGCGGATGGCGGGCGGGTGCGGATTTGAAAATTGGTCAAATTGGTGCGGATGGATGATAAGTTTTGCTATGCGGTTACGGTTGAAATAATAGCCCATCCGCACATCTCTAATATGTAGGCCTTTTTATGAACTCAAAATAGGCAATTTAATTATTTCAACTCATTTCAGACATTCCGCAAGCTATTAATCCTCCATAGCACATATTATGATAGCTATTCAGGAGTCCTTTCAGTAGCATAATGAGTGTCTCTACATGTAAACCAAAGCATTGAGAACTTTGTAAGTGTACAGGCAGTTTATTAAAAAGAAACACATTATCGTTCACGTCTGGTTCACATACAGACAGGCGCCTTGGGAAAACAGAACTCTGGGATGTGAAGCACTACTACGGAGAGAAGTAGAAGGAAGTTTCAACGCATGTGCGCGCTCTTGGTGTTGTTGTATGGCAGTGCTTCACAGTACCACCTAGCCACCTGGGGCCTGTACTACGAAGGGAGCTTAACCTACCCAGATGTAACCCAGGGTTACTTTGTTAAACTGGGGTTAACAAAACCTGGTTACCTTAAGTGGTGTTAATCGGTACTACGACACTGATTATGAAGTTGATTTGTTGAGCCGGGGTTAACCTAATTGGAGTATGTGCGCGTTCACATAAAAGGGGCGGGTTGCAGCGCAAGTCAACACTTTCAATGATGGCGTGATCACCCTACTTCACGGATGAGGAATGTGCAATAATCATGCGAAGTTATGAAGAATTTAAACAGACTATACAACACAAATCAAATACGACGGCTGCAAACAAAGCCAGACAAGGCTGTTGGCAACGTATTGCAGATCGGTTAAATGCGTGAGTAAAGTTTTATTTCCACATGTTCCTCAAATATGTGTTACGGAGGATTAATAGCTTGCCGAATATGTCTGAAATGTGTTGAAATAATTACATTAAATTCTGAAAAAGGCCTACAGATGCAACACAATTCAGAAGTGGGCATATAGATTAATAGCCTAAAGGTAATTGAATGTTTTAGTAGCCCCCATTAACTGATTTAGTGTATGCCTCACTTAAGGGAAGAGGAGAGAGACTTCTCCGCATAGTCTGTCTGCCACTCCATGTTTGGGTACTGTCTGTCCACTATAGCCACTTTTTTTCACCACTGATGTACTGCCTCGCTGTTTGCGTGCTATATTAGCACATATGCATAACCCCTCCCTCCATCTCACAGCCGGATTGTGGCCACACCTTTTCTTATATATATATATATGCACCATCACCATGACATTCACTCACACAGAGCACCTTACCTTACTATGCACAGAGAATCACAGACTCAGTCCCTGCCTCAGTCATTGCAAGCGCCTCATGATTAATCACCCACTATGTGGATACTGTTTTTAGACTTGATTTAGATTTTGGGTTATTTAGTATAATTTGTATTTCAGTATATGTTTTAGTATATTCTTTATCTTGTACTGTCCTTATTGCTTAGCTGTGTTTTGTTATACCATATACTTTTAATGACTTTTTTTCTGCTGTTAGTGAATGTGTGTGATGTCTGTATGTTACTGAGACCTTGAATTTCCCCTTGGGCATCAATAAATTATCTATCTATCTGTCCATCTATCTGAACATTTCAGATGCAACAGCAGTGCCAAACGCACCTGGCAACAGGTGAAAATGAAGCACAAAAACATCATTCAGAATGGTAGGTTTATATCGTTAGAGCTTGCATATCAATTAATATTAATATTTCCAAATTATGAAAATATTTTGTACGCTTATATCCTCCACTTAGCTGAGGAGTTGGCACTGGCAAATAATAGTAGAAGGCCAATTATGGAGGGGGTTGAGGGAGGCATTCGGACGGATCCTGGTGCTGTGGAAATGTGCAGCCTTTATGTGCAGGGTAATATGACATTCAAGTTTTATGTTAAAATGGTGATTTATGTGTTGCATCATGTGGTGTTATGTGTACAGTTAAAGGGGATCATGTGGAGATCCTCCAGCCACCACAGCCCAGCACATCCAGTGGTCCTCAGGTAATTGTAAGAAAGAATCAAATTGGATTAACTGTGAATTATGTAGGTGCAGCCTCACAAATGTAATGTATTTGTCAGGAGGACGACATGAGTGAGGACACTCTAACTGCCCATTCCGAGACTCACATCCAGGTTGAAACATGTTATCACTGCTATACTGTACAGTCAATAATCTAGGAGGATGACCTATTTCACCTATGACTTTCCAGTCCAAATGACTTTCCAGTTTTACGTCTGTGTGTACTGAGTGAGTTGTATCATAGGCTATCAGCCGTCTCTGCTTGTATTCTTTTGCAGGAAGAGTTGCAACAGCCTCTGTCCCCTCCTGAGGGAACCTCCTCTCAGCCATCAAGGACCCAAAGGGTACATTTGCTTTGTCTTTGGTTCTGCATGCTCAAATGTTTTATGCATAATACATTCTCTTTTTGGGGGTTCTGTAGGCTGGGACGGATAATGTGCGCAGCCTATACAAGCGCATGCTTGAACTCGACTGCGAAAAGAAGGAATTACAAATCAAGAAACTCAAGCTTGAAATACAGAAGCTAGAAGACGAAAAGAAGGTATTAGTAGATCTGCATTTACCAGCCCATCAATGTGTGTATAACCATTAATTGTTTTTCTTTCTGTAATTTTTAGGAAAGACAACTTCAATAAATGACCTTGAATGTGTTTATTGGTTGTGTGGGTTTGTATTTTTTATTTTAATGAGTGAAAAATTGATGGGTGATTTGCGTCTCTGACTGCACGCCCTGTGGGATGGTCAAGGGTCATGGGGTCAACAACATCTGGGGGCAAAGGAATGTAATTTGGCACTGTTTCTCTCCTAATTGTGGCTACAGTTGGTCCCCGTTAAAAATTGACACTTCATTCACGATCATGGTGAAATGTAAGTTCAACTGCAGCCGCTTGGGGGATAGCAAAGAGAAGGGGGCCCAGTACTGAGCCCTGGGGGACCCCTGTGGTGAGATGGTGAGGTGCAGATAGCTGACCAAGCCATGATACGTTAAACGAGCGTCCTGTGAGGTAGGATTCAAACCAGGAGAGAGCAGAACCGGAGATTCCCATGTTAGCGAGTATAGAGAGAAGGATGCGATGATTAACCGTGTCAAAGGCAGCCGATAAGTCAAGCAGAATGAGTACTGATGACAAAGCGGTCGCCCTGGCTTCTTTTAAGGCTTCTGTTACAGACAGCAGAGCCGTTTCGGTAGAGTGGCCGCTTTTGAACCCAGACTGATTTGGATCCAGAAGGTTGTTCTGTGAAAGGAAGTCAGAGACCTGTTTGGAGACTGCTCGTTCAATGCCTTTGGATAGGAAAGGCAGGAGTGAGACAGGGCGGTAGTTCTCGACTTGAGCAGGGTTGAGAGAAGCTTTCTTAAGTAACGGTGTTACCCGGGCCATTTTGAATGCTGTTGGAAATGTGCCGGAGGTTAGTGAGGCATTGATCACATGTGTGATAGCTGGTGCGATGGTCGGGCTGATGGACTGAAGTAGGCTCGTAGGTATAGGGTCCAGCGAGCATGTGGTAGGACGGCTGCATGTCAGGAGTCTAGATACTTCACTCTTGGAGAGAGGCGTGAATGCTGAAAAAGATGTTCCAGCAGTCCCTAGAGGTTGTAGGAGTGCAGTATCTGAGTTGCGTTGAGTGGGCATGTGGAGAATAGACTGCTGATTGCCGCTTTGTAAAAAATGAGGCGAGGGTATCTGCAGTAAGGCTGGATAGAGGAGGAGGCAGCTGAGGGTTGAGTAGCGATTTGAAGGTTGAGAAAAGTTTTCGAGTGTCTGTAGCGCTGTTGATTTTGTCCTTGTAGAAAGCTTTCTTAGCAGCAGTGATGCTGGCTGAGAAGGAGGTCAGGAGTGTCTGGTAGTTTTTGAGGTTATCAGTTAGTTTGCATTTGTGCCATTTCCTCTCCGTGGCTCTGAGTTTGGTGCGCTGCGATCAGAGGGTATCATTTAGCCATAGATGAGTGTTTGGATCGAGCTGGCCTTGTGGTAAGAGGGCACATCTCATCTAGACACGAGCTCAGTGTGGAGCAGAGCGAGTCTGTGGCCTCATTAACCTCCAGAGAGGAGAAGGTGTTGAGTGGAGGTAGACCGGAGGCAACCACAGAGGAGAAGTGCGTTGGAGACAGGTTCCGGATGTTGCGGCGGAACGTGACCATCGGCTGAGGAGCCGGAGGCTGTTCTGTCAGGCTGACGTTGAACTGGATGAAGAAATGGTCAGAAAGATGGCGTCACCATGAGGGTGTCTGTGCTGCAGTTCGGAGTGAAGATCAAGTCAAGCTCTTTGCCAGCTTTGTGAGTCGGTGGGCTTTGAACCAGTTTGAGGTCAAAGGAGTGGATCAGGGCCAAAAAGTCAGCTGAGCCTGGGGCATCTAAGTGGATGTTCATATCGCAGAGAAAAAGAAGCGGACAGTCATTCTCAGGGATGGAGGACAGCAGAGTGTCAAGTTCGTCCATAAAGTCGCCTTGTTGGCCTGGAGGGCGGTAAATGACCAGCACGTAGAGTTTTGCTGGGGCGATCACTGTGATGGCATGGAATTCGAATGAGACATATTTGTTTGAAGGCAGTAGCGGGGTGAATTTCCATTTGTTGGAGATCAGCAGGCCCGTCCCACCTCCTCGTCCAGATGGGCGAGGGGTGTGGGATAGTGTAAGGTTAAGTGGAGAGTGCAGCCGGGGTGGCAGTGTTCTCTGGTTTGATCCAAGTCTCAGTGAGAGCAAGGAGTTCCAACAAAAGGTGGTTGGCATAGCCAGCTATGAAGTCCTTTGTCTCATCGCAAAGGGGTCCCGCCACCACCACCGCCGTCCCGACGCCTTGGGGCCCACCTGCCTCCTCCTCATCGACCACCACCACCGCTGCCTCCACCACCACCGCTGCCTCCACCACCACCACCGCTGCCGCTGCCTCCAGTGATGACGCCTCCACTGCTGCTGCCCCCAACACGACCACCGGACAGTGCCCGACCTGCCGCCGCTTCCCCAACCCCCTGGTAAGGGCCGGTGTCATCCCGGCGGCATTGGCCGAAATTCTAATGCCGCCACAATTCGACCGGCCGTCCCGGGGGCGGGGAAGAAGGATGCCTGCGAGAGTGATCACCAGCGACACTCACGATGCGCTACTAGCAGAGAAGCGGGCAAACCAGCGTGTCGTCCGGCAGCAGCAGGAGGCTGCACAGCGCGCTGCATCGGCGGCCACGCGGGCTGTGAGGGAGGCCGCAAAACGGCAGAAGGAGGCAGCACAGCAGGAAGCTCGGCAGCAGAGAGAGGCGCTACAGGCATCGGCCCGGGCTGCCAGGGAGGCCCAGGAGGCAGTGAGGTGTGCCTTCTGCGGTCAGGGAGGGCAACGACTTTTTGTACAATGTGACTCCTGTACCCTCTGGTACCATGCCGAGTGCGTCAACGTCGGCATGGTACCAGAGGGTACATGGTACTGTGACATGTGCCGAGCAGACGCAGCAATAGAGGCGGCGACCGTTTTTGAAATGTGAAAAAACCCTTAAAAAAACAACATTAAAAAATAGTTATTTTTAAATTCCATTGTGTGTGATTTTCCGAATATTTGTAAATAATATTCTAAATTATTTTCTATTCTATATGTCCTGGTCTTACAAGGGCCGCATTTAAAATTTTAAATGAGAATAGTTGTATATAGTTCCTTTGTGTGTGATTTTCCGAATATTTGTAAATATTATTCTAAATTATTTTCTATTCTCTATGTCCTGGTCTTACAAGGGCCTCATTCAATGTTTTATCATTAGTTCTCTGCTCTGTTCTCTATGTCCTGGTCTTACAAGGGCCTCTGCACTGTTCTTCATGCCCAGGTCTTACAAGGGCCGCATTCAATTAATCACTTGTGCCATGCTGTATTACTGGTCTTACAAGGTCTTCTTGTAATTGCACTTTAATCATTACAGGCGTCATGTTTCTGGTCTTACCAGGTCTTGTTGTAGTATTGCACTTCAATATCTAAGTGTTGTGTCCATGGTGCTTACAAGTACAGAAGTAGCCTACTTCAAATGTTGTGTTTCTGACACAAAGCCTTCATGAAATTGCACGTTTTAATGCTATATGTGGTGTTAAAAAGAGTGTTCCCAAATATAATGCATTTTGCAGTTTGTTTTTAACAGTAAAACAATGAATGTAGTTGCTACTAAGTTGATGTGATGCATCCCACACTTTTGAACCATTTATGTTATGCCGCGTCGGCTACTGGACACTGTACAGTGGCAGTTTCTGTTCCTGTGATTGTGATTAAACACTTGACACACTTTTGAATGTAACATAAACTTCTCATTTATTATTTCATGGGCAACAGAGTTAACAGATTATGGACACGTAAGTATGAAAACTACTTGCCGTTATGGTGGAGCTAAATCTAAACTAATCTTAAAATGATCCTTACCACGTATTTAGCCACCAAAACTGTTCTTTGACGAAGTAATTTAACAACAAACAAATGTACCAACATTATTTACTACATGAAAAGCGTTTACGGTGTGAAATGTTTGTTTAAATTGTATTACAACGGCGCTGTACGCAACTGTGTGGGTACTTCGCAAACATCAAGCCGAAATCTCTAGTTCTGTCAAAATCAGAAAAAGTCGGCACAAAGCTCAAATAATCGGTCGAAGGATTGACCACAATGTTCAGAGGTAAGTGAATTTGGATTTTTCTTGAAGAAAAAACTCCTCTTTTGAATGAGGTATACAGGAAGTGTATTGATTACCGTGTCACTCAATCGTCTTAAGAGAAATGCAAAAAACTCCGCTCCACTAGGGGCAGACTGTACGTAACACCGATACAATTTCCTAGCTCATTTAACAAAATGGGCCATTGCAAAAAAAAGAACAAAAAAAAACAGTGAGAAGTCTGAGGAAGAGAGGTCCTGCTTAACCAATTCCTTAACAGTGGATTGTGTGAGGACACAGCATGGAGCTCCCCTGTATGGGCCCAAATTTCGAGGCAGATCCTGGGTAAGGAGTGTCTTACCTTCATGAAATGGCTCCATGTTGTCTGGATCTTGGACAGGAGGAACATTAAAGCAGATGTCCTTGCTGCAAGGGAGGCCTCAATCGTCTTAAGAGAAATGCAAAAAACTCCGCTCCACTAGGGGCAGACTGTACGTAACACCAATACAATTTCCAACATCTAATCCTGTGTATTAATGTAATGCTGAAGCTAGCGTAGGCTAGTGACTGCTGTGAATAGGGCAGCTGGCAACTAGGGAAAGACCTTGTGACAGCACGGAAAGACGGCTGACAGGAGGGAATAGACCCCGCCGGGGGCTACAATGGGTTAGCAGCTCATTGTGGCAGTAGCCCAGGCTTCACTAAGCTATGGGCTGCACCCTACTAAGCTACAGTACGACATAATGAAAAAATACCCCTAGAGTCAGCGAGAGCAGGGGCGGAAGATGACTCACTTGTGATAGACATGGTTACTGACCCTGGAACGAATTTGATTACGAGTAAGGAAAACATGTTTGTGGAAGCCACTAGTTCAGAGAAAACTGAGAAAAAGCTGCAGATGTGTGTGTGTGGTTGGCAGAAGGTTACAAGTCTAAAGGGCCTGAAAATTCATCAAGGGAAAAAGAAGTGCTTGGTAGAGGGAACACAGGGTCCCCGCATTGATAGCTATTTCTTAAGAAGTGCATCAAGTCAGTCGGTTGAAGTCCAGCGACAGGAAGAAACCCACAGTTCGCAGGACATCAGTACCCCTGTTGTTGAGGTAAGTTCTAGCACTGAGGCAGAGAGAGAGGCCAGTCAGCCAAGGAGGGAGAAGATTGATGGTCATAGGCCTGGGGTTAGATGGC
This sequence comes from Alosa pseudoharengus, assembly GCF_046254945.1. Classification (NCBI taxonomy): domain Eukaryota; kingdom Metazoa; phylum Chordata; class Actinopteri; order Clupeiformes; family Clupeidae; genus Alosa; species Alosa pseudoharengus. The sequence continues at coordinate 2,624,551 of NW_027468696.1, read as the reverse complement.
CAGGCGCAGCAGAATGTAGAATGTGGGAAGATGTTAATAGTGATTTGGTCAGTATCCTGGGTCAGCTCAAGGGGACGGCTGAAAGCAAATTAGAGAAAATGGGAGACATTATTTATAGCTATGGTAAGGAAAGATTTGGGACTATTGAGAGAAGGACAAAACGGCTACATGAGGTAGTTAAATCTAGGCGCCAGCAGGAGATAGATAAACTTATCAAGGAGAGGAGGCAGCTTAAGAAGCAGTGGAGAAAAGCTACAGATGATGAGAAGGAAGGCATTGACTGTCTACAGGCAGATGTGAGGGAGCGGTTAGTAGTGCTAAGAAGAGCTGAAAATATTAGGAAAAATAGGAAGAAGAAATCACGAGCCCGACTAGCATTCTATAAAGACCCATTTAAGTTTGTTAAGTCTTTATTCGTAATGCAGAAGAGTGGTAGTCTTTTGGAACCTAAGCAGAAGCTTGAGGAATATTTAGAGGGAGTGCACAAAGATAGGGAGAGGTTCAGGGAGATGGTACTTCCTGCTGATATCCCACCTATTGGTGAATTAAGTAGCCAATGCGACGATAGTCCACCAAGGTGGAAAGAGGTGCAAGAAGTAATAAAACGTGCAAGGGCCTCTTCAGCCCCGGGACCTAATGGAGTGCCCTACCGGTTGTATAAGAGTGCACCAGATGTTTTAAGATTTTTATGGCAATTAATGAAGATAGTTTGGAAAAAGCAGAGTATTCCCAAGGCTTGGCGGAGGGCTGGGGGAATATTTATTCCCAAAGAAAAGGACGCAGTGGAGATTAATCAATTTAGGCCAATTAGTCTACTGAATGTTGAAGGGAAGGTTTTCTTTAGTGTGGTGGCACGGAGACTGACAAATTACCTTGAAAGGAATAAACTAATTGATACCACGGTGCAAAAAGCTGGAATTCCTGGCTTCTCCGGGTGCTTAGAGCATACCAGCATGATTTGGCACCAAATTCAATTAGCAAAGCGTGAGAAGAGAGACCTGCACGTTGTGTTCTTGGATTTGGCTAATGCTTTTGGGTCTGTGCCGCATAGTCTGTTGTGGGAGGCCTTTGATTATTTCAGAATCCCAGGTAGCATTAAAAGCCTAGTAAAAGCATACTTTCTGGATATTCAATTATGTTTTACTACAGCTGATTACACCACAGGTTGGCAACAACTTGAGATAGGAATCATGGCCGGATGTACCATCTCCCCACTTGCTTTTACAATGGCAATGGAGGTCATTATTAGGGCCTCAAAATGGGTAGTGGGTGGGGAGAAGTTGCAGGGAGGGCCACGCCTCCCCCCGATTCGGGCTTTCATGGACGACATGACAACCTTGACGACAACCGTTCCATGCACCAACAGGTTGCTGGGTAAGTTAAATAGTAATCTGCAATGGGCCAGAATGAAGGTGAAACCAAGTAAGTCTAGGAGTCTCTCAATTATTAAAGGGAAGGTAACAGATAAGAAGTTTGCTATAAATAAGGAGGTGATTCCCACAGTTCTGGAGAAACCAGTGAAGAGCCTGGGAAGGTGGTATGATGCAAGCCTTAGTGATAAATCACAGGTTGAAGACTTGAGACAGGTCACTAGGCAAGGTATTGCAAAAATTGACAAGTCGGGGCTGCCAGGTAAGCTCAAGCTGTGGTGTTTGCAGTTTGGTTTGTTGCCTCGGCTAATGTGGCCATTGACAGTTTATGAAGTTCCTCTGTCAAAGGTAGAGAGGTTGGAAAAAATGATCAACTCCTTTGTCAGAAAATGGCTCGGAGTCCCACGCTGCTTAAGCAGTGTAGCCTTGTGTGGGAAGGGTATTGTAGAGTTGCCAATATCTAGTCTGACAGAGGAATTTAAGTGTACTAAGGCTAGATTGGAATTGACTCTTACTCAGTCCAAGGACCCAGTGGTGAGGAAAGTTGCACCCTCAGTTAATGCAGGGAGGAAGTGGAACCCAGAGCAGGCAGTTAAGCAAGCTCAATCAGCATTGAAGCATAGAGATATAATGGGCCATGTGCAGCACGGGCGGGGGGGTCTAGGGGTGGGTGCAAGTAAACCCTTGTGGAGTAAGGCTTCTGCAGGAGAAAAGAGGAAAATGGTAGTGGAGGAAATGCATAGACAGGAGGAGGCTGTAAGATGTACTAAGGCAGTGTCGCAGGCAAAACAAGGGCAGTGGGTGAACTGGGAAGGGGTGGAAAAAAGACAGATTAAATGGAAAGATCTATGGGGCATGGAAGCTAGTAAGATCAGATTTATGTTAGGTGCTACATATGATGTGCTCCCATCTCCCAAGAATTTAAGTCAATGGTTTGGTGAGGATGATAAATGCATACTTTGCTCGTGTGTGGGCAGTCTCCACCATATCCTATCAGGATGCAAGGTAAGTCTCACCCAGGGGCGGTATACGTGGCGTCATAACCAGGTATTGAAATGTGTGGCAGCGGCAATAGAGGATAAAAGAAGAGAAGTCAATTCATTAGCAGCTAGTAAAGGGGTAAGGCAAATTAACTTTGTACGTCAGGGGGATAAACCTTGTTCCGCGAAGGCCAGGTGTAAAACCGGCCAGTTGAAAAATGGGGCGGGCTGGGAAATGAAGGTTGATCTTGGCCAGCAGATGGCAGTACCTCCACATATAGTGAGTACTAAGCTACGTCCTGACGTAATTCTATGGTCGGATTCAGAGAAGATAGTTTACTTCATTGAACTCACTGTTCCTTGGGAAGACAGAGTGGAAGTGGCCAATGAGCTGAAGAGAGCTAAATATACTGAAATAGCAGAGGAGGCAGCTAAGCGAGGTTGGAGTGCACGATTAAGGCCTATTGAAATCGGTGCACGTGGGTTTGTGGCCAGATCTGCTATTGGCTTGCTGTCTGAATTGGGCATTTGTGGTCGAAGTCTAAGGCAGGTGGTTAGTAACATGTCCTTAGCAGCAGAACGGGCAAGTGAATGGCTGTGGGTAAGGAGAAGTTACCCTTCCTGGGGCGCAAGCTAAGGTAAGCTAACTGGCTCATTTGTTTTGGTCGTGGGTAAGGAGAAGTTACCCTTCCTGGGGCGCAAGCTAAGGTAAGCTAACTGGCTCATTTGTTTTGGTGGTGAGTAAGGAGAAGTTACCCTTCCTGGGGCGCAAGCTAAGGTAAGCTAACTGGCTCATTTGTTTTGTGTTTGTGATGGACTGTGCCTAGGTTGATGGTACTTGGCTAAGGTTCTTTATGGTTTATGGTTCAGTCCACATCAACGGGACGGACCGACCTAGCCAACTTAAACCATGCCTAGGTTGGTTAAGGGTATTTGGATGCTTGTTGTGGTAATATGGGGCAGCATGGGGCGTAAGCTAACTGCTAACTGCTGGCTAATTTGTTTTGTGTTTGGGATGGGGCCTAAGATAATGGGCTAAGCTAACTGGCTAATTTGTGTTGTGTTTGTGATGGGCTGTGCCTAGGGTGATGGTACTTGGCTAAGGTTCTTTATGGTTTATGGTTCAGTCCACATCAACGGGACGGACCGACCTAGCCAACTTAGACCATGCCTGGGCTGGTTAAGAGTATTTTGAGTATTGGATATTTCAATGTGGTAATATAGTGGTAGCATGGAGGGGAGTGTCTCCAGGACGCTGGTTTCACTGTTAAGCCTTCATGAGGTGTCGTGGGCCTAACTTAACGAAACATCGGTGAATGAGGGTGCCCACTTGATAACCCCAATGACATGCCGCATACTATATAGGCTACTGCTGTTGGATAGGCCATTTGCATTGTGCTTGTGACCATTTGTTGGCGGATTTGTGGGTAGTGTGCTTTTTAAAGCTAAACTTGAGCAGGGGCTTCTGAATGTGTTTTTACCTTGGATTTTGGCACAAGGGATTTTAACATCTAATCCTGTGTATTAATGTAATCCTAGCTCATTTAACAAAATGGGCCATTGCAAAAAAAAGAACAAAAAAAAACAGTGAGAAGTCTGAGGAAGAGAGGTCCTGCTTAACCAATTCCTTAACAGTGGATTGTGTGAGGACACAGCATGGAGCTCCCCTGTATGGGCCCAAATTTCGAGGCAGATCCTGGGTAAGGAGTGTCTTACCTTCATGAAATGGCTCCATGTTGTCTGGATCTTGGACAGGAGGAACATTAAAGCAGATGTCCTTGCTGCAAGGGAGGCCACCAACTTAAATGCCACTTCATCTCTCGTCTATCAACCATCAGATGGTGAGTGTCCCTCAGAGCCTCCGAGGGGAATGCTACTGATTGTGATACAGAATCGCATGAAAATGAGAGCCCCCCAAAAAATGATGTGGAGGAACAAACAGGCGAGAAACCAGGCAAACCCAGGAAAAGAATGAGGGAAACTAACCCAGGGCCTAAGAAGTTCCACATTAAAATAGAACAAAAAAATCCAAAAAATAGAACCTAAGAAAGGGGGCAATAAATTAAAGAAGCCATGGACTCATGTTTTCTACCAACAATTCTGGAAATTCAACCCACTGCCCACTGGTTTTCAGATACCAGCACTTCAAACTTCCCCACAGCAGAAAAAAAAACTGCCCTCAAATCACCATCATGGCAACCTGTAAGGCAGTCTATTTTTTCAAAAGAACCCCCCCCCCCAAAAAAAAAACACACAAAAGCCATGTGACTTTTTAGGTGACTCGTTGTGGCACATAGGACCTCAGAAGTCGGGTTTAGGCCTGCAACATACCTAAAGAGGGCTAAGATAGACAAATACCTCTACAAGGGTGTCAGCAAAGAATATTAAAGGCGACTAGTCAAAACCCCTACGGAGGAGATCATTGCTGGAAACAGTAGCCTTACTTGGGATATTTTAAAAGTTTTCTCCTCTGAGGTGAGGCAACAGGGCCGACTCACCCAGCAGGTTCTCAAAGATTGACACTGGCTACAAACACATCCCAGGATACATCTAGCACCTACAAATAGATCCGCAAATCTTGGCTGCGCACCTCAAGAGAAGTTCACAAACAGTCCTTCAACTTCAACCGGAGGCAAAAATCCCCCTACAGAGCAGAAGGGTATTGTAATACTCACTGGCGCTACCTGGGAATGGCCGTAATTCGCCTCCACTTCCCATCACGGAGATGGTGAGTAATGAGCACAACATTCCAGCAATTGCATCATGGTTAATGCAAACTGTGCTTGCCGTAGGCAAATACACCTCCAGAACAATAATTGTTTTTTTTTTTTGTTGTTTTTTAATTATTTCTCTAATAGAAACTGACTACAGCTGGGCATTTATGCAGAGTGTTCTGCTGGCATTCAACAAAGAGAGCATCACAATGTACTTGGAGAGGGCTATGCTGCTGTGTGGCGACTCTTCAAGTGAACAACCCTTCACCCGCCTCCATCTGTGTGCGGAGCACATTCTGAAGGCTGTCCGCAATGGCTTTAGCAAGTGTACCAACGATAAGGGTTTCCTTGACTTTGCAACTTTTTGTTTTGCACTTCTCCAGAACTGCAAAACTTTGCAGGCAGCCAAGCCCATTTTCTCTCATATGTGCATAGTCTTGACATCATTAAGGACAAACACCATGGTTCAAGCCAGTGTACAGTAGATGAACTTACTGGCTTTATTTCTAGGCAAAAATCACCACAAAGCCAACAACCTCATGAGCCCAAGAGGAGCCCAGATGGCCAAAACGAGGACCAAAGTGCCACCTCCATCATGGGAAGATTCCCATTTTCAACCTTTTTTAGGGAGATTTATGCAGTTTCCCCAGGGTCATTCTGTGCCAAATCAACAGATGCCTCCCACCTGACCATCTTGGATTTGCTTCATACTTTATGTCAATAATCCTATAATACCCAACAACTACTGTGCAAAAGTTTAAGCTTGTATCTACTTCATTTTCTGAGATATTGAGGCTTAAAAAACAACAGGGTCATGAGTCTGATAAAATGCAGTTTTTTAAAACCACTAAGTTCCCAGGGTCATTGTGTTTGAACAATTCATGCTAGATGCTTGGAATTTTCAGGGAATATTGCACGACTAGATGTTTTCAATTGCAAAGTTATGTGGCCCAGAGATTAATATTTGCCAAGTTATGGTATGCTGAATATGGACTTAAATAAAAAAAAATAGCAACTTTTGACACACTATATCTTTAAGCCGAACCTCATCAGATCTTTTACATTTCTATAAGACATATTGTAGTGCATTATTAACAGGTAGAAATATGTCCGGAAGAAATCAAAATCTATGATTTATGACACATTAAAGATGATAAAAATAATTTCACATTTAAGTTTTATGTGTATTTTTCACATGTATGACAACGTCTTCCTTACAGACAACCATATCATTGAAAATATTGTGTTTCAGTTAGCACATGCACAAAATATTGAGTTGGTAGCTTTACTAAAACTATATTAATGAAGGCATCAAAAATGGTTTACATGCCTATGGATGAGTGTCTTTTTCCAAGGTTGCGGTGGACATTTGTTTACTTATACCATGTGATGTTTTATTTATATAGCCATGTGTTTCAGTTTATAGTGTCTCTGTCCCCACCCCTCACCTGTTTCTGTTAATTAGCCTTGTCATTGCCTCACCTGTTTCTTGTTATGTTCATTACGAGACACTTTCTGTCATGTTGGGACCCATTTTCTCCATCCAGGTTCAGATATAAGGCCAGACAAGGCACACCATAATGTGTTTGCTTTTTCAACACATGTATAAGAAATATTAGTTACTGTAGTGTCAAGAACCATTTTATATTTTAATACACATTTAAACCTAATGCTTTTCTTTTCTTTTCTTTGCGTCTTCCGTCAAGGGTTTTCGCTGCTTCTTCGCTGGCTCTGCCATTATACACACGTTTGCAACAATCTCTAACGTTTTGTTAGCCTGCCTCTGTGCTGTAACCTGATCCTGCTTCGGTCGGCGGGTAGGATACACCGAACTTGCAAGTGGGATATTCTTCCTACAGGCAGTAGGGGCGGGCGAGAGAGCCTTCATTCGCCCCGTAATGAGTCATTTAACCATATACCGACTTACGAAGATGATTAATTAACACGAAAACGTTGCCTGGTGTCCCTTTAAGACAATTGATTGGTCAGTGGGCAGGAGATTACACGATTTGAGCTATAACTTAGCACATAACCTCCTCCCGACCAGGGGGGTATTCCATCAACCTCGCTAAAGGCCAAACCTGGCTTATTTCGATAAGTCTCGCTAATTTTAGTGAGAATTCTGTTCCATTAATGAGGTTAACATGAATCCCAGCTTGGTAACTATGGGAATTTATGCCACAGAACTAACCTGCTCCGTAGCAGGTTAACTTTCAAGCTAAATTAAGCTGTGTTGCAAAAAAAAACTATCTGTCGGAAAACGAGTCCAAAAAGATGGTTCCGTCAACCTGTGCTCTCGTCACCTGTAGCCTACAACTTCAAAAATAGAAGTAGGCCTATAGAAATGTTTTTTCCCAACAGTGCACCAAGCATGGATTTACTCATTCACTACCTCCAAAGAATGTATGAAGATTATACGATTAAACATGTTTTAACTTCACATGCGTGTGGTTCTAGGAATCGTGCTACTCTGCGTCACTTATGTTCGGTGGTGGTGTAATGTGCAGCGAGACGGAATAGGAAAGGAATTACATTCTTGCGTGTTCGCAGGTTCGCTTCCCATACGAAGTATTAAGGCTACATTGTTTATCACCTTGATAATGGCATTTTTAGTTAATCTTTGATGAAAGACATATGTCTACTGCTGATTAGGGGTCATGCACATTTGGTAGGCTGTTCAGTGACATATATATCTGATGCAAGGCAAAGGATAATTATTCTGTATCCTAGGCAGCTAATAATTAAAACTGCTTCATGTGTCGACGATTGTTCATGAATGTCAAATCAACTGTGTGCTACACAGATCAAAAACTAGGCATAAATTGAATTGAAAACCATAGCATTTCAGATAATTTTATTTCAAACACGGGACTTATGGGAGACAATAGGCTATTATGTTGATACTAATTTATTTTATGACCACCTACACCTAGACAATCATTTGGAGTGAACTCTTTTAATATAAGAACGTAGGCTATAGATAGTTTTGAATACATGGCAAAGTTGTTTTTGAGTTTATGCTATTTATTCATTCACTCGTTTTGTTCAAGCATAGACTGTATGAAGAGTGAAGCCAATCAAACTCGCAATTAATTTCAAACCATTAGCATTGTTGTTTTAAATGTATGCTTTCATTATTCTCCAATTTCTGTAGGCAATCTATTTTTTCTCTCGATTTGAAATTTGATGACTTTCGATGAAAATACTGTAGATGGCGCTTGCCTATCGAACAGAAATCATCTAGTATTGTCTTAATTTTACGACATATATCGTCTTTTCGTCAATCTACTGTTTTGGTCTACTTTTCTACCTTGTGCACGAGCAGAGATGAAGCTGAACTAAACCTTGCTTGAATAAACGAGGCCAAGATGCCGCTAACTTGAGTTAATGGAACGGCATCAGCCCCAAGTGAAAGTCTACGCTAGTTCAAGCCAGGCTATTTCTCTTAAGCACCAACTTCATTAGCGAGGTTGATGGAATACCCCCCAGGTTTGATTGACAGCATAAGATACCATGGTGATATAGGGACACTAAAACAGATCCACTTTCGTGTCACAGCATAGCCTGGCTTTGAGCGCAACATACCTCGCTAACCCACTAATCGAGATTCGTAGTATACCCCACTGATTGGTCAGTGGGCGGTAGATTACACGATTTGAGCTATAATTTAGCACATAAGCTCCTCCCGACCAGGTTTGGTTGACAGCATAAGATACCATGGTGATATAGCGACACTAAAACAGATCCACTTTCATGTCACAGCATACCCTGGCTTTGAGCTAGAGGGTGACACGGGAAGCAATTTTCACTCCCGTCCCATCCCGAGCCCGCACAAATACTCCCGTCATATCCCGATCACGTGACAGCCCCCCCAAAAAAATTCTGTCCCGCAAAATCCCGAGAGAAAGACTCCCGAATCCCGTCCCGCTCCCTATGTTGATGTCTAAAGTTATCCGACTGTTAGGCTACAGTAGCGTGCGGTGACCATACATTTTGGTAGGGCAGAAAGCCTTGTCTAACTTTTCTTTAATAGCCGATCATTTTGGGCTATATGAAAATTACATATTTTACAGTACTTTGCTGTAGGCTATGCTTAAATCATTTCATAGTTAGATCTCATCCCATCAGTTAAGTTTGCACCGTTCTCATCACGTTAAACCAGCGAAGCATAGCAACGTTGCTATGAGTAAACAAAACATTTTTTTGTGTTCCGCCAGGGTTATGCGATAAATATATTGAGGAATGCGATCGTCAAGGTGTCATGCCCCAACATTGCATGACACATTAAACTCAACGAGAATCGCTTTCCCGGACAGCTCGTGCAATTGAATAGAGTTGTCCTTTGCTGATACTTTCGCCTGTAACTGTTTCTTTGCATCCATTTTGCCTTAGGGCCTATCGCTGAAGCTGATTGATTGTGAACAGGGCAGCTGCTTGTCTTGCTCTGATAGGCTACCAATCAACAACAAACGTATTGTGGGTTGTAATTGGTTCTCTTTTCTAAAACGAAATGCCTCGCGTCTTTGGGCGCACTCACTGCATTGCAGCGTCATTTTTTAAGTTAATAATCTCTGGCTTCCCGCCAGCTCCCGTTTATTATTTCCTGTCCCATCCCAATCACGTTACCAACAGTGAAATTTACTCCCGTACTGCGGGAAACCCGCGGGAATACCGTGACCCGCGGGAGTCCCGAAAAATTGTCACCCTCTACTTTGAGCGCAACATACCTTGCTAACCCACTAATCGAGATTCGTTGTATACCCCACAGTCAAGCAACATTTTAAGATTCAAATTGTTGTGTTACACTGATCATTTAGATATTCTTAATCTAAATTATGTAATAAGATGTGAAGAGTGTGTGCACACTGGCTTGTTTATTTTGGCACATGCTCTCATCACCCTTATGTAGAAGTCTAGCATACAATGGTAATATCTCTGAATATCAGTTGAAAGCTGCACAACACAATGCTGTTTAGTGTTTTGTCTCTGAATAATGTTGTGAAGAATAGCCCTTGAGACTACGTATACACAAAGCAGGGTATTTTCCTAAACGAATATCTGGCCATCTACGTTTGCAAATAAAACTGCATGTACACGAGACCGTTTTTAAAAAAAAAAAAACGTGTTTACACGAACCCGTGTACATACATGCTGTCATGAGCACGCCAAACCACAGTGGCAGTCTAACGATAGCCTCAAGCTCACATTAACCAATCAGAACCCTGAAAAGTTGCACGTGAGAACATGTAAATGTAAACATTGGTCGCACATTTGGTGTACTTCTGTCGCATACTGTGACGTTGGCTGCCCAAAACTCTGTTTACCACAGTTAAGAACCAAACGCATAAACAGAGTTTTCCAAAAAAAAAAAAACACTTTGGCCGGAGTTTTTTTGGATAACCGTTTTACGGGGCGAATTCTCCGTTTGCGTCTAAATGAAAGGCTCAAACATAGGGAAATATCGTCGTTAAAATACACATGCTCGTGTAAACGGGGTCTCAGTGTGGTAGACACTTGCACTGGGTATATTGGAGTCTTGTGTCCTACCACTGTTGTATTGTGAAAAATATCATATATTATCTGCAAGGAAGATTTGCAAAAAAATCTACTTTGAAAATGATCTTTTGTGGCTTTACAACCAATCTGCATGTGTTTCACAACACAGAAAAAGTCACACTTTTGGTGAGGCTTCATAAATGGCACCTGAAGATTTGATACACACATTTTCATTTGAACTTTCAGCTCCCTAACACTGTAGGAAATGCTTTTGCCTTGCCCTGTCTAATCCTAAAACAATATTTAACTAAACCATACACATTGGCCTTAAATTCACAAGGTACAAGTGAAGAAATAGCCAAGGCAGAAAGTGGCTCTTAATAAACATGACAGGGAACAGGTGACACAATGATTACTCTAATAAGCAGATTCAGGTGAGGGGCGGAGACAGGAAACAAGGAGCCAAAACACATGGCTTTATAAACCAATCAGCACATGGTACATAAGTAAACAAATGTCCATAGGAAGCCAAGAAAATATCAATCACCCTCAGCCATGAAAACCATGTTTGACACTTTAATTGATATAGTTTGAGGCAAGGTACCAACACAATATTTTGAGCATGTACTAATGAAAACATATTATTTTCAGTGCTATGATTGTTTTTGTGGTAGACTTTGTCATACTTGGGGAATATGCACTTGAAAATTAGGTATGAAGTTTTTTTTTTTTTCATTTTTGATGCTCTAAAAATTATATATTTCCATTTATTTTAGACATGTAACCTTGTTGGTAAGGAAGTACTAAAACAGTAGTATTACATAAATAAATTCAAACCTTCTGATGGGATTCATTGTAAAGATATTGTGGCCAAAACATACTTACATTTTTCATAAATGCAATCTAAAGTAGTAAGTCATAGCTTGAGAAATATTCAACTGTAGGGCAATTATTACTAAGTTGAAGACAATTCACATAGTAGAATACTCCCTGAAAATGTCAAGAATCTAGCATGAATTGTTCAAGAGTAATGGCCGAAGGAACTTAGTCATTTTAAAAAACAGCATTTTTTCAGACTAATGTGTTTGAAGCTTCCATATCGCAGACAGTAAAGTAGATACAAGCTTAAAACTTTACATAGTAGTTGCTGGGTATGGTACCATTATTGTCCTAAAGTTTGAAGAAAATCCAAGATGGTCAGGCAGGAATTTTTTCTAAAATCTGTTGATTTGGCACGGAATGACCCCCCAATTGGACCGCAGTGAAGGCAACACGCAAAACTTATACTACTGCCAAGGATTCATCAATAACCTCTTCCACAATTATCTGGGCATATTCCCCCTTTGGAGTGGTCTGCCACTTCCATCAAATTGTACAAGGCAATCCAAAGGCTATCCAACTTAAAGCTGTTGTGCCAACTGTCAATGCAACATAATTTACAACAAATTACAATATTTTGTTTTGTTGACTTAAATGTTTATTGACTTCTTTGAGTTCTTAGAAAAGAAAGAGCACAGCTTTGTGTTATATGTCCACATAAACTTGATGAAAAGAAAATGCTTAAACAACATGCATATGGAAAATGTGATAAACTAAGAGACTAGGAGCAGGGTTCTAAATTAACACCCGCCAACCCGCCAAATGCGGGTTAAAATTAATATTGGCGGGTGTTAATTAAAACTTACTAGACCGTTTGGCAGGTGATGCATGAAGCATTACATGCATGATACATAAGGCTCTGTTCTCGGTCATATATACCCCTGGCAGTACTTCCTACATTTCCCATGACCACTGTGCCGTAATGCTATGTGATGACGTATCATACACCCATTGGCTGCGCGCAGTTTGCAGTGAAACCAGTGCGAGAGACCATGGAAACGAACAGATCGTCTACCAGAAAACACAAGGAATTAGAAGAACAAACGGATTCAGAGCAGGGAGCATAGACTGAAAGAGGAGGGAGTTAGCCACAAATACAAAACGTGTTACGAAATATTAACGCATTGTGTTTACCTATTTCCTTTGTGGGGAGCTGATGTCATGTAATGGAGGCCGCAAAACCTGCAGCAGCAAGTTTACTTTATTGTCTATGGAGTTAGCTGAAGATGGAATGTGAGTAGCCTGTAGGCGAAAATTTTCAGTTTTAAAAAGTTGCCTGATCAGTGATCACCACCATCACACGCATCACAGGAATGGCTGAAGTGCCCTTGAGCAAGGCACCTAACCCCTCACTGCTCCCCGAGCGCCGCTGTTGTAGCAGGCAGCTCACTGCACCGGGATTAGTGTGTGCTTCACCTCACTATGTGTTCACTGTGTGCCGAGTGTGTTTCACTAATTCACGGATTGGGATAAATGCAGAGACCAAATTTCCCTCACGGGATCAAAAGAATATACTTACTTATACTTCACACACTGTGCATAGGGCACCAAGAGACAGGGGACCAACATTTAGCCAATAAATAGTAGCTGTAGGCCAGCTGCAAACTATTTTTCACTCTTGTTAGAGAAAGTATACAATGTCAACATGCACCAACAGCATGTTACATAAAGATGATACTTTTTGGGTCCTCTCTATAAAGATCCAACTTGAACATAGGCCCTATGCTACTCCATTTAATTGAGAACGTGTCTGAGCACGCACGAGAGGGAGAGAAAACAAGTGGCAGGTTCCAGCTGGCTTGTCATTGTTGATGATAATTGATATCTCCTTTTTATTAAGTTAAGATTAAACTAAATGTGACAGTGGTTGGGTCAGACTTATGGTGGTGACAAGACAAATGAAGCAGGAGATGAGGATATGGCAGAGAAATAGATAGATAGATAGATAAATAGATATCCCAAACATTCCTCAAACTCTCTTCTGGACAGTGTGTAGATCACAGAGGGCTCCCCCTCTGGTAGGTCAGGGTAACTGCAGGAAGACAGAGATGAGCACAGCAGATAACTTGATGAGACAAAACCATTAGTGAGTAATATTGACTCAGCAAGTTTTTTAACACTGAGCTGCTGCTTTATATTTCTTGGTAAAGACAGAAGAAATTGCAGCTGGGTTTGTGATCAACTAAATTTGTATGGCTGTTGGGGTTCAGGGTTTTGGAAAACTGCATCATGTTGGGTGGTGTTGGGGTTCAGATTCTGGTAATCTGCATCAGGTTAGGTGGTGTTGGGGTTCAGGCTCTGGTAAACTGCATCAGGTTGGGTGGTGTTGGGGTTCAGGGTCTGGTAACCTGCATCAGGTTGGATGGTGTTGGGGTTCAGCCTCTGGTAAACTGCATCAGGTTGGGTGGTGTTGGGGTTCAGGTACATCTGCATGATGTTGCCATGATTTCCATTCTGAGTATAAATAACATATGAATATCTAACATGCTTTACTATTCCATATTGAGTGTGAGTGTAACAACAGCTCAGTATTCTCCATCATGTAAATCCTGTCAGCCCTTCAGAGGTCTGTGTAACCTGAGCACCTGTAGACTATTTCTTAATCCACCACAAGTTGTGTGCTCTTTGTGAGGAATCATTTCTGTGAAGCACCATTACCAAAGTCATTTTAGGCAAGTCCCTCCACTCACATCACTACAGTTGGGTATGCACTGACCATCATACTAATGAGCCTGGCTGTTTGGAGTTTTAGTCAATTTGCACATTTGGTCCCATTGGCTCCAGCCATATTGTGGATTTGCAGAGCATTTTCTGTGTACTGATTTTCTGTATGTGACTGTGCCTGTTTTGAAGTTGGATTCGGCCTGGATTCTTATCTTGCCATGTTATGATCTGGCCTCTGTTGGGTTTGTCCCCGGTTCTGGTTTGATGTTTGTAGTCGTGTAGTACAGTGAGGCCACTTAACTCAACATTGACCAAACATATGGGGGCAGGATATTCAAATTCAGCTGAATTGCCATGATGAAATCAGAACAACAGGACCATGCAGGAACTGCAGTACATTACCTGAGTATTTTCTCTTCTTGTCGTCTTATTTCTTAAGCAAATCCTGCAATGCACAGCAATTCACAGCAATTCATGTATTAGCCCTATAGCCAGAGAGACCTACATTATACTGCAGATATAGGCACTATATTGCCTTTGACTCGCATATGACTTTTAGCACCAGCTCATTGAATCAGATTAGACTGTTAGCATCTCTCCTATAAGCTAGCGGTTAGGGCTTTGACTCCAAACTTTGTTATTCGAATATAATTTGATTATTTTAAAAATTAAAGATATTCAAACAAATTTTAGGGATCTCTTAATATTCAAACCTGTAGCCTATGGAGATAATTTTTGGTAAATGTTTTTGGTTGTAGGCTAAACGTTGTTTTCAATTCAGATTCAGAGTGTTTTTTTTTTTTTTCCACGCCTGGTGAAGTAAAAATCGCGAGCTCATTAGCAAGGCTACTGCATCAGGTTAGGTGGTGTTGGGGTTCAGGGTCTGGTAAACTGCATCAGGTTGGATGGTGTTGGGGTTCAGCCTCTGGTAAACTGCATCAGGTTGGGTGGTGTTGGGGTTCAGGGTCTGGCATCAGGTTTTCTTAAGCAAATCCTGCAATGCACAGCTCCTGTAGGTGATGTTAGCATCCTGGCTGGTTCGTGCGGGAGCGTACCTATGTTCCCCGGGTCCTATGTTCCCCGGGTCCTATGTTCCCCGCTATTTGTATGGGACCGGGGAACATAGGACCCTTTTTGTAGAAAAGGGTCCTATGTTCCCCGCCTTGTATCTGACCACGGAAATTGCATGAGATATGCTTGCGAGTGCACATTTCGTGCACAAACGGTAGCAAAGTGTATTTTTCTATCAATGTTGCCTGCCGTATAGCACACCAGGTAGACCACACATACGCGCACGGTGCAAAATTGACACAAGCCAGAAGGGCGATTTTCCTAACTTCCACGTTGACTATAGCGGAGTAAAAGAATAGATGAAGAACATTTTTTATAACATAGGCCTACAATGGTTTTACTTGTGCTTCTTTACTGAATATAACGAGTTCAAAGTTAACATTCTAGGTAACTTCGCATTGTCCGCTTCAGCACTAAATTGAGGACAGCAACGTACACGAGCTGCACCTCTCACAGAAGAAACGCGCTACAACTACATGCCTTTTTAAGTTGATATTGAATTGGTTTGTTTTGTTCATTTTTCCGTTCGCTGGCACGCTGCAGGGGGGACTGCGCGTTGCTCCGAAGCCCCTTTGGTCTGACTCGTCAATAATCCAAAAATGTCCCTTTGGGTCTACAGCCCAGTAGCCTATAGTTTGATATCTCTTTGTTCCATTAAAATTAATCCCATTCTTCCGACAGCTCAACCAAAGGCTATAGATCACCTCCCTTACCTCTTGTACAGTAAGAATCAACAATGACATGCCAAGTGCAAAGACAATGACAAGCTTGGGACTGAAGCCAGACTCGGCTAGATTTAACAGTGTTTCTCAAACTTTTTTTCTGGGGACCCACTTTTTAAAAATGACAGACTATCGCGACCTAACTCGTGACTGTGGTAGTTAACAAACTAGATCAGTGGTTCTCAAACTTTTTCTTTCATTCCCCACTTTGAGGGGGCATTCTCGAGCCCCACCTGTCCCTCATCGCTCTAAGAAAGTGGTAGGTCAAGCTTAAAATTGTCAAATTTATTGAAATAATGACAAGTTCTAAATATATCCTCTTCAACAGAGTTAAAATCAGCTGCTGCTGCAGATATAATAATAAATAAATAGCCTACATAACACACATATTTCTGTTTTCCAGCAACATATTATAATATGTTCCTATAGGAAGCATTGGCCATTATACAGCATTGTACAATAGGCCTATATTCAATGAAATGCCAACATGCTGCATTAAATGGATCCATAATCCAGTCATACTGAGCACTGCTGGTTGGGAAATATTTTTGAAATAAACTTTGCAGGGATGTGATGTAGGCCTACTGTTTAATACATGGGATCACAAGAGACGCCCAATCAGACGTTTCAGCGATTTTGCTCAGAAATCTCAAAGGCATAATACTGTCGCGATTGAGGCGCCTGTCTTACTCAAGTTTTTTTGGTGAATGCAGTAATCTTATTTGCTAGGAGAGGTGCTTGTCTTTGCCTTGTAACTGGATATTTAACTCAAATGTATCGCTAAGATATATCAAATATATCGCTAAGATAGGCCAGCTTCGTCAAGAAATGTTCATTAGTGAACGTGCTTGCAGATTCAAACATGCTCAAACACGGAGCTCAACCACGCGCGACAGCACTTTACCAACCCGCGCCTTGCCGTGCGGCTGCAGTCTTGGAAGCAGCGGGGAACATAGGACCCTTTTTTCAAAAAAGGGTCCTATGTTCCCCGGTAGCGGGGAACATAGGACCCGGGGAACATAGGGATGACCCCGTTCGTGCTTAATGAGCTCCCACATAGATAGACACTTTTATTTTAAACTTAACCTTCCTCTGATTTTAATCACCTCCGTTATCAATTAAAGCAAACAGGGAAAAGAAATGGCAACACAATCATGAAAAACACTCAAATAAATAAATGTGCAGATAAGTCTGAATGAAAAGCAGCACTGGTTGAAGCCTGGAAATATTGTAAACAAAGTAACGTTCGCTTAATTTGCTAGTTTATCATAGTATACTGGTTAGATTGTTCAGTTTCCCCACGTGTGTTTAAGTTTCAAATGAATACTTTTTCTCCCTGGGACAGGCCCGTTTGAGTCTTGGAAAACACTTTTCCATTTGCATCGGGATTGAGATGATTAGAACTTAGCAGTGAATTTGAATGCAACAGTTTTTTTAACAAATTCGTGCAGCGTGCTAATGATGCTAACCAGATTTAATAGCAATTTAGCCAGTCGTCATGCACGATTAATGTTTGGATTACATGTGCATGCTGAGGAGGTATGCGCCTGTTGAGAGGGAGAGAGAGAGTGAGTGCACGGGGCAAGGAGAGTCTGTGTTAAGGTAGGCCTACTTCTATCGCCTACTCTGGTAGAGTTTGACATACTACAATGCAAGATATATTTAGCCTATTTATTTATGGACAACGTAAGGCAGGTAGGGATGCACGATATATCCGCGGCCGATATATTATTAGCCGATAATATATCGGCATACTATTGAGGACTATTATGAGTTCTGTCCATCATTTGGTGGTAGGTAAAATTACTGCAATAAAATTATGCTTATTAAATGCTTTCCCCAAATCACTTTTCACAATTTTTTTTCAAGAGTAATATTATCGGTTATCGTATCGGTATCGGCCACAACAAACCAATAAATATCGGTTAACGTTATCGGCCCTAAAATTCCATATCAATGCATCTCTAAAGGCAGGAGGTGTGTGTTGAATTTAAGTCTACATGTCAATCTTTTTTACTGCTTGATATGCTGTTTTTACCCTTAGCTTCTGATGTGAAGCACTCTGGGAACCACTGGTTGTTGTAAAGTGCTATACAAATAAATGTTGATTGATTGATTGATTGATTGATTGGTTCTATCGAATGTATTTTTTATTGATATCGATTACATGTCTATTGCGATACATATGGCTATCGTTTTATCGCCCAGCCCTATGCTCAATAATAACAATTTTAACACACGCCTAAATACTCAGCTTTCGACATTGACTGATACACTGCCCTCTGGTGGACAGAACATATAGAACTTAAGTTTGATACCAATATCGGTCTTACTAAAGACATTTAATGGTTAAAATATTATTAATACATATTTGAATATATTTCAATTTTAATATTAATAAACAAACAAACTTCGAATATGATTTTTGGGCATAAGTCAAAGCCCTAGCGGTCCACCCTTTGCAGCTATAGCAGCTTCAACTCTTCTGGGAAGACTTTCCACAAGGTTTAGGTGTGTGTTTATGGGAATTTTTGACCATTCTTCCAGAAGCGCATTTGTGAGGTCACACACTGATGTTGGATGAGAAGGCCTGGCTCTCAGTCTCTGCTTTAATTCATCCCAAAGGTGTTGAAGTCAGGACTCAAGTCCAGTCAAGTCCATCCACACCAAACTCTGTCGTACTTGTCTGACTAAAGTTTGGTGGAGGGAGGATTATGGTGTGGGGTTGTTTTTCAGGAGCTGGGCTTGGCCCCTTAGTTCCAGTGAAAGGAACTCTAATTGCTTCAGCATTAACCAAGAGATTTTGGACAATTCCATGCTCCCAACTTGGGGATGGCCCCTTCCTGTTCCAACATGACTGTGCACTAGGGGTGTCATGATTCTCCAAATCCTCGATTCGATGTAATTTTCGATTTTAAAGTCACAATTCAATTCGATTTTCGATCTTTTTCAAATATTACTATTAATGCATTCCTTATATGTTATTTACTCTTTTTGGTCTTTTCCTTTTCTTTTTCGGGGGGCTTTTATTTTGAAACCGCTTTAAAACCGTTCTAACCGAGGTTGTAATGTAAACAGAACTAACATTAGGCTAAAACAGAGACGTGAACATATTGAAACAACACAGAATGTTAATTTGATTGTTTCAGCACACTTCGAAGAGACCCAAGGTTAGTGTTCATGGAATATGTAAATGTGCATTTTAAGCCTTAGCCTAAAGTAACTTGTAATTAGACCATCTTTTAACTTGCTAATTTGAGTAGGCTAAGTTAGTTTTAATTGACGTGAATGAACGAATACTTCCACACCGGTGATTTCAAAGTAGCAAGAGGGGCTTTGATTTCGGTAGGTTGATGTGTAGGCCTATATTTTAACTGGCTGCAGCCTAAAATTAGAGGAGTGTTGACGCTGCAGTTCAGCACGTGCATGTGTGTTTGTGCGTCTTGGCATACATGCTGGACGTGACATTGGGGGTGTGGCTGCATCGTCGATTCTACTTTTAAGTTCGAAGTTCGAGATTGAGATGTAATTTCGATCGATTTCGAAATAAAATCGAAATCGTGACACCCTTACTGTGCACAAGTGCACAGAGCAAGGTCAATAAAGACATGGATGACAGAGTTTGGTGTGGACCGACGTCATATTAAATTCTTTAAGAATGAGATGTGACTTAAGTTCACAAACTGGTTTGTCTTCAGTATTAGGAAGTTATTCAGTAAGCTTAATACACATTTAGCTTTAACTCATTGAGTGCCTTTTCCTTCCCATGCGTTGAGTGCCAAAAACGTAATATTACGTTTTTAGCTTTTTTTTTTAATTACGAAACGACAAACTAATACACCTTATATGTGATTTTGGGAACTCTGTGATGAATAGAAATGAACTATATGACGATCGTGAAACTCATGAAAACGGACAATCTGGACATTTTATCTGGACATTTTATCATAACTCGGTTGCCGCTTTGGGTCGAATCAGTGACGCATGCACGTCAGGTCAAAACCAGGCCATTTTCGTGGGTCTATCACGAGGTGGCAGTCTCGCCAGGTCTCACTGATCACTTCCCGGAATGTTTACACGAGTAAGTAACAGGCAACACTTAATATTTCATGAAAGACGTTTATCTCCATTTCTAGAAAAAAACGGCGATTTTGATGAAAACTAGCCACTGTTTAGCTTGGGATTTCTCAGGAACGGAGGCGTGTAGAAATACACGGTTTGCACCTACTGAGAGCTTAAAGTCTCACCTTTTAATCGAGCTATTGTACGTGTTCATGGCTATAACACAGAATATGCTGTGGCTGTCCACAAATCATCAGCAATGGTCTAGATTGCTGGCACTCTAGGACAAAGCTCCCGAAAACAGCTTGGCATTCAATGAGTTAAAGTAACATGCATCATTGCTCATTCCATTGTGCTCTCGCGAGAACTCTGGATTTCCAGGGTAGACATTTTCCACGACAGTATCCCGATTGGAGTGCTCTTCTCTGTTTACTTTTCGGCGCAGTACTACTAAGCACTGCTAAGAAACTAGTCCCTCAAAATGTTATGCGATCATTGAAATGCAAGGATAGAATAATGTTAGACATTAAACTATCAACACAGACATTTACATCGATAGTCTGCCGTTATAATTTATTTGCCTCGGGTGTACTGTGGAGTGGGTAAGACTGTTTTTCATGGCAGGCGAACACATACTGATGACTTGCGCTAGTCTAGCACCTGCGAAATCTGCAAAAAAGAAGGACTGGATAAACATGTTGAAAACAGTCTCCACTGATAAATATCACACATGCTAACTTGGAAATAAGGTTATATGTCCAAAATCCTGAACCACCCCTTTAAAAATGCAATGCTATATAGTCAATCAGCGTTTGCAAGCCAGTGCTACATGATGACAGCTTACCTCCACATTGGCAGACAGAGCTGAACAGTAACGGAGTACATTTACTTGAGTACATTACTTGAGTACAATTTTGAGGGATCTGTACTTTACTCGAGTATCATTTTTGGGGAGTACTCATGACTTTACTCAAGTACATTTGAGAGGCAAATATTGTACTCTTTACTCCTATCCATAACCGCGAGTACCCGAAAAAAAAGGAAAAAAGAAAATCTCGGAAACCCTCAATTTGTTGTTTCCCTCTCAAACGTGATTGGATTGTGCAGGCGCCACTGATTGGGACAGCCTATCAGCAATCACCTTCAGCTTTCTGCCAAAGTCAACTCCATTGTCAGATTTAGATAAGAGACGAAATAATGGATGAAGAATGCAGCATGAATGTGCCAACCTGTGGACCCACCTCGCCAGACTCGCCAATTTTTTGAACAAGTTAATGATAGTTTTCGTTTCAAGTGTTTCAATTACAAAAATAGCATTTTGTATTTGAAATACATATTTTAAATACATGTATTAGAAATACTGCTCATCCCTGGCAACATGGTAGAAAGATGAAAATGACTTGATTTTACTTTCAATTCCTTTTACATTCTCCAAGGTATTAACATTTTTCATAACTCCATGTAGGACGTTTCTGTACATAAATGTAAGCACTGTGGCAGTAGTAATGCAATATTTCGAAAATGTAGGCTACTCTTGATACTCAAGTACTTTTGAAAACAAGTACTTGAGTACTTTTACTTAAGTAGACATCTGACTGTTGTACTTTAACTTGTACTTGAGAAGGGCTGTAATGATACACCAACCTCACGATTCGGTTTGTATCACGATTTTTGACCCACGGTTCGATACGAACCTCAATTTTTTTTTTTTTCTTTTTTTTTTTTGGGGGGGGGGGGTGACATTTTATTAAATAGCATTTTAATAGCCTAGAACACCAGATGATTACAATATATACTATAGTATAATGTAGCGTCGGTGGATGTACATGTTTAACGTTTAATGAGTGTCTCCCAGAATGCAGTGCGAGTGAATGCTAGAATGTGTAATGTCGGTTATAATAGTTGTAGTTACGTTTACCATGTTGTGTATTTGTTAGCGTGTTAGTCTCTTTGGTTGTACCTCATGTGCTTATCCTCGTGTTGATGTGTGTGGTAAACCCTTATTGTGTGTAGCATGTGCGGCTGAGACTACCCCTGTGTTGCCCTATGTAGTTGTCTGTGTTCGTCTGAGTCTTCTGTTCCAATAAATGGCCGTCCTGGCCAAAGGTGAATCTTGTCTGAGGGTGAGATCGCTACAATAATATATCTGTATTATTTTATATCCTGATATAAAAAGATTTTAGCCTAGGCTACTGAATGTCTGATATTCAGATTAGCCTATACTATTTTTATGACAACTCTACCTCTTTAATTCAGCTGTCTGGTTGAAGCCTGGAAATATTGTAAACAAAGTAGCATACTTGGCTAGCTTATCATAGTCTGATTGGAATGTTCAGTTTCCCCATGTGTGTTTAAGTTTCAAGGTAATACTTGTTCTTCTTGGGACAGGCCCTTTTGGGAAACGTTGGTAGCCTATTGAGATGATCAGTTAACTTGAATGCAAGAGATTTAAACAAATATGTGCTGCATGGTAATGATGCTAAGCGGATTTAATAGTAATTTAGCTAGTCGTCTTCTATGCGTCCTTGCTTTCACGATTGCTAATGTTTTATTTGGATTGTGTTGGCCGAGCCACGCGT
Source organism: Alosa pseudoharengus (assembly GCF_046254945.1). Classification (NCBI taxonomy): domain Eukaryota; kingdom Metazoa; phylum Chordata; class Actinopteri; order Clupeiformes; family Clupeidae; genus Alosa; species Alosa pseudoharengus. The sequence continues at coordinate 2,602,014 of NW_027468696.1, read as the reverse complement.
GTTCATTGAGCAGGAGAGGGAGGGACAGTGAGAGAGAGCGGGGCAAGGAGAGGCGGTTGTACTGTTTGGTAAAGTTGAACACAGTCTACAATGAAAGCAACACATTATATCTCCAGAACTGCTTGACGCATATTCTTCAGATTTGGTACAAGTGTTTGTATGGACTCAAAAATGAAGTGAGTTGATGTTGGAGGTCAAAGGTTAAGTCCATGAATACTTCGCGTGCGATATCTCAAGAATGCCTTGACATACATGCCTGAAATTTGGTATGAGTGTTTGTATGGACTCAAAGATGAAGTGAATTGATGATGGAGGTCAAATGTCAAGGTCAAAAACACCTTGAGTGTTATATCTCAAGAATGCCTTGCCACACAAAGTTTTTTGGTACAAGGGTTTGTATGAACTCAAAAGATTAAGTGATTCAATGTTGTTGTTGTTTTTCAGGAATCTCCCCACCAACATTAAGCCAGCAGCTTTCCATCCACTATTGTAATTCCTCTGGCATTACATTTCTAGTTTAATTTTTGTTTTTTGAATCCTTTATTGTTCCTTGTAGTTATTGCTACTACATATCATAAGCAGTGTGAAATGATACATTAAATATCCAGCATATATATGTACACCAATGTCCAACATAACAATCTCCTCATATCATGGCTAGAGTGAAATAAATGAAATGTTCAATGTGATGAAGCGGATACAAATGAAGATTATATGGATATCTGGGCAGAGGTACAGTATGATGTGATTCTACAGTCTGCTGTGAATTAAGACAAACTAAACTAAACAAAAAAAAAGACCAAAACAAACAAAAAAACATCTCAATGAATGCATTACAATCACAATGCATAACACAACAGTCTATACAATGAAGTGAAGTTTTAATAATGCTTTTTATGATTTTTTTTTCAAATGAACAGATTGTTACGTTTTGTGTCCACTCTGGTGTCTACGGGGCTCCCGTAACACAGTAGAGATCGCTACTCCTGCAGGTGTCAGTGTGTGCGCAGTATATTTTTTGCCCATATACAGTGTCTTAGAAAGTAGCCCTCAAACGGACGCTTACTCACCCGGAGCGAAGGTTTTTGGGGCAGAGCCCCTGTTGCAAGGCGTCCGGGGTTCTCAGCAACACAGGAGAGGCAGAAAAATACGAGAAAACGCTAGACGGTCTTTTTACAAACCCCTAATCAAAGGTTAGGATTTTGACTTTTATTAAATACAAATAAAAAAATACAAAAAAGAAAACTGTCTAAGTCTAAAAGCTAAATGCTCGATCCAAAGAAAAATGAAGAGGAAAAAGAAGATCAAAGAGCCCTGAACAAGGAGCTGTTCTCTTTTTATACCCCTCTCGGTCAGACAGAACATGTCCAAATTTGGTATTGTGTCTTGCCATGAAATATTGGTTCTGCTTTTTTGTTTTTGCTTGGTTACCAGTCAGCTTTTTGTTTTGCTGACAAACAGTTTCTTACAGCTGGTACATTATGTTCTTACATTCTGTCTTTACATTTTGTTCAAAGCACATCTCATTTAGCATACAGTAACACACTTTAATTCTTAACACAACCTTTTTGTATCTAAGCAAACACATTTTATGTAGCAAAACATTTGAAGTTTTATAAGCAAACTTTCTTATATATTTAAGAAAAACACTCTTTAAGTTTAAGCAAAATCATAACAGATTATTCTAGAAAAACAATTTATGCTTTTAATTAAGAAAACACACTTCAATTCTAAGCTTCTAAGTTTTTAAACATTATAAGTCTAACTTGTTTCACACTGGTTGTCTATCATTATCTTGCAGCATTTGCACATTTTTATTTGTTTTAGAGCAAGCTGGATTTAAGCAGTTATATGATTAAAAATCTCTTAATAATAAATCTGAGTCTGATTATTAATTATTATCACATCTTCACATTGTAAAGTCACGCTACAAGATATCGTAAGATTTAAAGGAAATATGAATCATAAAGATGATCTTGGGTAGACTTGGAAAGATTAGACAGCATCGAATGATCTGATGTTGGGGTTCAGATTTTGATAACTGCATCAGGTTTAGGTGGTGTTGGGGTTCAGGCTCTGGTAAACTGCATCAGGTTGGATGGTGTTGGGGTTCAGGCTCTGGTAAACTGCATCAGTTTGGGTGGTGTTGGGGTTCAAGCTCTGGTAAACTGCATCAGGTTGGATGGTGTTGGGGTTCAGGCTCTGGTAATCTGCATCAGTGTTGGGCTTCAGGTTTTGATAGATTGAACTCATCTGAATATTGCTGGATGGTAAATCTTGAGGATCATTTTCATATTCAGCACCATCCTGCAGTTAATTTAGGTTACAATCATTTTTAAAATGACAGCAGAAATGTTCCTAAATTCTACACAGACATTTGAGTATACTATCTGAATGCTAAATTATGTGTCAGCCGAAGTGTGTATTGGTGACTGGATGTTTGAGTATGTGGGGACATCACCAGGGATTGTGGGTATTTCAGTGGTGGCATAGACAGTGTTGATCTGGGTGTGAGATGTCTTGGGGAGAAGGTGGAGGCCTGTATCATCAGGAAGGTTTGGGGGTGACTGGATAGTGTAATAGGTACAGTAGTGTCACCTGCTTTGTCTACCATATTATTGTTGCATCTTGAACAGGGGTGGCTAATGACATCTTACAAGTAATATACATAGTAAAGTTTTTTTTTTTTTTTTTTTAGAAACAGTAACTTTGCATATTCCTTTTTCAAAACTGTACACTTACTCTTACTGAAGTACATTTTTGAGCCAGTAATCTACTCTTAACGCCACTACATTTTCAAGAAACAGGGCTTCAGAAAGAAGGGCTCTTCCCCTTTGTTTGGCAGACATGGACTGCAGCCTTATCTTTTTTCCTTGTGGGGAAACAAACAAAAAAAAAAAAAAACCCGCAACCCATGGTTTCTAAAGGTTTTCACAACAATTGTGTGACCCACTGGAGTAGTTTTTCACACAGCGTCTTCCAGGCATCTTAGAGTAGTGCGGAATCACAACAACCACCTCTGCTAACGACACAAATAACACACTCTTGCCCTCTCAAAATGACGGATGTCATGATAGTATAAGCTACACTAATATGCTATGGACAAACACTGAAATGAATATTACTTTGCATTACTTCATGCACATGATGTGAATCTGTATGTAAGTCCAATTACACATCGAGGACATGAAAAGTTTACATAGTTAATACTCGAAAGTCACAACAGGCACCAGGGATGGATTACTGCACGGGCCCAAGGGGTAAGAGTAAAAGCCTTTGCATGGAATCATTGCCTCAATATCAACAAATCAGGAAGATGGCTATGAATCTGATTGAATTTAGTATTGGTCATCCCAGAAATGCACCAGATTACAGGAAATCACATCAAACAATTTAAAACATTTCTGGGGGAGGACCCCCAACCCCCCCCCCCCCTCCCAAATATGCGACAATAGGCTAAATACATCTGGGCCCAGGGGCCCGAAAGTTCATAATCCGTCCATGACAGGCACAGCGGCAGGCCTACTAGGGGGCGCTTCTGCAGTAACAGGTTAAGTATAGATTTTCAGTACTCTACCCACCACAGATCTTGAAGTCAGAAGAGGAGGAGGACCAATGTCCTCAATATCGTCATAAATTCCATCTGGGAATTCCATCTTCCTTCCATTCTGACAGAGAGACAAAGCACATTATGCTGTAAAGGTATCATCACTGACCAAGTGATTGGACAACACTGTTTTTAAATATTTGAAATCAAGTATTATAAACACAATCCGTTCATCACATTACATCATAGTTTTCAGAAGTTATCATGACTGAACCTTCACTCAAATGAGAAAATCATGCAACTAACCAACACATGGGCTAGAGAGCAGTAATTTGACACTATGCCTCATGCCATGAAATACCATTTGAATTATTAAGACATTTACTCACCACTGTGTTGTAGTAGATCACACTGTTTGATCTGTCTGATGAGCATAAAGATACTGTTTATATATGAGGATATGTTACATTATCAATCTGTGTGTGAGTGTGAGAGAGAGAGAGAGCGAGAGAGAGAAAGTGGCAGAAGTGTTTCACTACCTACCCCGTAGTGTAACTGCTTTGTTTTTTGTTTCTTATAAATGATTAGTTGGCTATTCCACTTGACAGAACAACTGAAAATCGGTTTTGGATGTCACACATTAAACAAAGCAGCACAAACACGAAAACACCTGGGATGGCCCTTTTAGGGTCATTGACCGTGTGGGCGAGGTGGTCTCACAGGTATAATGAGTTTTGCATGAACCCTCGAGGGGCTCTATAAAGGGGGGGGGGGGGGCTTAGAAAAGTATGGTTGTGTAAACATAGGACAAAGATTTTTGGTACACATAATCTTTAAGGTGTCTAGTATAGAGTTATGCAATTGAAATATGTGAGCTTTGTTCAGCATTCTCATAGCATGAGTGAACATAATGAGTGTTACAATTATGACTGTTGGGAAACAACAGTGTGATATAAGGCCTTTTCCATGTAAAAATCGGCACACTTAGAACATAATAGAGAATTGCAGAGGCAATGTTGAATATTGTATTGTGATAAAAAGTTAAATGTAAAGAACAGACCTGGGACAATGTCCCCATATCATCTCTGACTGGAATTTATTGAAAATTAGATGATTGCAAAATGAAATGTGTGAAAATCCCTAAAATCGTACTATGTTGTTTCCCAACGGTCTTAATTGTGACCAAACATAAAACACTCCTTTTCACCCACTTTTTCTAGCCTGGCTAACATCAGACCTCATCTCATTGAGATGGGGTCTGGGAACTAGACATTCATTTTCTTGTATTTGAAACGTGGTTTACGAATGCTCAGAGCCGTTTATTGGGCGCTACAAATGTCTATCAAATGCGTCTGTACATAGCTCATAACGGCTTCGGCGTGTCATTATCGTCTTGCTGCCCTCCCTCCGTTCTGTGATTGGTTCCTTCGTTGAGGTGAAAACGAAGTCCATAGAATCCAGGCTGCCTAGCAGCGTGAATAAAATTGTGCGCGTAAGGCAGCATGGGAAAACCCAGGCTACACTTTTTCAGGAAAATTTGAAAAAAAAAAAAAATACTAATTGATTACTTCAAAGGGTTACTTGATTGGACACATGATTTTGATATTTTCAAGTCTAGATAGTCTAAATTTGGGATTAAACGGGTTAAATTGTTGTGTGCCTTTTAGATGAATTGGGGGGTGAAGTTTAGGGTGGTGTGTGCGTGAGTGTGTGTGTATTGATGCTGTCCATTCTGCTAGTGATTATTCTGCATGTTGTAGTTAGTGAAAAAAAGCCATTCTGATCAGTACCCTATGTAGTGTAGTAATAATTGTAGTCATAGCAATATAGATGTGGGCAATGGATGCTAAAACAAAGTAATGATAAGCAAAAATATGGAAAATATACTAGCCAATACAAAAAAAGGTAGCCCTATATTTTAACACAGGCTCTTTCCACAAAGATATGTGAATGTGACTATCATAGGACCTCACATTATTCCATGCAGTAATATGGATTCTTAGGCAACATGTAGTGAGTCTATACGACAATAAAAGACCAGTAGAATGCAGCAGTGCCAAGGTAAAAGCAGAATGCAAACACAGAGAAAATGTGGTAATGATCTGTGAAAACTACATGATATGTTGCTAACCAGAGTGTTAAAACCTACCACGCTTCCTGCTCTGTATGTGTCTGTAGCACAGGAAGAATGTGACTGCTAACACCAGTGCTACTATCACCATGACTACAGAGGTCTTCATGTCCTCAATAGGGGCTTTTTCTGTGGAAACAACAAAAATATCTGATTGTGCATGACATAATAGTTATAGCAACGTGCTCAACATAACCATCTACTGCCTTTATGTTACTTTACCAAGAATTCAAGTTTATTTCTTGCAGTGGAAAGACAACCTCACAAGTCTAGATAGATAGATAGATAGATACTTAATTGATCCCCAGGGGAAATTCAAGAAATGTATCACAAGTAAAAATATCACAAGTCTAAAATGTGAAAGAAAGTCACATCACATTTACAAACAGACAGTCTTTGCAAACAATAGATTTCTGAATCTGGTATTCTGTGGAAACAATATAGACATACATAACGGAGAAACGTCTAGGTTACCGGGTATCCACGGTTCCGCAAATGAGGGAACGAGACGCTGCGTCTAAGATGCTATGGGAATGAGTCCCTTTAGGACCCCTTGTGACTCATGTGACCGTGACCTTTGACCCCATGACATAGAGTACCTAATAGCTGATGTTTATTCTCACGCCAGCATATTCCTTAAAGTAACACAATGTGGGAAGTTCCCATTTTAGTTTTGATATGTCTCGATAGATCCTCTCAATCATAAGCCATGGGTTATGTTATCCCTGATATTTGAATGGGGCCTCTCAGTCAAATATAGCAGCTTACATTATGTGATATGTTATTATAGTGGCCCCTTTATCATATATCATGGTTTATGTTATTCATCCCAGATATCTGAATGGGGTCCCTCAGTCAAGACTTATGGGAGGGGCCTTTTCACTTCTGTACCCAGTGGTTCATAATCCATAATTGTGGTTCATAATTGTGGGGCAGCTGTGGCCTACTGGTTAGCACTTCGGACTTGTAACCGGAGGGTTGCCGGTTCGAACCCCAACCGGTAGGCCACGGCTGAAGTGCCCTTGAGCAAGGCACCTAACCCCTCACTTCTCCCCAAGCGCCGCTGTTGTTGCAGGCAGCTCACTGCGCTGGGATTAGTGTGTGCTTCACCTCACTGTGTGTACACTGTGTGTGTTTCACTAATTCACGGATTGGGATAAATGCAGAGACCAAATTTCCCTCACAGGATCAAAAGAGTATATATACTTAATCCGTCTATGGCTAGCTGGTACAATGCTGTGCAGTATGTACATTAGGTAAACCTCCTTCCCGATGCCTTATGAGACATGTTAGAGAGAGAGAGCTCCCTGGGGTTTAAGCTCCCAGTGTGAGGGGCTGCAAGTTGCAGGTTTGAGCCCAGGCGAGTGCAGGGCTGAGCTATGTGGTCAACACAATGCAGGCTACACAAGGGGTTACTGTAAAAATAACTAAAAAATGTAAAGTTGGGTGCTTGATGAAAAGGGCAATACTGAATGAATAAAAAAAATGTGTGCTACACCAATAGCTCTCAATAAGTAATTAATTTATTGTAATGTTTCGGGCCTTAGCAAGACCACAACCTGCAAGTTGAGGACTTGGAAAAGAGGTTCAACCAAAAGACAGTACAAGAAGGAGTGGATTTTGCGAGCCCGCAACCGCTTTGAGGTGGTGTCACAATCAGACTACCTGAGTGCAACCAGGAGAGAAAAAACAGAGCCTAGACTTAATTGCATTACACAATACTCTCCATTAGGACAGGTTTTAAAGGAACCATATGTAAGATTGTGGCCAAAACTGGTACTGCAATCACTTTCAAATTACTGTAGAGCGGTGTATCACCTCCCCCTCCCCCCTGACTCGAGGTTGCCAACCCGGATGCCAAAACACTACTGACTTTGTGATTAGTAGATAGGTAGATGGTGGCGCATCAGGCCAAAACACAACATGACATGACAAAACACAACATCAACATCAGTTGAGGGCTGCAACTTCACTTTTTAAATGGCAATATCCTGGCCGGACTACTGTTGTCAGTGATATAAGTATTTGAAATGAACATGATTTCTTAATGTCTAGTGACATATCAGGGCCATTTTATGATTAATTGAAACACATTTCTTACATATGGTTCCTTTAATGTCATTGTTCTAAATGGCAAAGCTTTAGGCTAGGCCTAGGCTATTTCTTCTTTATTTCTTTGTGCATGATATTATGGATTATGGACATTTTCCGGAAAGAAAAGAACTTAAATTCCCAAAACGAGAAAGCATCCTATATAAAACAGGGCTACCCTATATAAACACAAATTTCGCCTGACTCTTGCAATACAACAAGACTCATTCCGACACTAGAGCGGGTGCCCTGGTTTGCGCAATTCAAAGCCTTTGAATCAGATTCTGAAGCAGTCACGTGGGTGTGTGTCCCAAACAAAGCTTCAGACGTCACACTCACAAACCGAGGCCTCGTTTGTCATCAGTCACGTGATTTTTATAGAAACGACACAAGCCTCGAACCGGGGCTTCATCTGGCACGCCCCTTTCTGCTCGACACAAGCTCCAAAGCCTCGCTTCATTGGGCACATCACTAACTTTAGTCCTTGGTTGATGTCTAATAGTAGAACAAGGCCACCATAATGGTAACTGTGGATGTTTAGTGTTGGCTCAGAGTTAACTTCCAGTACATGCGGTAGCTTAATGCAACAGTCTTAATCATTACTTATTTCTTGATTTTGTTTGTGTAATTTACTTAAGTTCCAGTCAGGGCGGCCGACCTGTGCTGAGACTGCACGCCATCTACCTCTCCCAGAAGGCTCAGCCAGCGGTCTAGCATAGCCAAATGCATTAGGTATGTGGTAACACTGGTTTTTTTTATCCATTCAATTTAAGAGTAAAAAAACGTATTGTAATAGTTAAATAAAGAACCATTTTACCCTATTTATTATGTCAAATTTGATGAAATACAGACACTGTAACCTCTTACATCACCAAGTGCATTGATGATGTGACCCACACAAAAGACATCATCACTCGGGCTAACTGGAAGCCATGGCTGACAGGGGATGTCCTCAGGCTGCTGAGGGCCAGAGACAAAGCCTACAGAGCTGGGGATGAAGCTGGCATGAAAACAGCGAGAGCCAACCTGTCCCGTGGCATCAAGGAAGCAAAAAAGGAATACACTCACAAGATAACCACCCACTTCAGACAGCAGGAATGCACAAAGCCTATGGCAGGGCATTCAGGCCATCACGGACTACAAGCCCGCGCCACAGAGCTGTGAGAGCAACATCCCTCTGCTCAACAATCTGAACCGCTTCTTTGCTTGCTTTGAAGCACAAAACAGCACTTGCCCACAGAAGACCCCTCCCCCTCCACACGAGCAACCCCTGTGCCTCTCTGCCGACAGCGTGATGAGGACACTTGCTGCTATCAACACCCGTAAAGCAGCAGGCCCAGACAACATCCCAGGTCGTGCGCTGAAGGACTGCGCTGAGGAGCTTAAGGATGTCTTTTAGATGTCACAGACATCTTTAACACTTCCCTAAAGCAAGCCATCGTCCCATCATGTATCAAAGCTGCCACCATCATACCTGTGCCGAAGAAAACTGCTCCATCCTGCTTCAATGATTACCGCCCCGTGGCACTGACACCCATCATCATGAAGTGCTTTGAGCGGCTTGTCATGGCACACATCAAATCCATTCTCCCCCCCACCCTGGACCCCTTCCAGTTTGCATACCGAGCCAAACGTTCCACAGAGGATGCAATCTGCTCTGCCCTCCACCCAGCCCTCACCCACCTGGAAAAAAGAGACTCATATGTGAGATTGCTGTTTATAGACTTCAGTTCCGCATTCAACACCATAATACCACAACAACTCATTTGCAAACTTGACAAACTGGGACTCAGTACCTACCTCTGCAACTGGCTACTGGACTTCCTCTGTCAGAGGCCTCAAGTAGTACGTGTTGGCAACAGTATCTCAAGCAGCATCACACTGAGCACGGGGGCCCCCCAAGGCTGCATGCTCAGTCCGCTGCTCTTCACCCTGCTGATGCATGACTGCACTGCAACCTACAGCAACAACCACATAGTGAAATTTGCTGACGACACAACTCTGGTGGGTCTCATCACCAAGGGCGACGAGACTCAATACAGGTTGGAGGTCGACCTTCTGACCAGGTGGTGCAGGGACAACAACCTCCTGCTGAACGTCACCAAGACCAAGGAGATTGTTGTTGACTTCCAGAGAGGTCACACCCAACACCTGCCACTGACCATCGACGGTGCTGTGGTGGAGAGAGTGAGCAGCACCAAATTCCTGGGGGTGCACATCAGTGAAGACCTCTCCTGGACCACCAACACTGCATCACTGGCGAAGAAAGCTCAGCGCCGCCTGTACTTCCTGCGGAAACTCAGGCAAGCAAGTGCTCCACCAGCCATCATGACCACATTCTACCGAGGCACCATTGAGAGCATCCTCTCCAGCTGTATCGCTGTGTGGGGCGGAAGCTGCACTGAATACAACAGGAAAGCCCTGCAGCGCATAGTGAACACAGCTGGAAGGATTATCGGTGCTTCACTCCCCTCCCTGAAGGACATTTACACCTCCCACCTCACCCGCAAGGCGACCACAATTGTGAGTGACACCCCGCTCATAATTTGTTTGATCTACTGCCCTCTGGGAAGAGGCACAGAAGCCTGCGCTCCCGCACCACCAGGCTGTTAGGATGCTGAACTCTCTCTCCCCCCTCCACCCTCAGCCACATAACATCCTGGACTTTTGGACCCATCTATCTAAAAAGTATATGTACCAATTTTGACAGTTTTTTTCTATTAATTCAGGTAGTTTACTGACTTACTTCTGCAGAAGTTTGAGGAGGAAATTTTCCTCCAGAGGCGCAAACAAGATATAAACTGATCTGGGGCTTGTTTCTAGAAAGTGTCGTTTGCTAACTTGCGTCGCAACCTTGGTAGTTCGCTCCATCATTCTTGGATTTGCTGTTTCTAGAAAGGGTAGTTCTAACTCTCAATCACAAACAAGGACGCAAAATTTGGTTGTTTGAACTACTGCCCCTAGGCAGTCGCACTTGTGTCGTTTCTTGGTAGTTCCTGTTGGTGTCTAGCCTAGAAATCTAGACTCGCCCCTAGCGGCCGCAAATTACATTTGCTGTAGGGCTAGTCTAGCAACTCTCCGTTGGCTTGTGAGCTCCAGAAATCGAAACTCAATCAGGCCAATGAAATCGTGTATAGAGTCGTTAGGTGGGCTTAACATAATGATTGATGGCAGAGTTGCAACGGTTTGGCTTGAATTCCCTGCTACTTGAAAACAAATAAGATGGATGTTGCTGTTGGCGAACAGTGTGACACGAGTTAAGCTTTTATTAAGTTGGCAAAACTAGCCAACTAGCTCCGCTGGTGGGAAACGCATGGGACTCATAGCGCTGCCGCTGTCCTATTGCATGCAGAGGGAATTTGAAAGACAACTGATTATCCCACCCCTCGGACTGAGCACTGCGAATGGTGAGTGCCCAGACCCTACATTTTAATGTGGGTCTGGCTCGTCAGGCTAGTTAGTGTCCAGAGCGCCTAACCAAAAATCACAACCGCCTAACCAAAAATTACGAAGTGGATGTTTATCTCATGACTCAATGATTGATCTATCCTGTAGACTCCCCTACTTGGCTCATTCTTGCTATTTATGTTAATTTGAGTATTGCCTTGTTGCGAATGAGGTAGCGAATTGCGACACAGGTACGATGCTTTCTGGAAACAGGTGTAACAGTGTCGTTGTTTGGTCGCAAGTTGCGTCGTACCATGGTGGTTGAGCAACGTCGTTGCTAACTTTTCTAGAAACGAACCCCTGGTCATTTCACCAGTCACATGACATTGATACATTTTAATCAAGACGACCAGGGGCTCGTTTCTAGAAAGCGTCGTTTGCTAACTTGCGTCGCAACCTTGGTAGTTCGCTCCATCGTTCTTGGATTTGGTGTTTCTAGAAAAGGAAGTTCGAACTCTGAATCGCAAACAAGTACGCAAAGTTTGGTCGTTTGAACTACTGCCCCTAGGCAGTCGCACTTGTGTTGTTCCTTGGTAGTTCCTGTTGGTGTCTGTGTGCCTAACCAAAAATCACAACCGCCTAACCAAAAATTGCGAAGTGGATGTTTATCTCGTGATTCAATGATTGATCTATCCTGTAGCTTAATTTTGATTAAGACACTGACTCCCCTACTTGGCTCATTCTTGCTATTTATGTTAACTCGAGTATTGCCTTGCTTTTAGTATTATAATTTTCACAGACTCTTACAACAGCTGTGATAAATGGTGTAGTGGCTAAAGCAGATGACTTGTTATCCCAACGTTGTATGTTCGATTTTCTTACAATGTGAGATTGTCCTCTTGCTTCTCGCTACCTGCAGGTGAACTAGTGTGACACGTAGATTCAATTGTTTTTGACTGATGTCTTGTACCTATGGGCTCTAGATGTAGAACAACTATATACATAAATATGTATCAAAACCTATTGTTGTGTCTCGTAGGCCTACTCTTACTCAGAGGTGAAAAGAAGAGATAGGACGCGAACTCCGGCCGAGCGCGTAGTGCACTGACGCCCTGCTGATAAGCCATGAGACAATTGATACTATTTGTTATAGCCTACCCAGACATTCGTCCAGGCTATATATTTTTTCAACTTAGATATTTAACACAAATAATGGCACATGGTCGGCTTCAGTAAAATGTTTTATATAGGCCTACTTGCAATAGGTTTAGGTTTTTGCAGATGACGATGACAATGCCAGCATTAATCACTCGGTTTAAATTAGAAAAATGTCAACATAGGCCGTGGCAGAGCATTTCTAGGGGGTAGGGTATTACACGTTTCCAGTGTTTCCACCAATGATATGTATCGCTGCATCATCAACAACGTTGTTTGAACTACAGTGTTCGAACGTCGGAGGTTGCGAATTGCGACACAGGTACGATGCTTTCTGGAAACAGGTGTAACAATGTCATTGTTTGGTCGCAAGTTGCGTCGTACCATGGTGGTTGAGCACCGTCGCTGCTAACTTTTCTAGAAACGACCCACTGGTTTGTTATTCTAAAGTGTAATTTATTTCCCAAATGCAACGGAGAAAAAAAATTGTGATCACTATTGTGACCGATGGAATTAAACGGGTATTCCAAACTTTAATTTTCAGAGAGAATGTGCTAATGTTCTTTGAAAACTGTGTAATAATTGTGCATTGTAACTAAGGGATGCAATAACGCCACCAACAACAACCAAAACCATTGTCAACATGTAAATTAAATGTAATGTTTCATTGCAAATCAAAATAAATTGTTTCTCCTAAAGTTATGAGTGATATGCCCATTATTTTTAGGAGTTTCTCCTAAATTCGCACGGTTATTTGTGATTATGGTCCCAGGTAATGTGTTGCAGTCATGAACAACCTAATCACAAGTCTAAAATGTGAAAGAAAGTAGGCTACCGTCATACTTATAAAATATGTACATATAAAACTGACAGTCTTTGCAAACAAATATATTTCTGAACATGACGGTTTCCGCAACCAAGGTTATTTGTCATATACTTTTCAGTCTGTGTACTGACACCTTGAGATGTGCTCATAACAGTAGCTCTACTGAGTCTTAGCTTCCTGGTTTAATTGGCTATCTCCTAGTGTGTATCATGGTGGTCCTCAAAACAAGATCACAGATCGAAAATAGGGTTTAGGGGGTTGAGGGTACAAAGCCTTATATATAAAATATGCACACATTATTTGAGGTATGAGCTAGCAACAGATTTCTGAGCCCCATACTAAAATACCCTATACTGTACCAGAAATTTGCCCCGTACTAAAATTCCATATACCATAAATTATTTATATATATATATATATATATATATATATATAATGGCTATTGCAGTGTTCTATATCACCGGGTTATAACTAGAGATGCATTTCCACAAAAATATGTGAATGTGACCTTGGCACACCAACAGTGAAACCTCACATTAGTCCATCCACTAATGTGGACACTTAGCTTTAGGCAATACGTAGCAAGTCAAAATTACAATAGTAAAGCAATACTAATGCCACAGTACTGACCCAATATCTTAATCCAAACTTTAATTTTCAGAGAGAATGTGCTAATGTTCTTTGAAAACTACGTAATATGTATAAGTAACTCTCACCTGTTATCTGAAGATTCACCTGTCCGATCAAAGCTACATTATTCCCACTAGTTCTTACTCCACACCAGTAGATCCCAGCATCCTTCATCTCCAGGTCATGGATAGTCACAGTAAAGACGTTTGCAGTTTTGTTGTCAGACAGAGAATACATTCTATTCTTCTGCAAAGGCTTTGAAACGATCAAATCCAACTCAATGAATGTATCATGTTGCTTACAGAAGTGCTTTACGTTTGTTTTTGCTTCTTCGGGGTACTTGCACTGAATCTCTATATGTCCTCCTTCATGTCCAGTAGTTGTATTAGGTGATTCACAGCAGCCACCTGTCAAACATTCACATAGTGACTGGGTCCATATTTCAAAGACCTAAATGCCACCTTCCCACAATGTAAACAATCTTCAAAGCTCATTGAACAAGAAATGCCATTGCTTTCAAATATAAACTAAAACACATTACCTTCTTTCATAATCAAGTTGAATGCTGTATGCATTTCTTCATCTTCAACTGCACAGTGATATATCCCGGCATCCTTTGAGGTGAGGTATGTGAGCAGAACTGTTAGATGGTCCTCCTGAACATTTTCATACTGGAGGAACCTGCTATCAGTACCACTTGTGAGGCGGTTGTGAGGGCAGGTTGTAGAATTGCCTTTGCAGAAGTATCTCTTCTTGTGTTTACGCTTGTTATTAAATTTGCAAATAATTGCAATGCCTCCCGTATTAAATCCTCTCAGAGTCACTGGAACCTTTTGTTTTCCTGTAATGTGGAAACAGAATGAGTTTACGGTGAAATACAACAAATAAAACAAATCTGAAACATTTACTCAAAAGCAGCATATGGTACATGTCTGACATTCAGGTAAGCATGACACTGACAGAATACACTGCAATAATTGCTGTTTACTAATCTACAGTTGAATCCAAACTGTGTTAAAGGTTAAGTTAAGACTAAAGTTGTGTCTAAAGTTAAGTGTAAATAACATGCTAATTAAATATTTGTTCCTAACATTGTAAAATCTTCATATTTATTCATATCTGCCTGAATCTCACCTGTGATCTGTAAATTCACCTGGCTGGTCAAAGCCACATCTTCTGTACCGGTTCTCACTCCGCACCAGTAGATTCCAGCATCCTTTCTCTCCAGCTCATGAATAGTCACAGAAAACAGGTTTGCACTTTTGTTGTCAGACAGGGAATACTTTTGTTCTGTAACTGATGGTTTTGACTCTATTAGATCTGTCTCAATAACATCCTTTTGTTGCTTACAGAAGTGCTTGGGATAGTCTCTATTTTCTGCACCAGAGTACTTGCACTGAATGTTGATATTCTGTCCCTCAAAACCAGTAATAAAAAACGGTGTGTCACAGCAGTCACCTGTAAATGTAAATAAATGTAAATGTAAACATCCATAAAGTTCTCAGATCTATTGTCAGTCTCTTTCTCTTCTTTTATCCAGTCATTTTAAACATAATATAATTGTGAAATCTGATTCAATGAGAACTCATATGCCATTGAAATACATAGTTACATAAATATTACCTGATTTTACATTCAAAGTGATTTTATCATCTAAGCATCCATCTTCGACCCCGCAGTGATAAGTCCCACTGTCCTCTGAGGTGAGGTTTGTGATGAGAACGGTTAAATAGTCCCTGCGAGCGTTCTCATACTGGAAGACTCTACTGTCGTTGTGGGCTGGCCGATTGTAAGGGCATGTTGAAGCTTCACCTTTGCAGAAGTACTTCTGTTTTTCTCTATGCTGGTCATCAAATTTGCAGAAAATGAGTATTCCCCCATTGATATAAGCTTTCAGCGTTCTACTTTTTGCACTTCTTCCTGGTACTAAAACAGACAAAGAGAAGAGAAAAGAGCCAGAGTCACAGAGTCGTGAAGAGAGCCCGAGCAGCATGGATGCACTTGTGCAGAAGTCAACAGAGCATGAACCAAAACATTATGTTCTCAAAGCAAGAAGCAGCCCATATTCACTAGCATTGATTTCATGTGTGTATCATTTACCTGAAATAAGGCACAGAGCGAAAAATAAGATCCCCTTCATTCTGAATGAGCACATCATCCGGTGACCTTGTTTATCGTTTGTCGACACAACTTGGTTTAGGTAGCGCATGTGCTGCTGGCAATGTGGGTGGCTTTCTTCCTGTTAGCGTGTGGCTTTACCTCATGATGCATTCTGGCCTAAAAAAACACTTTTCAGTCGTCGCTGTAATCCCCCTTTCATACAGCACTAGCAGCATTAACCCCTCGTTGCCCACTACTTTACACAGCAAACTCAAATCAACGAGGCCTGTACAGAACCTAGAGAAGCCAATCAGGTTAGCAGGTCTCGTGATTGTGACTGAACAATGACTATCATTACATAACAGAGATAACCATCATTTTCTACACTCTTTGTCAACTCTCACAGTGGTCGCTCAACAACCTTTGAAAAGATGCAGTTTCCATTTATAGCAGCCAACCTGTGCCTTTGGGACCATATATGATTTCATGATGAAGTCCTTTTTGATTGACTTCATGCATATGTAATAAAACATAAAAGGGGGTGGTGGCTTAGAGACGGTTGTGTCAGAGAGGCTGTGGTTTAGCGCCTCTTCCTCTGTAAGCGCTGAATAAAGTCTGCAGTCTGGGTCTGCAGGTCCCAACAGCAACATGCTAACCTGCAGTGAGATGGGCTACTCAACGTGAGAAAAACTAAATAGAGTACCATGACGGCAGTGTCACTGGATCTAAACCAAAGATTCTACAGTGGAGCGCTCTAGAATCTTTGATCTAAAGTTTAAACCAACTTTCGAAGTGGCTTCATATCAATGAATGTAGACATGTGGGATCGTTTCTAGCTAATAAATTGTTTTAAATGTAGGCTATAGCCATTAAACGAGTTTTACCTGCTCGGCAGCAGCTTAGCCACATAACACGGATTCCCTGGCAGGTGTAGAAGAAAGAGACAAAATTCCAGTGAATATTTCACATCTTATCAAAGACTGGCGGCTGTTAAGTGTTGTTTTTTGCCTCAAAAATAAAGCCACGACACGTCCGTGAATTTAAGGATTTTAACCACATGCTGTGAAGTTACATGCATGTCTCTTTTATGGAGGAAGCCCATGCTAAAATAATGTTGGTATGAATATGTAGTAGTGTGTGATTCCAACTGTGTAAAAAAATATACTAACGTCTTGGAAGCGTTGAAAAATTATTTAAATAGATTAAGAGAGTCACCGCTATGGTGAATATAATGGCTGGATTGATTTGTTTAGATCCAGTGAAATTGCTGCCATGACAACACTAGGTCATGGCTCCGGTGCTCTATACATGCACAGTGTCCAAAGCATATTTTCTCTGCTTAATTAATAGAATTTTAGAATTTCCATGGTTTGACAGGGGAATGCATGGTACTGCTGGTTGAGCATGCACACCTGCAACCTGCACACACTCTCTATCTTTCACACACACACACAAACATGCAGGCGCATGAATACACATACATAAGACTCCCCACTGTTGGACAAGTCACTCAGGAAGAGTAATATGTTATCGATTACTTACCGTACATATTTAGATAGTTTAGCTTCCTGAAACAAACAAGATTGTCTAAATATAGTGCTTCCTATGTGAGCTAGACAGGCTGTTAGTCGAGTCCTAATAGCAAGACATGAACCTAAAGTTTCTGACGTAAACCACAGACCCAAAACCACAACGTTTCCTGGAGACGACATGATGCCAGCGCAGCCTCACGCTATGTTGCACAGAGTGAGAGGAGAGGAAGGGAGATAGGGAGTCATTTTGCAAATGACCAAAAGCACACACACACACACACACGCATGCGCAAATAGAGGAGGGAGATGAAGAGATTGTTTCTAATGTCCAAATGCTGACACACAGACACACCCACAGGTGTACCGGCAACACAGGGGACGTTGGGGATATTTCCCCTGCTGTGCTGAAGAGGTGGCCGTCGTCCCCCTCACATTTGATAAGGGAAAAAAGCCTGGTATAGGCTAAATAAATAATAATCTATAGGTTTACGCTAGC
This sequence comes from Alosa pseudoharengus, assembly GCF_046254945.1. Classification (NCBI taxonomy): domain Eukaryota; kingdom Metazoa; phylum Chordata; class Actinopteri; order Clupeiformes; family Clupeidae; genus Alosa; species Alosa pseudoharengus. Next base: position 2,584,119 of record NW_027468696.1, on the reverse strand, counting down.
TATGTAAAACTCCCCATTAACAGCATCACATCACAAACAACAGCAATCTGCAAATCACATCACTGCACAACCTTGTATTCATTCTGTTGGATATCAAGCTAGTTTGTCTACTAACAACCATCATCAATTCACCCTTCGCTAAGCCACACCCGACAACCACCACAGGCCAATCGTGGCTTAGCAACCCGTCAGTAGGCACGGGAGGTCTGACAAGCTTTTCGAGTTTTGCCATGTTAACCTGTGGAGACTGAAGGCCTGTGGGTCATGAAGGGCACTTATTTGGATGTGTGGTGCCCTAACCCACGTAAAATAACATGTTACACTATAGAAACATGATATAACTGGGAACACATATTGTTCTAACTATAAAAAATGGCATATTGTATGATATTTCCATAAGCGCGAGATACTGTACACGCTTCACGATAATGGCAAGAACTTGTTAACAGACGTTCACCAAGATGTATAGCCCATCAGCAATCTATTTAAAATAACACCTATTTGAAGTACCATTCATGATATGTTGTCAAATATTGAAGTTGTGGGAAGTACATAGCTTAAATGTTTCTTTCGTCCGCCATGCCTGTTCCATTCATTCTGGCCAGGAGAGTCGAATGAAACAAAACGCACATTCGACTTCTGCTTAAATAACTCATGAATGGTTTTGTTCAGAGATGAAATTCCAACTGTATTTGACAGAGGACAGATGTAGGTTGCTAGTGACAAAATATTAGCTTTCAGTGAGGTACGATGTCTTTGTAAATTACATTTCATTGAAAAGTCCCGGTTCTCCCCCTATGTAATAGACGTGCAGGGTGCTAAAGCTTGTCAGGCATAGCAACAGTAACTAAGGAGGGCGGGACTTAGCGAAGGGTGAATTAATCTTTTTTTTTAAATTTCTATCCTGCATTTAGACATGCGTTTCGTTTGGAGCGGCATACCGTAGGCTATCAAAAGCATAACATTTTCGGTTTGGTTTGGGATTTAATTTACTTTTGGACTGTTTGATTATATTGATAAATGTTGGGACAGATGGGCACTGACATTTGGGGGTATTTGATGGTTCACTATTATGTTTTTAATACATAATGAGTAATATGTTATTGAATTGTATTGTATACCCTTTATATTTAGGTAGTTTAGCTTCCTGAAAAAACCTCTGGTGATGAAGATTGTCTAAATATAGTGCTTCCTATGTGAGCTAGACAGGCTGTTAGTCGAGTCCTTATAGCAACACATCAACCTGCTGTGAAACACTGAAAAAGGGGAAAGTTGCTGACCACAGACCCAAAACCACAGCAGCATGATAACAGCGCAGACGGCGTGATGCCTGACGCTACGTTGCACAAAGTGAGAGGAGTGAGGAAGATAAATACACACACGCGAACACAGACATGCACAGACACACCAAACACACACACAAACACACACACACAAAGATGCACACACACACACACATGTGCAAATAGAGGAGTGAGGGAGATAAATACACACACGCGCACACAGACATGCACAGACACACCAAACACACACACAAACATAGACACTCTCTCTCCCTCTTACACACAAACACACACACACATAATATGTATATTATACACAGACACTCTTTCTCCCTCTTACACACTCACACATACACACACACTCCTTGGCAGACAGCAGAGACCTCTGCTAGACATTATGATTTATAGCAGCACAATATTTTGTTAAAGCTGAAATACACTTTGTTACTATACTTGAACTGAACTTAATAATAAATCAGAGAGAGCATGCTATTAACTTTGTGCTAGAAACAATAACATAGATACACACACGCACACACACACACACAATGAAATCTGGACATCATGATTTATAGCAGTTGATCAGACTTCACGTCTTTCTCTTTAGTAACGCACAGTAGATGTGCTCACTATGGCGTTCCGTTAGTGCCAAAATAATGCTTATGTCAACTAAATATTGCTTTTGTCGACTACTTATGTCCAATGAAAATGTCTATGCCACATTCACTTTATGACAGACGTGACAAAACGGCCTTCGTTCATGTCATTGCTCACCTTACAAAACGACACCCCCTAGTGTTGACTGTGATGTTGTGCCATGACTGTTGTTGCACATGTCGTCTTGCCTGTCGTTTGATTCTGCTGTTGTGCATGTCGTCTTCTATGTCGTTTGGTTTTAATGTTGTGCATGCCGTCTTCTGTGTTGTTTGAATCAGCTGTTGTGCATGTTGTCTTCTGTGTCGTTTGGATCAGCTGTTGTGCATGTCATCTTCTATGTCGTTTGATTCAGCTATGGATGTCGCTTGCTGTGTCATTTGATTCTGCTGTTGTGCATGTCGTCGTCTTCTACGTCGTTTGGTTTTAATGTTGTGGGTGTCGTCTTCTGTGTTGTTTGAATCAGCTGTTGTGCGTGTCGCTTGATTTTGCTGTTATGTGTCGTCCTCCCTGTCGTTTGGTTTTTTAATGTTGTGCATGTTGTCTGCCCTGTCGTTTGATTCTGCTGTTGTGCATGTCGTCTTCTAGGCCTGTCGTTTGGTTTTAATGTTGTATATGTCGTCTTCTGTGTTGTTTGAATCAGCTGTTGTGCATGTCGTTCTCCCTGTCGTTTGTTTTTAATGTTTTGCATGTTCCCTGCTCTGTCGTTTGATTCTGCTGTTGTGTGTCGTCCTCCCTGTCCTTTGGTTTTAATGTTGTGTCGTCTGCTGTGTCATTTCATTCTCCTGTATTGTTTTCTCTGCTGTAGTGCAGGTCGACTCCCCTGTCGTTTGACTGTGCATACATTTAGAATATTCATTGTGAAAACACTACGAGATCTACGAGTGCTCCAGAGTTCTCGTAACAGGTGTTGCACCAAATTCTGTGACCTGTCGAATATTATGACTCGAGGGCACTGTTTTATTGGAGGCTATGAATGTACTGAGGTGTACTGACACAGAGCGTAGGTCTGTTGCTCATAAGGCAGTAAATGCCGAGAGGTCAAACAGTTTTTTTTTTATGGTTTATCTCCGTTTCCCATTGTCACAGCCATAATATATTTAATTTAGTTTATGTAATGCCCTGTGTATGCACACTTAACTGGTGGCCTGTGCGTAATGTTTTGAAACATAAGTATGTGTTGAATTGACATGAATTTCACAGAGGACATGACTGCAAGAAATCAGATTTAATATATTTTGTTTTTCAGTAATTTTGTAACCATGTCTGGGAGTTAAGTGCATGTCCATGTACTGTAGTAACAATAAACTTAGTGATGAAAGTACATGCTTCGCACTATAACTCTTGCTGAACCTTTTGCCAAATTGCCCAAACAATCTGTTTGTTAAACATGGATTGTGATATAAAGTGGTGTAAAATTTCATAAATGTATCTGTTGTTTTTCCGGTGTTCGACAGGCCTGTGGACGTAAGGGAGCTGCTGGTCCAAATGCAGCAAACTAATGGCCTGTTGGCCCAGGCCCTCCAGAACTCCACCTTTTCACCCATCTCCGCCTCCACCACCACCACCGCATCAACCTCCACCCGCACCGCCTTCACAACATCCCACCCATTCTCCTTCCCCTCTGCCTTCTTCACCTCAGCCTCTGTCTCCTCTGCCTCCACCTCAGCCTCTGTCCATCAGCCCCGCATCACAGAGGACCTGATACAGGCAAACCTGGCCAGGTTATTCCGCCCCCGACCCGGACAGCAGGAGGATGGAGGGCAACAGTTGAGGCAAGAAAAAATAAGGGATCCTGGAGCCATGTGTTTGTGTGCCTCCCCAAACCAGACAGTGACACGGTGCCCGGTTTGGAGGCACACTTCTACGCCTCGTGCGGTATTGGAAAGAAGGTCGTGACCTTTATAGAATGGGATGGAGACCACCAGTTTGTGATTGAAACCGTCCATTCGGCATTTCCTCCCTCTGCGAGACTCCGGAGGTTTCTGTTTTGGCCGGAGTGACCGCCCCAAAAAAATTACAAGTCTACAAGTTCCCACCTGTGGGTACAGCGTGACCTTCCCCAGGAGGCTGGTGGAGTCTTACCGTGTAGGTAATTTTATTTTCTTTTTGTTTGGTAAACCCATTGATGTCAGGACCATCCTGTATGGTTTGCAGAACACAAATACGGGGGCCATACCATCCTCGAATACAGTGAATGACATTTGTGACCGTGTGCTGGAGAGCTTTTTGAAGGCCAACGTTCTCTCCAGAACACCGGCTAAACATTGTGTTTGTCGAAGATAATGACACTGAAGAAGGTGCAGTGGATGATGGGGGCCCAACCTGTGAGTTTTTGTGGCTTCTCGCTGTCCGGATACAGGATATATTTCAGGGGTCCCGTGGACAGCAGAAACCTGGCCCTGGTGTCCCGTGGTATGAGCATTTCACTTAAAAAGGAACCATATGTAAGATTGTGGCCAAAACTGGTACTGCAATCACTTTCAAAATACTGAAGAGCGGTGTATCCCCTCCCCCTCCCCCCTGACTCGAGGTTGCCAACGCGGATGGCGAAACACTACTGACTTTGTGATTATTAGATAGGTGGAGGGTGGCGCATCAGGCCAAAACACAACATGACATGACAAAACACAACATCAACAACACTTGAGGGCTGCAACTTCACTTTTTAAATGACAATATCCTGGCTGGACTACTGTTGTCAGTGATATAAGTATTTGGAATGAACATGATTTCTTAATGTCTAGTGACATATCAGGGCCATTTTATGATTAATTGAAATATTTTTCTTACATACGGTTCCTTTAAAGAGGCCATAAGTATTGATATGGACATTGATAGCCATTGTCTCCATCATTTACAAAGAACCTGAGGGGTATTTCACAAAGGCGGAATTAAGACATCCAAGATAAGTGATAAAGCGAGGTTTGACATAGCGTTGTCTGGTCATCCTAGCTCTCGTTTCACTAATGCCAATCCAGGATGAGTAGGAGCGACTATGTCAAGCCAGTTGTAAGTAATTCAGGATGTTTGCGCGTTCTCGTTTCTGCTCCAAAATGCCCACGGTTGGAATAAAAAAGACGCGGAAAATAGCATCATTCACACAAAGTGAGCCACCGCTTTTGATATAGACTACGTCATTAAGAAAGCGCTTGCCACTGCAAAGATGCACATAGTATGATATACCTTAATATTATAGTTGAAAATACCTTCGAGAACTTGCCCCTCCACTTCCAATCAACTACAGAAGGCTATTCAACAAACGACTATCAATAAAATAAGCAAACAATGAGTACCTAGGTCTATGTTAATAATTATAAGGCTATCAATTAAAATAATAACCATATGGTAGTAGGCAGACAATCTGTTTTGTTTTGCGAGCAAATACATTTAGCAATTAGTTTATAAATGGAATAAAGCTCCTTAAAAATTAGCACGGAGGTCTGATGTGAATGACAGCTAGCTGAACCAATAAGACGACATAATTACCATTAGAATTAACTTAGCTTGGCTGTTAGCCTGGGGTGCGTTTCCCGTACAACTACGGAGGTTAGCTTTTTGCTAACGTGGTACGATCGTTAAAGTATCGTTCAACTAACCAACATGTAAGTTACGACTGTTTCCCAAAACCGTCGTACTTACATAGTACTTTGTTAGTTTGAACCATGTTGGTTTCAACCAACATAGTTCAGACTACAATGGTTGCAGATGTGTTCGGAGAATGTCGGGCTATGTCGGTTAGAGCCGAACGCATGAAGTCACGTAAAAGTAACGAAATTTGACATTGCATGACGTTTCCTGGGCCCAGCAGTTATAATATCATTAATAATAATAATAATAATAATGATGATGATAATAATTATTACAACAATAGGCAGTAATCTCAATAGGCCCTAGGCTATGTATGCTTTAAAAATATATTAGGCTATTAATAATAATAATAGGCATAATAATGATAATGTCAATAATAACATTACAGTCTATTGAACGTAGGGTAGCCTACTAATTAATCAGTGAAGCATAAATCGCCAACCGAGGAAATGTGAACAAATAAGTTACACATTTAATGAAACACACCACATACATATAAATACTAGCCAATACTTTTACGTGTGTTGTAGCGCGACAGTGTGGCGTGAAAGGATAGACATCTGCATTTGGGATCTTGCAGTCGTAGGTTTGAACCTGGACTATGTTCATTTTACAATGTTATTGGAATCTTGCATAGCCTCAATCATTAAATATTCCTATGATCGATTAGAACCTGTAGTCCTACTTTTAACTATGGAGACCATGCTTACTAGCCTACCTTATAGGCCCACAGTAGCCTATTCTGTGGTCCAGTGATCTGTTCTTTTTTCTCCATATGCGCTCTTCCAACACGATAGCCTATATTAGTTGTCTTTAAGCTATGCAAATTGAACAGAGGTCACGCACTGCTTCAATGAATAAGGCAAATAAAGTAACACTGATGAATACCACGTTGCTTGATTACATTTAGGGTACAAGCCGCTGTAGCTCGATGAGATAGGCTCTTAACTGAACATGGTTCACTGCCATTCACTGGAATTTGTGATGGGTTCGAGTCACGATGTCCCTACTGCTTGTGTGTTATTTGTCTGAAGATGCGCAGGGACATTATCAATGGCTTAGGCTAAACCAAAATTGTATATTATGTTCTATCAAAACTGGAATCACATAGGCCCACAACACGCTATTTAAATCAATATCACTTCTTAACAATTCTTATAGGCCCACACATACAGTCGCACACATATGCTCTCCCATTCCCTCAAATTAGCTGTGTGAAATATATTTCAGCAAACACCTGCTGGTTGTAGATGATCTACACCATAGCCTATTTAAACCCTTGTGCAATGAGCGGAGATGCATCATGGCAAGAAAGCCACATTTTACTTCACAAGAGCTGTCTGTGTTGGTCGATCTCGTAGACCAACACAGACAAGTATTGTTTAGCAAGTTCAAAAATGCAAGAAGCAATGCTGCCAAAACACAGCAGTGGCAGCAAATCACGGATCGGGTCAATGCAGTGGGACTCGGTTGCCGGCACACCGTGGAGGACATCAGGGCAAAATGGAGGGACTACTCCAGCGTCACAAAAAGAAAGGCTGCAACCCTCAGAAGAGAGAGGGAGCGGACTGGTGGTGGGAGGACCAGTCTGCCTTCCCTCACAGCTGAGGAGGAGAGGGTTGTAGCCATTCTAGGTCCGGAGGCGCTGGAGGGATATGTTCGCCCGTCGGTGTTCGAGCGCACCTGGAACCCCTCCACCCCCTCACAAGACGCCAGGCCACCCCTCCGTCGCCGACGTTCCCTCAGGGCTGCGGTGTCTCCTGCGTCCCCAGAACGGCATTGGTCTGAAAGCCCTCCGACTACCCTCAGCCGACCCTCGCCTCTCCAACGCAATCGCTGTGATTGCAGCGCGGAGCTCCTGAGGTCGGAGGAGCAGAAGATCGCCGTTCTGAGGGGCATCAAGGATGAGCTGACAGCTCTGAGGGAGCAACAAGAGCGTCACCATCAGGAGACGATGGCGTATCGGCGGCAGAAATTGGACTTGGCCGTTTCGAAGCCGTCGTTCATAGTACATCTCCCCACTGCCGAAGGTAAGTGCTAGTACTTTGAAAATGGGCTACATTATCACATTCAAAAGATATAGCAGGGTGGCGCAATGGTATCACAACCAACTGTCAATCTGGTGACCTGGGTTCGATTCTCAATAGGCCACTTTGTTATGGGGAAAATGTATACTTGGCTAACTCTCATCAGTTTTCAATTTACATTAACAAATTGTATATTATAGTGAAATACTGCTTGCATGAAGTATCAATACATGTCTGTTCCATCTTTTTACAGACACCGACCCCGAGTGATCCCTGCATCCACCCCTACCCCTTCACCTTGTGGTGCTTCAGGTCTCAGCCTTTGTGTTTTCTTTTGGGTGCTTTTCTTTTTGGTTAATTTGTTTGTTAGATTAGATTCAACTTTGTCATGTGCAGAGTACAACTACAAAGACGTCCAAATGCGGTTTGCATCTAACCAGAAGTGCCTAAAAAGCAGGAAAGTGCAAAGTGATGTACAATACAAAGTGCATGGTGGTGCATAGACGGAAGAAGATGTAGACAGTAGTGTACAGTTGGTTACAGAAGGTGGTTTAGAGCAATATAAATGCAATATAAATATGTGCAGTGTGTTGGCAGTTACCTTATAATAGCAGAATAAATATGGCTATGTAATATGGACAATGTATGAACAACATCTTGCCCATGCTCATGTCTGTGTGCTTTGGGTTGCAGTCTGTGCTAAGCGCCATATACTTTACTTTATTATTGCCCTTAAATTCAATGACTATGTTTCATGCCCATTAAAGGTACCATTTTCCCAATGTGGCCCTTGTTATGTGTTTTCATTGTGACACTGAAAAACTGAATACAGCTACCACACGAGTATTTCATGCTATTTTAAATAAATAGATAGAATGTTTTTCGATCACTATTCATCCATTGTAGTTATGGAGTTGTGTGTTGAATCAACAACAAAGAAATGACAGTTCACATAGCACCAATGTTAGAATGCTCAAAGGTTTGGAGGATCTGAGCCAGCTGGACCAACAGACACACACAGACATACACAGTGATAGGTGTTGCTCGTTTTGTTTTCTTTCTGCTGCTGAGATGGTGGCAGAGTCCATACTATTGTTTTCAAACACATGTTTCTATTCCCTGAGTGCACTGAAATTTCAAGGCCTACTTTATTCCATCAACCCTCTACAGAATGACACAAACATGTTAGTTAAATAGTCTTCAATTCTAAAACCTACACATGTCACTATGAGGACCCCCGCGGAGTCTTCCTGGACATCATGGCGAAGTGGCCAGGGAGCACGCACGACTCCTTCGTGTGGGCCAACTCCGCACTCTGCCAGGTGGCAGAAGGTGGTGGCTTTAGGGGGTGCTGGCTCATTGGAGACAGTGGCTACCCCTTTGCGCCGCTACCTACTGACCCCCATCCAGGAGCCCAACAGCGAGGCAGAGGCGCGCTACAACCAGGCCCATGGCCAGACCCGCGTTGTTGTGGAGAGGGCCCTGGGAATGTGGAAGCAGCGCTTCAGATGTGTGAGCAACTCTGCTGGTGGCCTGAAGCTCCATCCTGCCAAGGCGTGCTGTGTAGTTGTGGTGACAGCGCTTCTGCACAACATGGCCCTCCAAGATGGCTTCCCACTGCCTGCTGATGAGGACCTGCTGGTGGAGGAGGTGGAAGAGGTCGTTCCGGTGGCTGCTGCACACCTTCCTGCTGGCCTGGAAGCACGCCGGGAATTAGTTGCACACATGTTTGGCCCCTAAACACCCACTAAACCCCTAAATTCCCTCCCACATTCCCTACCTTTTTTGGCTTTTTTGTTTTTCCCACTTTTGCTTTTGCTTTGCTTGTGTTTCTTTATTATAATTTCCCCCTTTTGTTTCTGTTTTTGCATTTCTTTTATTTTTTTTTATTTTTTTTTTTAATCAAATACTTAACCCTTTAGCCGCCAGGGTTTAAAAAGAATAAATTGGATTTGTACATCAAAATTTCAAAAGGCCATGGCTTGCAAGTGGTCAGAGATAAAGTCCTACTGTAAATGTGAAAATCATTTAGTATGAACAGAAGTTTATGAAGGGGTGAATTTACTCATCTAATTTGCATATTATGACGTCACTGGATGGTATCCACCGTGAATTATGCACATTTCAGTAAATACTAGATGTTGAACATATTTGAGCAGTTTTACTTTCTTTTTTTGTCATTTCACCGACATAACAAATGAACAGGAATACAGTCACATGTAAACCAACAATAGTAAACTATTACTATTACCACAAACCTTATTCTACTATACAATAAAGTAGCCTGGTCAAATCAGTTCCTATCGCGGGTGACTTTGTAGTTCTTCAGAGCCCTATTTTTACTACCCCTGCTGTCTTTACTACGTCCATTACGGACACTATCATCACCTTTACCACTGGCACCTTCAGCTACGTTGGGCAGAGGGTCGACATAAGCGTGGTATGCTTAGTGAACACTGTCGGAAAGACGCAAATGACGCACCTCCATTCACAGACGCAGCGTGACTAGACGATCGCTCATATTCTCCAAAAGGCAGATATTCTCCTTCAGAATCAGACTAGGTAAATAACAGACCCAAGACTTCACCACATGTTAACTTTTTCTTCAACATTTGGTGTATTTCTGCTTCAATTTGTGCAAAACTATGGCCTGCATTGCTTCCGTGTTATGGAGGAAATGCACGTCTTCTAATGTGTTTCTCGTGTGTAATCGCGTGTAATACCACGTCCATTACGGACACTATCATCACTATTACCACTGGCACCTAGACAGTGTTGGGAGTAACGGCGTTTAAGTATAACGGCGTTACTAACGGCGTTAATTTGTCAATAACGGAGTAATCTAATTAATTACTTTTTACAACGTTACAACGCCGTTAACGTTACTGGACGTTAAATGCGGTGCGTTACTTACTTTGCATTGATTGAATAAACTGTGTAATCCGAACGCACCCCTGGCTCACAGCTAGTGAGGAGGTGGGTTAATAACGACGTAAGCGATTAGGATTGGCTAAGGCAGAGTCATGTTTCATGATAGCCAATCAGAGCCAGTGTTTTTACACACTTGCCAGCACACACGCCACACACACGCAACAGCTAAAGTAGAGATTCGATGAAACAGCAGAGGTCAGGAGCAATCCGATGAAAAGTTGGCATTTTCAAGGTGGAGATATAAGCACTACTTCAAATTCATTGTGGTCAAAGGCAAGAACGTGCATGTAATGTGTACATTATGTCCAGGAGCGAAGACTTTGTCGACATCCGTTGTAAGCAACTCTAATTTAATGAGGCATCTCACACACGCTAGTGGCCAAAAACACTGATAGCCCCCCTCCACCAGAGATGATAGCTCGCCATCCACTAGCAAAGAAGGACTCGGAGCAATGTCCTCCGAGCAGCAAAAGCTAGATCTTTCTGCCTCACAACAAAAACCTATGACACAGGCTGAAGTCAACCGTAGGTCTGTCGATGTACAATTTCCCCTTGGGGATCAATAAAGTATCTATCTATCTATCTATCTAATAAATATCTAAAGTTATGTAGCCTAAAAACACCTGTCTGTTCTACTAATTTCAACTGGCTTTTCAAAACTGCTCAAAAAATCCAAATTCTTTGACATATAGCAACTTTTTTTTTAACAGTAACGCAAATAGTTACTTTCCCTGGTAACGAGTTACTCTTATCATAGAGTAATTCAGTTACTAACTCAGTTACTTTTTGGAACAAGTAGTGAGTAACTATAACTAATTACTTTTTTAAAGTAACATTTCCAACACTGCACCTACAGCTATGTTGGGCAGAGGGTCGAAATAAGCATTGTATGCTTAGTGACAGTGTTGCCACAGTTACTTTGAAAAAGTAATCTGATTACTGATTACTGATTACTCCTTTAAAATGTAACTTAGTTACTTTACAGATTACTTGATTTTAAAAGTAACTAAGTTAGATTACTTTATTAGTTACATTCAGCAGCTGCCGACAACACCCCTGCCGCCTCAACATAAAAATGACAACCGGTTTTGCCAACACTCACTTTATTGGAAGTGCATTTTTATCAGTAACGTCAACAATGTATCTCCTGACATTTTAAGATGAACTTAAAAACTATTTCCTGAAAAAATACATATTTTTCATAAAAAATAAAATAAAGACAGTCTTTCTTGACTTCACTTAACATAGGCCTACTTGTTATTTTATAAAAAATTAAATAAAGACAGCCTTTCTTGACCTGACATATTTAACTGTTAACACTGTAATGGCAAGACTTACTATTTATAATCTACACTGTTTATAAATATAACTATTAAATTTAATATATTTTATGAACATTGTACCTGTTGTTCACAGCATTAGAGCAGCAAGGAGTGGTTTTACAAAACAAAACAAGTGTATAACACCACATGTATGCTGATGATATGTCTACTTTTGTTACTTTGGCCTAATCTTATGTTGTAATCGCATGTTATGAGTGAAACAGTGGAGTGGGGCGAGTAAACCAGTGGTTGTACCTCATTAACAGAAGCTTCTCAAACCTCTTGTCAGAAAGTCTATTTCTTCTAGGCGTGAGCACCAAACCTCCCAGACTGAAAAGCCGCTCCACAGGAGCACTTGATGGGGTTGGAGTGTTATACTTCAAGAAAATGTTCTTTATGTTTGAAAACTGATGCAGAATCTGAAGGTCATAGGCTGACCTCAGGTAGTCCATGACTTCATTTTCTGCAGAGTAGGTCTCTTCTGGCTCTGCTTCAAAAGTGAAAAAGTCCATCTCACCTTGGCTGGCAGATGTGGTGGGCACACTGGCAGGGCTCTGTGCTACAGGAGCAGTTGTGCGGCGGCACTCTGCTGTCAGAAGCTCTTTTACTCGCTCCCTCCTACTTGCATCTCTCAGCCATCGGAGTTTGAATTTTGGACAACTGGCAGCTGCGAGAAGAGCATCTTTGTCGTCCAACACACTGGCAAAACGAGTCTGGATAGCCTGAAATATAATCAATATGTTTATGCCTACAAGGCTTACTATTTATTATGTCACTGAATTACTTGCAAACCATGCCTAATGTGGGATCAATATTATGGATTTAATTTTGTTTTAGGTTAATTTTGGTTAATTTTGTTTTGTTACTTACTGACATTTGTATTTGTTTTAATCTTTTTTTGCAATGATAATGAATAATGAAAAGATGGAACACAGGTACCTGCACTATGGCATCTGGAAGGCCTGCAGTCATACTGGAGAGGGCATCTTTCACAGCCAGGGTCTTCTGCATCAGAACTTCAAGTGTGGGTAGTAAAGTCCCATAAGGACAGTCGCCTTGTAAAATGTCCAGTGCTGCAGTCAGAGGCTTCATGGCGGTGCAGTACTCATGCAGGAACTGGTACTCTTTGTCTTTGAAGCACTTAACTCCCAGCTTCGTGCACAGAGTATTCAGCTCACTCATGGGGATTTCTGAAATTCTCTTTACAGCATCAAAAAAGGAATTCCACCTTGTGGATGTTGGTACCAGGAGCTTTCTTTTGCTGACTTCCTCCACTGTTTCTGATGCAAGGGTAGATCTACTTGATTTGGTCCAAAGAGCTGTGCATTTTGCTGTGCTGCTCCTATACACAGCCTTGCTCTCTGCATTGGAAGTTAAATATTTCTCCACATCATTTGTGGAAATTAGGTTGATGGTATGTGAAGCACACCTGTGGTGCGGGGGAAGAGACAGCTGGCCATCACTTTCATCCTCAGCTGAGAGGATTTCTGACAGATCTAAAAAAGTGACATCATCATCTGTGGGGTTGGACTCGCCCTCCTCCGTCTCATCATCGGACTCTGTGACAGGCTGATAAACTTTAAACGCCTTTACAAAGTTGGATCCATTATCAGTCACTGTTGCAACTACTTTGTTGAGTAGTCCATATGAAGAGTGAATGTTTTCGATTTCTGCACCAATAACATCATACGTGTGTCTACCGCGAATTCTCCTACATGCCAATGCAGCCTTGTTGCGCTCTAATGTGGATTTACTGATCCAGTGGAGCGTTACTCCCATATAGCTTCTGTTGTTTGTAGTCCAAATATCCGCGGTAGTTGACACAAAGTCGACCTCATTCAGCGCGGCCTTCAGGTTTCTCTCCATCACTGCATACTCATTCTCCATGTAAGAGGAAAATGCTGTTCTGTGAGGCAGCTCGGCATTTACCGTAGTAGGGATCTTGCTTATAATGGCACGAAACGAGGGCGAGTCAACCGTGTTTAAGGGCAGCATTTCCTCCACAACATACTGCCCGACCAACTTCTTCAACTCTCCCCCACTTAGGCGTAGGCCTACTGGTTTTGCACCAAAGTCCAGCTTTTGTTGCTTGGGTGGTGGGGGAGCTCCTTCTGCTCTCTGCGTAGCACCACCTGAGACTTGCTCTATAAGTTTAACTGTGCCGTGCTGCGACTCCAAATGTTTTTTCAAATTTGAGGTGGTGTTTTTATAGCTAGATAGCAGTTTGTCACTAGCACAGAGTGTACAACGAACCTTAATATTGGTATCTTTAGTTGACACATATTCAAAATAGTGACTATATTTCCAGCTGAAAAATGCGCATCTCTCTCCTCCCTCCATTGTTAGAAACTACCCTTGTCGCTACTGGCTACACATGACGTGAACCCTCATGCTAAAAACGTGACTCTTGGCATAGACTACGTGACTTCCTGAGGCACAAGAAGAAAGCAATAGGCTATATATATTTTACTAAGGGAAATGAAAAAAAATAGTAACGCACAGTTACTTGGATAAGTAACTTTAATCTGATTACTGGTGTGGAAATAGTAACGCGTTAGATTACTCGTTACTGAAAAAAGTGGTTAGATTAGAGTAACGCGTTACTTAGTAACGCGTTACTCTAATCTAACCACTTTTTTCAGTAACGAGTAAGCATCACTGCTTAGTGAACACTGTCGGAAAGACGCAAATGACGCACCTCCATTCACAGACGCTCCGTGACTATCACTGCCAATAGACGATCGATCATATCCTCCAAAATGCAGATTTTATCCTTTAGAATCAGAATAGATGAATAAAAGACCCGAGACTTCATCACACGTGAATTTTTTTTTCAACATTTGGTGTATTTCTGCTTCAATTTGTGCAAAACTATGGCCTGCATCGCTTCCGCGTTATGGAGGAAATGCACGTCTTCTTCGTGTGTTTCTCGCGTGTTTTTCACATGCTTCCTGAAAACTTTGAAAAAAAAGGTTGAGCTTGAATCGAAGGTCTGGGTGTCTGCCAACTAGTGGTCAAGAGTACAAATGAGATTTTACACTGTACTCGCGTCTATCGTCTGTTTTATTCAGTAATGACGCTTGTCATGGGCGGTTAGAGGGTTAACTTTCCCACCATCACTTTCTCCATGATCCCTCCCACACACACACGTTTCCCATGAGCCATGACATCAAAATACAAACACAGATTGAAAAGTCACAAAGCAAAGGCAACTTACCATTCTTTTGCCTCCCATGACATGACGCATACCTGGGCTATGAAGCACAACTTAAATCAGTGAAAATCATGTCCCACTTTGACACTAACCACAGCACTCTGCATACTCACTAATCCACCAAGTCCCAGAGGTGTTAAAGTTCTACAAGCGAGAGGCTACTCAACTTCACCGCAGCATTCTCCAACGTCATTGTACCAACATAATTCAGCTATGTGTTCAAAAATCAACATCGTATAATACATAGGAGTAGGCTAACTGATACACCCGCTAAACATTGCTTATGATTAGACAATAACATCAACACCATTCCACAAGCATACTCGTCTCGCAACCATCGAGTGTAGAACCTGTAACCACTACCATGTAGAGCATACACGCTACCGTCTCTGCCACAGCACACTCACTTAACCACCGTATTATGGGCTAGGCTACATGGATTCCAGGAACCGTTAGCTATGTGTATGATAAGCAGATGCTTCATCCCAACACACTTAACATACGACTACAATGTAACGTTATCCTTTCTAACGATTACAATGCTAGCCTCACATAACAATACTGTTGCCATTTAAAATCGTATAATAATTAAGAGTAGCCTAACTGATACACCGGCTAAACATTGCTTATGATCAGACTAACATCAACCCCATTCCACAGGCATACTCGCCTCGCAACTAGAAGTGCTAGTTATAGCAAGTGTAGAACCTGTAACCATTACCATGGAAAGCACACATGCTACCGTCTCTGCCACAGCGGTCACAGCATGATTACTTCACCACAGCATTATAGGCTACTACATGAATTCCAGGAACTGTTAGTTATGTGTATGATTAGCAGATACTTCATCCAAACACACTTAACATACGACTATAATGTAAAGTTATCCTTTCATAACAAATACAATGCTAGCCTCACATAACAATACCGTTGGCATTCAAAAGCTTTATCACCAGATAACTTCTCGTGTTCGAAAGAATCCGTGCTGACACATTAGCATTAGGCTACATGTAAATTCACAAATAATAACAACACAGATGATTGCGGTCACCATAGCACTTCACCACAGGCCGCTCTGTTGTAGGCTAACTCCACAACACTTCACTTTCCACTGTACCACATAACGTTGTCCAGTAATGTGCAATTGTAGCCTCCAGCAATGCTATGGTATGGTATCCCACAGCAATGTTATGGGATCGTTTAATGGCTACCTCTCATCCATCTGTCCTCTGCATGTTCCGTCATCAGGGTTACGTCGTCTCCAGCAACTATGGTTCTTACTACATACTACAGGTCGTGAGGTGTAGCTGTAACTACACAACTTTACGATAGTGGTTGCAAACGTTAGTTGCTACTATGGTTTTGGGAAACACTGACGCAGTGTCACGATGCATCGTACTATGTAAGTTCCACCACCATAGTTCACACTATCGTTTTGGGGAACAGTTGGGTCGTACTTACATAGTTGCAACCATGTTAGTTGCTACCGTAGTTAGAAACGATGCTTTTGGGAAACGCACCCCTGGTCGGGACCAGGCAGGTGCAGAGAATAAATCCCCATGGTAACTTATGTGCCATCTCTTTTGTGAAACCAAGTCAAGGCTAAATTCATCCAGGATAACCTAAAAATCCCAGGTTAATCCCTTATCTAGGTTTTGTGAAATACCCCTCTGGACTAAAAATAAAGCCAAATATTTAGATTTATTTTGTTATTACACAACACAAATACTTACATGAAGTCAGTGTCCGACGGATCAATAATTTGCCAATATGTAATTACATGGAAATTTCATTTTTCCATGATGTTTGTGTGGCTACAATTTTTTTTCAGCTGTGGATAAATGGGCATATAGGCTCCTTGGCCAGATGCTGGCAGTATGTGTTGTGCAGGGAGGGATACACCCTGCATTCTTTTCAAGAAGGTTATTGTCACGGCAGATTGAGAGCTCGACCACCAGAGGCTATATTCACTGTAGCCGAAGCTGATGGTCTACCAGGAAAACCCCAAAATGCAGAGTCAAAGAACAGTCGAGGGAGGTCCAAGGCTTTTACTTGAAAACTTAGAAATGACAGAGAACCACAGTCTCAAGAATAAACATTCAAGACTCAGCAAGAGGCACTGTTAACAGAGGTACTTAAGTACTCCAACTAATAAAGGTTAACGACTAAACACAGGTGAGAAACATGAACACAAACACAATCACTCCAGTCATCAGTTCCAGGTGATTCTCTGGGGCAGGAAGGACCAAATATGGGCATCTTCAGGTTACTTCCTCTTGGTCCCCCTGGAAGTGCTCTCAGTCGCCATCTGCTGGTCGGCAAGCCTCGTGACAGTTATACTGCGGAATCTCCCGGGTGCCTCCTCCACCAGTCGATTTGGAGGAGGTGGACGTGTCGGACCTTCGTCAAAGGCTCCAAAACTCCACCTTTTCACCCATCTCCGGGGACCCTGGAGCCATGTGTTTATGTGCCTCCCCGAACCTGACATTGACACAGTGCCCGTACGCCTCGTGTGGTATTGGAAAGAAAGTGGTGGTCTTCGTAGAATGGGATGGAGACCACCATTTTGTAATGGAGACCCTCTACTCTGTGTTTCCTCCCCTGTGAGACTCCGGAGGTTTCTGTCTTGGCCGGAGTGACCGCACCAAAAAAATTATGTGTGTACAAATTCCCACCTGTGGGTACAGCGTGTCCTTCCTCAGGAGGCTGGTGGAGTGAAAGCGGTGCCCGCTGTACATTGTCCCACAATTACAAAGGTAACGTTGTGCGGGTTGAATATTTTATTCTCTGCAGCATATGGGTGAAGTGAATGTAAATTGAGGCCCTATGTCCCATTAGAAAATAGACAGTAGGCCTATTTCTTACCCAGGCATGAAAACGGGTCAGGGGTGAAAAAGGTGAGAAGGGCGCGCGAAGAGGGAAATGGCCGTTTCATAGCAAAACAAGCGCGAGTGACATTGTTGCCAATAGTGCATAGCTTCCATGGAGTATGAAGTTGCCTAAAACCAGAGATTTATAAAGAAAACAAACTACAAAATGACTCATTTTTACAAAAAAAAAAAACTTATTATTTCTTCTTTTTGGCTTGGGCCTACAGTATGTGTGAAGGGGCCCACTTGCACTGTTTGGCAACATGCTTCAGCCTGGCCCTCCTCTCCTTCTCAGTAATCTACATGAGTTTTCTTCAAAGCTTTCTTTCTTTATGCCTGAAGTTATCAGACATTTCTGAAGATTTCATATACCTAATGGACACTTCATAGTAGACTATTAGAATGAGTCTCAATAAGATAAGTCTGAATATTTGTTGGACCAAACCAGGTAATAAATAAACTTGGGTAGGGTAGACTAGGGTTTAATTTGTAAAATTGGTTTTAATAGTTTTAACCTGCAGCATAGGCTACTTACAGATTGTGGCATTGTGCTAGTGTGTTTAACCAACCAATAAAGTTTACATTACATGTTAAACCCTGTGGACACAGACTGATCAGGTCACTGAACATTTCTTAGAAGACAGCATTACCATGTCAAACACTGCTTTTGTCTCTGAACTCGACAAAATGCACCAGCCCAGTTTAGGAGCATTTAACCCATTTACTCCTAAAATGCCTGCTAAAAACACCTATAGAATCCTATGGCATTCTAGACTAAATAACCTTATTTCCTGAGGTTTTTCTGAAAACATACTAAAAATTGTCAACGTCTACCAAAATTTAATATCTAAGCCTCTGTAGCATGAAATAAAAAGCATGCTGCGCTACGCACCATCCAGCGGGAGGGTCAATGTTGTGTCATGCAGCATCCAGCGCGAATGGGTTAATTCAACTATTTAGTTATTCACATTAGCCTTTGCTATACTGATAAAGTATGCCTATTTGCTTCACCTTTTGTCGATCTAGACCCTGATAGCACAGGGGCGTTGAATCCACGTTGAATCAACCTCCGCCGCTTAAAACAAACCTGGATTCAACGCCCCTCAACACCCTTTGCTATCTGGGGATGGCTCAAACTGCACGTATTCTTCATCCAATGAACTCGTTATGTCTATATTTCTGTCCAATATCGCTAACTTTAACAACAGCCTATGCTACGTTGCTACACTAATCTCAACGTCTTTTTCTAACTGAAAGTTTCAACTAGCCCCCCTGTGACATCAATAAGCATCTCTCCCATGATCTCTCCTCGCCGGGCTCACATTCCAGCTGACATTTCAGACGCATATATCTGTAGTCACACAGACAGGGAGGCTATTCCAGCGCAAGCTATTCCAGCGCATCCGCGGCAAAATTTAGCTTCCACTGTTTAATAGGCTAAATGCATAGGGGCTGCATTCACATAATCGTTTCTAGAGGTGGGTCGGTCGCGAACGAACTAGTTCCTTTGAACGGGTCTTTAAAATGAACGACCTGAACTGGTTCGCCTTTTAGTGGGGCAGATAACTGTAACAATCGTTCAATTCTGGTAACAAGCGTAAAATTTGGTATGTTTATCCCTCTGAGGCCATTTATTTGAAAAATAACGTTAGCCACGTGAATTTTCAAAATGGCGGCCATTTTCCAAGATGGCCGCCAATTTTGCCATTGGAGAAACCTATTTTGCCCCAGAATTTTAGCCATGGGACATATTTCAATGTTTTTATTATTGAATCCTACATTTCAGACCTTGGGAACATCACAAAAATATATATGAGTGTGATTTTAGAGTATTTAATGCCCTTTCTAGCAAATAATATGAAAAAAAGGCACAAAATGTGAAATAATTTCAGAAAAAATATTTAATTTGAAGTATGGTGAAGTAATAGAAAATGTGGTATATATGTTTGAACTATTATGTTTTCTGAGTCATCTAAGGATAAAGTTACTAGTCCAGGCATTTACAGCTGCATAGAGCTGTACAGGTAAGACCAAACTAATAGGGTCGGAGAAAAAGGTAGAGATATCTACAATACATGGACATTACCGGAGGCAGAAGCAAAAGTTTTTAAGCCATACTATGAACGTTTTGAAGCATATGTAATGCCAAAGTCCGATGTAATTTCCGCACGCTACAAGTTCCATGAGAAGATACAGGGACCTAGCGAGCCTTTTGAGCAGTTTGTCACAGAATTGAGGCTGCTTGTGAAGGACTGTGGATATGCTAACGGTGAAGAGATGATAAGGGATCGGGTAGTGTTCGGCATTCATTCGCCTAAAGTTCTTGAAAAGCTGCTTAATGTCAGATCTGATTTGACGCTAGATAAAGCAATAGACATTGCTAGGTCTTATGAAATAGCACAAGTGCAACTTAAGACAATAGATGGCAGCAACAGCTCACATGAACAGGCGGTTCATGCAATTGGCAAGCACTATCACAACAAAGGTGCTTGGAGAGTGCGCCAAGAGAGAACAAAAGGACAATCCGATGACGCACACAAGCCAGCCAACTTCCGTGGTCGCGCTAAAACCTGTGGCTACTGTGGAAATAAGGCACACGACACGAACAGCTGCCCGGCAAAAGGGAAACAGTGCATGATATGCAACAAGTGGAACCATTTTGCAAAAGTATGTCGTTCCAAGCAAGGAAAAGGAGTCCATGCAGAGAGTGAAAATGAACCTGACGAATACACAGACGGTGAAGACTTGTTTATTGATGCAGTAACAGAGGGAAATAGTTCTCAAGATACCAAATTGGACACCGGGGCCTCAGCTAAGGGATTGGGAATACAGAATATGCTACAACCCTCAATGTGCCCGCTTTATGGTTATGGTGGAGAGCAGCTTGTAGTTAGGGGCAAGTACAACATGAAATGCCAATACAGGGACATTCAGTTGATGCTGAAGTTTTATGTTGTAGACACACATGCACCACCAGTGCTAGGATTGCAAGCATGCCTGGATTTTGGATTGATCAAGCTCATTCTCTCTGTGTCCGCTGAACAAGAGGTGTCTATAATCGAGGAGTTTGCAGATGTTTTTAAAGGAATAGGACTTTTCCCTGGTGAATGTACCATTCACATCGACCCCAATGCAGTGCCTGTTGTTCACCCACCAAGACCCATTGCTTTACGTGATCACCTGCGGGATGAGCTACAGAGTATGGAGAAACAAAAGATCATCGTGAAAGTCACCGAGCCAACCGAATGGGTCAACTCAATGGTAGCAGCAGAAAAACCATGCACAGGCAAGCTGAGGATATGCCTTGATCCCAAAGACTTGAACAAGGTAATCAAACGACCGCACTACCCATTACCAACCCTCGATGACATCACATCCAGGTTAGCTGGAGCATGCTACTTTAGTGTCATGGATGCCAAGTCAGGCTACTGGGCTATAAAGCTCACAGAGGAGTCTTCCAAGCTGACAACCTTCAACACAGTGTTCGGACGGTATAGATTCCTGCGGTTACCCATTGGAGTAAAATCTGCCCAGGATGAGTTCCAGCGGAAGGTGAACGAGACCTATGAAGATCTACAAGGCGTCATGGGGATTGTGGACGACATTCTCATATACGGCAGGAACAAGCAGGAGCATGATGAAAACCTCCGTGCCATGCTGCAACGTTCCAGAGAGAGAGGAGTGAAGCTCAACCCGGAAAAGAGTTGTCTGCGCCACTGAGGTCAGCTACTTTGGGCACCTCATCACCAAAGATGGAGTCAAGCCTGATCCAGCCAAGATTGCAGCTATCAAAGAGATGAAAGCCCCAAAAGACAAAGGTGAGCTGGAAACAATCTTAGGCATGGTGAACTATCTGTCAAAATTTGCCCCAGATCTTGCCAGCATCAATGCGCCTCTGCGTCACCTGTTGAAAGAGACCAATGAGTTCACATGGGATACACAGCATGAAGAAGCATTTCAGAAGATAAAAGAGCTCATCACACGTGAACCAGGTCCTGTCTTAGCTTATTTTGACCCCAGAAAAAAGCTCACCCTACAAGTCGAAACCAGTAAATATGGACTTGGTGCTGTTTTGTTACAAGATGGCAGACCGATTGGATATGCATCAAAAGCACTCATTGACTGTGAAGTCAATTATGCTCAGATCGAAAAGGAGCTTTATGCCATTTTGTTCGGGTGCAAACGCTTCCATCAGTACGTGTATGGCCACCACGTCACAGTGGAAAGTGACCACAAACCACTGGAATCCATCATCCGCAAACCTCTTGCAGCAGCACCTCCCAGGCTACAGCGAATGTTTCTTCAGCTGTAAAGGTATGACTTTACCATTGTCCACAGACCAGGCAAGGACATCCCTGTTGCAGACACTCTATCCCGGAAGTCTATGTCTGACCAGGATGAGAGCCTCAGAGAGGGCATGGACATGCAGGTACACATGCTGTACAGTAACTTGCCTGTCAGTGACGCAAAGCTAAAATAAATCAAAAATCTGCATCAAAAAGAGCAATCAGTGAAGGATGGCCTGAGGAAAGAAAACTGTGCCTGCAGAATATTGTTGAGTACTGGAACTATCGTGATGAACTCTCCCAGATGAATGACATCATATTCAAGGGTGAGAGAATTGTTGCTCCTACTTCACTGCGTGCTGAGAAGTTATCACGGATACACGTTGGTCACATGGGCATTGAAAAGTGCAAACAGAGAGCACGGGACATCCTATTTTGGCCAGGTATGAACAAGCATATTGAGGAAACGGCTGGAAAGTGCCCCACATGCCTCAAACACAGACCTTCCAACACCAAGGAGCCCATGATCGATCCCCGATCGGGCATGGCAGACCGTTGCTACAGATTTGTTCACCTGGAACAATGAACAATACATCATCACAGTGGACTATTACAGCAGGTATTTTGAGCTTGATAAATTGCACAGCACAACAGCCTCTGCTGTAATACACAAACTTAATGCAGCCTTCGCTAGACATGGCATACCTGAGACTGTTGTATCAGATAACGGCCCTCAGTACAAATGCAGAGAGTTTGAAGCTTTCACTGACAAATGGGAGTTTACCCACATAACTAGGCCAGATGTGACAAGAGAGATCCTTACCTCAGTCTCCTTGAGTATCGTAACACTCCTGTTGACTGTTTCAGATCACCTGCTCAACTGCTCATGAGTAGGCGGTTGCGTTCAGTCTTACCCAGCACCCACCAGCAGCTTCAGCCAAAGGTCATCAGTTCGAGAGAAGTTCATGCTAGGCGGGTCCACCAGCAGCAACAGCAGAAAACGTACTACGACAGGTCAGCCAGACCTCTGTCGCCGCTGCAGGAAGGTCAACACATCCGCTTTCAAGAGCAAGGTCAGTGGAAACCTGCAGTAGTCATCAGACCGGCTGAAACTGACCATTCTTATCTCATACGTTCAGCTGAAGGAGTACAGGAATACAGGAGAAACAGACGCTACCTCCTTTCCACTAAAGAACATCACACTCACACTGACAAGAGTCTTGAGGACAACACATCACAGACTCCACACAACAGCACATCTCCTACTTCACAGAACGCAAATGAATTTGCCCCTCTGACCACCAATTACAAGACAAAATCAGGACGTGAAATCTAGCCTAGAGCTATTTTGGACTTGTAAGACCATGTAAAAGGGTGTAGGCGGATCGCTGCCCTTCCAAAAAAAAAAGAGAATGTGACGTTCTGATCGAAACTGTCATGTGATTTCAGTTAAAAGCATTACTTATGAGATTCTGTTGGCCAATCAATGGACGCCATATTTTGTAAGATGCGCATGCTCAGTGTATGATTGTAACGATTCGATGAGCAGAGACACGTTTAACTATGTTGCTCCAGGTTTAGTGAATAAAAGTAATACGTTTACAGCACGTCAGTGTGTTCAACATCTTCTACATTCAGTATGAAACGACAGCATCAGCTACAATCACCTCCGGAGGAGAAATGCCTACCTCACTTAGAAACAGTTGCTAGGCTACATTAGTTCTTGGCATTCCAATGTGAACGGAAATACAAGAATACAAGGCAACATCCAAATACTTTTTTCTTTCTTTTTTCAAATTAAAATGAATTTAAAATTCCTTAAGAAGAATAAATGATTGTAATCAATCAATAATGAATAATTATCATAATTATGAATAGTAGCCTATGATTTCCATTCTGAATCATGACGTCCCACTATTAGACTTACCTATTGATCTGGAAGTTTTATGGTATTAGAAATAGTATCATTGTAATCCTTGACCATCAAAACATGGGGGTAGACATCACCATTATTGATTTTCGATGTTTGGCGAAAAATATATGATGTAGGCCTAAAATATATAATTCTGTAATAGCAGATAACAAAATGGCCACCATTGCAGTCCAGAGGCATTCATTGATGTTTTGTATGGCATCCTTGGCATCATTGACCATCAAAACATAGGGGTAGATCTCATCATTTATGTGCTTAACTGTTTTGCTTAGTAGATATGATGAAAAGCACATAATTTGGTAATGGCGGAAACAAAATGGCCGCCGAGGCTGGCATGGGGGGGGGTTTGCGATGGCTAACGTTCTTTATTGAAAGAGCAATACCCATACAGCAATTGTGCCAATTTTGGTGCTTGTTACCAGTTGTGAACGATTCTTATGAAAAAAATCAGTTATCTGCCCCACTATTTCCCGTTCTTGTTCGTTCTTTCGTTCGTCGCTGAATCACACTGACCTAGTGCTGCTGTGAATGCCTATGGCCCAGCTTCCTAAGGCGAGAGCCAAACCAATCATATGCTGTTGTCTGTATTGTTTCTAAAACGTTCTCATCGAATTAGCCAATGAGAGGCATGAAAGCATAGCAACCGTTTCCATGAAAAAAAACAAATGGGCTAGTGAGACTAGTGGGAGAGCATAAAAAATAACGATAGGCTAATGGTTTACATTAACAACTCCATTTTGCATTTCAATATTGGCATTTACATTTAAATATCTGTCTAATGGTAAATGCATGCTGTCTTTGTATTTTCTGTGTCATGCCAGGTTAATAAATGTCTCTTCAGTCTCGTTCGTTCGTTCGTTCTCACGCCAAGACCCCCCACCTGTTTCACTTCGCGGTCTGTCGTTCTCGTTAAGTCAGTCATCGTTCATGGCAGAGTGAAGCAGAAGAAGCAGAGTGATTATGGCTCTGTAGCCTAGGCAAAATGGGGACTTGAAACCTTTTCATCAATATAATCTTTCTGCCAAGCCTTTAAACATGTTTGTATGCATACTGGGTCTTTGTTCCTTTATGAATGAACACATTTAAAAAAAAGAAATTAGCTGATCTAGTTCTAGCCGTAGTCTACTCTATTTAC
Organism: Alosa pseudoharengus; assembly: GCF_046254945.1. Lineage (NCBI taxonomy): Eukaryota > Metazoa > Chordata > Actinopteri > Clupeiformes > Clupeidae > Alosa > Alosa pseudoharengus. Next base: position 2,558,873 of record NW_027468696.1, on the reverse strand, counting down.
CTTCAATATGTAATGTCAAGGTGAATGAACACATTAGCTACTGCTGTTTTGTCTAAAAGTACACATAATCATGAAGTTGCAGCTATATTTGCTGCTACAATTACAGTGTTGTGTTGACCGTTTTCACAAACGAGGAGCTGAGAACCTGCATTCCATGATTCACTGCTGGCTACCGGAAATGCGAATGAACGAAAGAATGAACGATTCAGAACGAATCATCTTGGTGAACTGAACGACGCGAACTGTGTCATGAGAACGAACGACAAAATCCACCTCTAATCGTTTCTGGATCAGACAAGTTTTTAATTGGGCTCTTGTCTTACAACGCATCAAAATGCGTTTGCGTCTGCGCTTGATTTGTAAACTCAGTTGTAACCCCATACCCCCCCCCCCCCCCAAAAAAAATATTTTCTCATCGGATCTGCGCGAACTACGTAAGTCCCCTATTTTGGATTCAAAACGGCGAATTTCGCCTAAAGGTGAGGAGTTTTCATGCCTGCTTACCTCAGTGCGGGGAAAACCTTGGTCTGATATGTGTCGAACATTTGAACTAATGCCTGAGTTGCCAGCTGATAACGTTAACAAACTCACTAATTTAGAAGGTGGGGCGTACCATTACCGCCATATGGAATCGACGACATAACGATAGAGAAGGGAATGGATTGTGATATAAAGTGGTGTAAAATGTAATACATGTATCTGTTGTTTTTCCGGTGTTTGACAGGCCTGTGGACGTAAGGGAGCTGCTGGTCCAAATGCAGCAAACTAATGGCCTGTTGGCCCAGGCCCTCCAGAACTCCACCTTTTCACCCATCTACGCCTCCACCACCACCACCGCATCAACCTCCACCCGCACCGCCTTCACAACATCTCACCCATTCTCCTTCCCCTCTGCCTTCTTCACCTCAGCCTCTGTCCCCTCTGCCTCCACCTCAGCCTCTGACTATCAGCCCCGCATCACAGAGGACCTGATACAGGCAAACCTGGCCAGGTTTTCCAAGAAGGTTATACTGCGGAATCTCCCAGGTGCCCCCTCCACCAGCCGATTTGGAGTAGGTGGACGTCTGGGACCTTCATCAAAGGCTCCAAAACCTTTTCACCCATCTCCGCCTCCACCACTGCCTCCGCCTCCACCACCACCACCGCATCAACCTCCACCCGCACCCCCTTCACAACATCCCACCCATTCTCCTTCCCCTCTGCCTTCTTCACCTCAGCCTCTGTCTCCTCTGCCTCCACCTCAGCCTCTGTCCATCAGCCCCGCATCACAGAGGACCTGATACAGGCAAACCTGGCCAGGTTATTCCGCCCCCGACCCGGACAGCAGGAGGATGGAGGGCAACAGTTGAGGCAAGAAAAAATAAGGGATCCTGGAGCCATGTGTTTGTGTATCTCCCCGAACCGGACATTGACACGGTGCCCGGTTTGGAGGAGGCACACTTCTACGCCTCGTGCGGTATTGGAAAGAAAGTGGTGGTCTTCGTAGAATGGGATGGAGACCACCATTTTGTAATGGAGACCCTCTACTTTGCATTTCCTCCCCTGCGAGACTCCGAGACTCAAATAGCAGAATCTTCAGAAAGGCTTTTTTGCACAAATGTTACGTTGCTGTAACAGCCATTCAATTTAGGGATGTGTCGGAAGACCATGTTTGGGCATAATTGAGAAGTTCATGTTGATTTGATATGTTAAAGGTCTGTAATAAGGCCAATTAAAGTTGAGTAACAAAGTTTACATACATCACTGATTGGTAAGTCACATGGAAACAGCCAACTGGGACTGTAATGTCAGTATCATAGAAGGTTCCATAATAAATATCCTGTTACTTTTGCAATCGACAGTTGTGATACAATATGTGATATAATATACTCCTTTTTGTCCCCATCAGATTTGAGGAACAGGAGCCACAGGCACCACCACCTTCTGAGTGTGGGTGTGTAACATAGCATGAAAAGGAAATAGCGCTATTTTTATACGTTTACAGAAAGAAATCATAACATTCATTTGTCTAATTATAGAAGCGCTGATGAGGATCTTGCGTTTGCGATCCAGGAGTCTCTGCTGGTATGTATTTTTAGTCCTCGCTGATCAGCTACTGATATTTATTTATTTTAAGATACACAATGGAAGTACATAAGTGAAAGAATGAAAAAGTGAATAAATAGTTTTTAACTCTTCAATTTGTTGGGGGTACTCGAAAACAAGACTAAGACCTTAAAGATTGTTTAAGCGATTTCATGCCCTGGTTAACCAACCAAGTGTTAACCAACCACTCAAAAGCAAAAAAAAAGTGGTCCAACCAATAACCGACGAGATGCGCGTTTAGGAGAGTTTCAATTGCAATTGCTTAGTGTTCCTTTAAGTCTTATACAGTTTGTTTTTAGACAAATGTGTTTTTTAATGAAATATGAAAATAAATTCATGGATGACAGTATTTCCTTTGTTGATGGTTAAGCAGCACAAAGTAATATTTGCTCATAGGATCGCTGGTAGTTGAGAAGTGCAATAATAAACAGAGTATGTCTACATAAGGGATGTTCATGTTAAGAGGGGCTATGTAATGCCCATCGGATATTGAGATGTACTGTCTGTAATGCATTAGTTTTTTATTGATTTTTTAAAGACATTTGAAAAAAACATAATTTAAAGGACAACTTCTGAACTTCAAGACATGCATTTGTTATGTACATCGATTTGAACAACTTGCAGCTGTAATATGAATTTTAGAAAAGCACATAATTTTTCTTTCTTTGTTTGGTAGACCCATTGATGTCAGGACCATCCTGGCTGGTTTACAGACAAATGTAAATACAGGGGCCATACCGTCTTCCAACACGGTAAATGTTATTCGGGACCGTGTTCTGGAGAGTGCCTTACGAGCCTTTCGGAGGCCAAGGTTCTCTCCAGAACACCGTCTGAACATCATCTTTGTGGATGACAACGGTGCAGAAGAAGGAGCAGTAGATGACGGGGGCCCAGGGAGTTTCTGCGCCTTCCTGCTGTCGGGATACGGGACAGTGTATATTTTAGTGGTCCCGAGGACAGCAGAAACCTGGCCCTGGTGTCCCGTGGTATGAGTATTTCACTTAAAGAGGCTATATGTAGGCCTATTGATATGGACATTGATAGCCATTGTCTCCATCATTTACAAAAAACAAGGCCTATAAATGAAGCCAAATAATTAGATTTATTTTGTTATTACGTAACACAAATGCTTACATGAAGTTAGTGTCCGACGGATCAATATTTTGCCAATATGTAATGACATGAAAATTTCCTTCAACGCTAATGTTTGTGTGGTTACAATTGCTTTTTCAGCTGTGGATAATGGGGCGTATAGGCTCCTTGGCCAGATGCTGGCAGTATGTGTTGTGCAGGGAGGGATAAACCCTGCATTCTTTTCAAGAAGGCTGTACTGTGGAATCTCCCAGGTGCCCTCTCCACCAGTCGATTTGGAGGCGGTGGACGACTGGGACCTGTGTGAAAGGCTCCAAAAGGCAAGGTTTTGATTTTTTTTTTTTTTAAATAGCAATGTGATATAACCACGCTAAAGATATTTCAGTAATGTTTCATTCAAGTTAAATGCACCCCCTCCCCTTGAAATTTCTTATGACCAAGAATTCGATGTATTGGTGAAACACAGAGATGCTCCAAATCATACTGTTTTAGTCAATGTTAGCCAGCGAATGTATTTATCATTGCAGTTTGTAATGTGAAGTTGGGATGATGTAAAATACTGGTGTGCTATAAATGTGGTAGCCTAACATTTTACGGAACAAGACCTGTCACCCTGGGGCAAGTGCTGGCCTTTGCCTCAGGTGCTGATGATGGGTACAACAGGATGTACCCGGAGGCGAACACCTATGAGGTGATTTTACGCCTGCCCCTCCACCTGACCTACGAGGACTTTGTGACTCACATGGAGTCAGGGGTATTACAAGCACCAACATTTGGTTTTATTTAGTTTATTTCTCTGTGTGTGTTATTGTTTCTATGTTATTTTTTGTTCTGTGATCTTGGTTGTGTGTTTTTCATGTAGTTTTTCTTATCTGTAAAAAAGCTATGTTGTTCCACAGCTACACATGGGATGTTGTTCCTTTGAAAGACCAAAAAAAATATTTTGAGACTGTATTTAGGTGTAGTTCCATAGAATTGTTCAGATTTCTGTGTGTGGTACTGTTTCTATGTTCTTTTTTGTTCTGTGTTGTTGGTTGTGTTTTTTCATGTATTTTTTCTTCTCATTAAAAAAAAATACCAAACAAATTGTAAGATCAAAAAAATATGTTTTCTAGAGTATGTATTTTGGTGTAGTTTCATAGATTTTTTTATGATTTCTGTGTTTCTTCCTATCTTTTATCTTTGTTGTGTGGTTGTTTATGTAGTTATATATTGAAATCTCCTGGCTTCTTCTTTTTACCTTTTCAAAAATGAATGCGGCTCTAACCCCTTAACATACAGACATGTTGAAATAACCGTTGTGTAGGTCTGGAATTGGACAAGAGAGCTATCATTTCAGATTTTTCAAAGTTTATACTTATTGAGAAATAGGTTTAAAAATGAATTAAACATTTTAAAGAAACACATTTTTCTCTCTATGACATCACAAAGGAGGTTTATTTAGAAGGTGCGTAGAGTAATCAGGAGCGGGTCCACTTGCATACAATCTGGCGCGCCCTAAACTAGTCCTACACATCCTGTAATTAAAGGACAATTCCGGCGCAAAATGAACCTAGGGGTTAATAACACATTTGTACGAGTTCGACCGTTCGCTGGGATTTATTTTCATGCTAGTCGAATGTGACCAGTTGTATTGCAAACCGCTAATTAGTGTTTAACGCTAGCCTTCGGGGCACACGTACAGTAGAAAGAAATCGCTATTTCTACCACTAACAAGGCTCAAAATAGCACCACACTTACACAGTAGCATAATGAGGGTCTCTACATGTAAACCGAAGCATTGAGAACTTTGTAAGTGTACAGGCAGTTTATTAAAAAGAAACACATTACCGTTCACGTCTGGTTCACATACAGGCAGACGCCTTGGGAAAACGAAACTCTGGGATGTGAAGTGAATCTCGTGTGAAACGTTGTTGCTGAAAGAAAGGACTGTGCAAAAGAGAAGTACTGAACGCAACAGGAGACATAAGAGATGGCAGGAACGAATTTGAAGACATCGAGAATGAACCCTTATTGGACGTCGGAATATAGCCTACCAACGAAGAGCTGCGGAGCTCCGTGAAAGGGCTATGAGAGAGAGAGAGCTACCTGTAGTCAATGCTGCACACAGCCTCGCACTTCTAGAAACTGTAGGCTACCTGCGGACATTGTGAAGCTATAGCCACCGAAGAGGAGTGCCTGTGTTGCATGGAGTGGGAACTGTTGCGTCGCGACCCCCAAGAGACGCAGTGTTTTGTAGAGTCTGAAGATTTCCCCTCATTGATAAACAGGGCTATAGTTGAAACTTTTTTCCATGTCCCGAAAATAAATTGGAGGCGGCGATTCATACCAGAGAGACCAGATGGACATCCACTAAGTAAGTACACTATACAAGTTATGTTACATCGGAGCTATTATTTCTGATAGGCCTATATTGAGCAAATTACGTTTGATTTTAGTTCACATCGCCTGTCGTGAACGGTAATGTGTTTCTTTTTAATAAACTGCCTGTACACTTACAAAGTTCTCAATGCTTCGGTTTACATGTAGAGACCCTCATTATGCTACTGTGTAAGTGTGGTGCTATTTTGAGCCTTGTTAGTGGTATAGAAATAGCGATTTCTTTCTACTGTACGTGTGCCCCGAAGGCTAGCGTTAAACGCTAATTAGCGGTTTGCAATAAAACTGGTCACATTCGACTAGCATGAAAATAAATCCCAGCGAACGGTCGAACTCGTACAAATGTGTTATTAACCCCCAGGTTCATTTTGCGCCGGAATTGTCCTTTAATCGCTTGAACCACACTGCTCTTCAAGAAAGTTTACGTTGTTGGTGTTTGAGGTGAGACACAGTAGGTGAAAAGTTTTTTCATGCACTGGTCAATTTCGAGATTTTGAGCTAGTATGTTACCTTAGCGTGTATTTTATCACACTACTACAACAAAAAAGTCAGATTTACACATTTAGGTGTTTATTTCATAATATTGTGTCTACTCACGCCTGTATATTTCTCCTACATTCAGCAAAAGTTAGCATTCTAACCTTGCATTCACTCCCGTGACCATGGTCAAAAACATATCATGTGTAGTACCGTTTTTCCTGTATCACGCTGTGTGATCCATATATGAACACTTCCTTTGTATCAGCAACCAATCGCTAAAGTTCAAAGGCGAGTCTAGGCTGCAAACGGAATGTCACTGGCTGTCTGTCAAGGCTGTTTTCTCAAAATGAGTTTCCTTTCCTACTCGGAGCAAGAAAACTCCACTTCAGAAGCACCTCCACACACCAAACTTTCTAGACTTATGCTTAACTATAGAACATTTTTACAGAGGGGTTTGTTGATATATTATTCCTAGCCTGACTTACATGACATTTTATGCCTAAAAACATTGCAAAAATCGATTTTTTAGGGCTATTCTGATTTACATGATAACAAAAGTAGAAAGTAGTCATAAATCCCTCTGTACATTTTTCCACATCTAATTTCTGAACACAATGAAAACATAATTTTGAACCAATGCTCAGGTTTTGTGCCTTAAAATGTATGCAAATTAGCACATATTTAATTAGATAATGCCTAAGTTGCATATGTAAACATTAAATTACAGAAAACTTGTAGTACATTTTTTCTCATATTAATGTAAGTAATCAACTGGGTAAGTTTCATAGTTAGCTTGTTAAATTACCCTATTCACCTGTAGTTTCTCGCCTTAACAGAGGTATGCTGCCATGGCAATTTACGCTGCATCTCAAATCTGCTCCGAGCAGGTTATGTTCTTGGTTAACCCGAGGTTTTCGTTTAACCACACCCTTTATAAGTACCACTCCTCCACTAACAATTTCTCCCGACTCCGAGACAATGTCGGCGTACCTGGATTACCCATACAACATTGGAGCGCAAATACGACATTGCAGCGCAAATCGTGAGGGGCGAGAAATCTTCGCAGGGCGAGGTTTTTTACAGACCACCAGAATCCGCTGATAGGTTATACTCGGACAATATTCTCTAATGAAGACATAGATTGTCAGCCGAGGGAATTTGTTATCTTTGTCAGCTGATCTAGGCAGACGTCTCTAATGTCACCCGCTGTAGCAATGCCCTTACGTGGACATGTATTTAATCAGTGATGCTGAACATCTGAGCAAGAATACTGTATGTCCGAAAATAAATCGGACATAGGCCTACATGCTGAACATCTGAGCAAGAATAGCCTACTGTGGGCCAGATGTACATTTGCGAACGAATCGTTATCAGCGTCATGGACACACCGTAGATTTTGAACGCTGTCAGACCCAAGTTTCCGTCGTATTTATCAATCGTTCAATCCTTAGTGTAAACTGCACCTTTCTCCGCCCATAAACGCAATTTACGAACGTCCCAACTGAATGGCAGCGCCTACATACAAGCGCAGTTGAATAAAGTTATCTGATGACAACATTAAAAAGAATCAAACGTTTAGCGATCATGAAATAATACCATACATGATAAGATGTAAACAAGCAGGGAGAGAATGAAGATCGATCAGTAGTTCTACTCAAACTACTTGTGCACATAGGCTATGGAAGATTGGTCAAATCTAGCAAGTAGGAAAGTTTATGTGAATGATGTGAAAGTGAAAGTAAGACATTCGAAAGGCCAACGAAAGTTAAGGTTGCTTTTAGTAGTACAAATACTTTCACCACAAAAACTGGTGCTCTAAATAGCGATTCTGTTGGCTTTGAAAGGTTCTCTTATTGACGCATTGAACTGCACTTTGGATTAACACCTGCTTTTACAAGGCGGAAGTATTTAGGCGAAGAATAGACATGCGCTTTCAGGAGCAGTCTTTGTACATACCGCGGAATACATAATTAGGCTTTACTCTTCCCCTCCCATATTTTTAAGCTAAACTCCCACTTTCCCCTGTATCCTCCCATGAATGCATATGCATGTCATGAGAAACGCAATCTGCCACTTTCAGCTCCCGTGTCGCGCAGTTTGCGCTTTTACATCATTGCGGCCTGTTTGTACATACCTCGCAGTGATTTTACACGCACATTGCGAAACAAATACGCCTGAAGTGGACGAAAAGCGTTATTACATCTGGCCCTGTATGTCCGAAAATAAATCGAACATAGGCTACAGTAGGGCCTACGTTAGGCCTAATAAATTAAAATCACCATTTTAACATAAACTTGAATGTCATATTACTCTGCACATAAAGGCTACACATTTCCACAGCACCAGAATCCGACCGAATGCCTGCCTCAACCCCCTCCATAATCGGCCTTCCACTATTATTAGCGATGGCCAACTCCTCTGCTACTGTAAAACACTCTGGTGCCTTTCCTCCTACAGTAGTGTTCAAAGACAACTTTTTCTTGTTAGCTGTAAAACAGAGGCCTGTGAAGGCTATAAGCAGTGTTGGGGGTAACGCGTTACAAGTAACGTGTTAGAGTACTCTTATTAGTTTTTTTCAGTAACGAGTAATCTAACGCGTTAATTTTGCGAATTCAGTTGTAACTCCGTTATTTTCCAAAATAAGCACTCGTTACTCCGTTACTTTAAGAATTTCCCTCGATAAGGAAAGTAAAGTCCCTGCTTTTCTGCATTTAGTCAGATGTGGCTGCTTGCGTCTGTGCCCTGCTCCTTGCCTCTGTGTGTGTGTGTGTGTGTGTGCTGGCGCGCCTGCAGGTGTACGTCCATACACACTGTGCATACCATCAAGCTACTCAACAACAGAAAATTTCCCTTGTGTGTGTGTGTATTCACACCAAATTGGCCTACCATACCTTCCCAACTATGCACAGTATCCCTTTAGCTGCATGCCATTAGGCTATTTACCATTTTGTATTACGTAAAGTTAGTGAACACGTTATCAAAATTAACGTGCACGCATTTTGTTTGAGCAGGAGAGAGAATACGCACGCAGACACGCAATAGGCTACTTGTTGTTTTCTTTTACTCGGCTATCTATATATGGTTATCAGCACACAATGTTGAGCTAATTCACTAACTCAATACTCATCAATGGATATCACAAGTTTAAACAACGAAAACAAAGGATGGAGGCAGCAAAGCTAGGAGTTATTCTAGATGGGCAAGAACAAGGTAGGCAATTGGTGTGCTTGTCAGAACGTTAGACTGCACTAAAGCCAGACGTCACGTTACGCTAGAACAAAATAGAGCAAAACTAAAGGTAACTTTAGCCTGTATAGGGCTGTAACAAGTTGTCCGAGTAGGTCATTGTAGACATTGTCGTTGTATTATTACATGTGGATGTTGTTATGCTATGTAGGCTACTTTTTTGCTGACCAATGCACGGACCTAAAACATATTGTTCACGAGTGATTTTTTTTTTTTTTTTTTGCGGGGGGGTGATGAGTGTGTGTACCATAGCATTAATTCCTGCCAGGGGCGTGCAGAGACCTTTGAAGGGGCAGGGGCTCAAATTTAAAAAAAGGGCACATGGAACAAAATTTTCAGAAAACGTGTTAACTTTATTTAAACACAATTTGAATGGTGTAAACTGGAACTTAAGTTTTACATTCCCTAGCCTATAAAGTTTTAATCATCTGAACCTGATCTGGACATTTTTTTTTTTTTTTTTCATTTAAATTCTAGCATTATGCTATTTCAATGAGTGCATGTACTGTAGGCCTACTGTAGCCAGGGCACAGACAGATAGGTCTTTTCAGTTTTCATTAGGCTATTGTCTACACAGAGATCATAGGCTATAAGGTTAATATATATTATAAGGTACATCTTATTGATTAAATTCAAAGCTAATTTTAATAGCCTAGAAATCTAGACGCACCCTAGCGGCAGCAAATTATGTTATTGCCTAGTCTGGCTTGTCAGGCTATAATTTTAATGTTTAAATCACAGTGAACTACCACCATTAGCAAGCTGGTGCAGATTCACATGCTGTGCGTGTGGCCACTGAGTGAAATGACGCGTAATGTAGCCTACTGTAAACAGAGAACGACGTGTGGAGTTGGGTTAGTTAAACAACTACAGTAGCCTATGTCGTTGGCTTATGACAATTTAGAAAAGGTTTGCCTACTCTGTTTTATGAACTAGGTCTACTAACCTAAGCTACTATAACATAGTAACCTAAACAGAATATGTTATGAACGTTCAGCCTTAGATTTTCGAAGCTGCCACTGCCAGGTTATTGAAATGGACGGACCATGACATGGTTAAAACGGGTTTGATAGCATACTTCATTAAACATGAAACAACTTTAAACATTTTATTCTCTATCTCTAAGCTGAATACTATTGCATGTTCAGATAGGCTAACTGCCAAGCCACCTTACCGTGCTCTCAAACGTCTCCTGCAGCACTGTGTCTGCGTGCACCTTCTGAGAGTTCACTGAATGTATGACGTCACGGATTGGTGGCCGCAAGGCATTTCAATTAACACAGAAAATTGTTATTTTTGTACATTTCTAATTTCACAAACTATTAATGAGACATTTTAGCGAATATTCACGTTGGAACTAGCGGAAGTATTACAAATTTTAAAAAGTAAAAAACGGGTCTTGTCAAAAGGGCACTTGGACATCAAAGGGGCAAAAGGGCAGGTGCTAGAGCCCCTGTAGCCCACCTTCTCTGCACGTGCCTGATTCCTGCAGGCGCCCCTGTGTGTGTGTGCGCGCGCACCTGTGTGTGTAAGCTACGTGTGTTTGATTCTTGGAGGTACGCACATTATTTTGAAGGTTGCGTGCCTACCTGTTAAGCACTTTGTTAGGCCTGCATTTGTAAAGTTGATTTAGGCTATTAAAAGTGTGATGCACTGTTCTTTTGTGCGCAGCCTAATACGGTAAGCTACATTCTTATGTTAAAATGAAAAAAGAGGAAACGACATCGGACAAGGATGTTTACTGTTTTTTTGTTTTTATTAGGCTATTACTCTGCCTATTACCGGTATATGCTATTCATGGAAGCTATTCTAATTCTCAAAGGATGAATGCCTGTTAAATAAAACGTGCAATATGCTGACTGTCTTTCCTGTCATTATCCTACAGTTAGGTTCATGATTGATTCATAAACAATCAGCACTGTCGGTGCATCTAAAGGAGGATGTGTGTTGCTGCTGCAGGCGGAGACGCACCCCAAACGCGTTTTAATTGTTGGTAACGCACGAGTACTCTAACGTGTTACTTTTATTTATAGGTAACGTAGTAACTTAACGGATTACTTTTAATTGATAGTAACGTAGTAACGTAACTAACTTTCAACTTACTTTCAAAAGTAACGATACCCAACACTGGCTATAAGCATACAAGATGTTTTCATAATTAAGAAATATTAATGCAAGCTATAACTATGGCCGGCTTTACACGACAACGCTCCCGGGTGAAACCGACAAAATATTTTAACAGATGTGCCTTTCGCTTAGACGGCGACAGCGTTTTGGGGGCTTAAAAACGCAAAAAAATGAACCCACCCTCCAGAGTGGAAATCTTAAAGACGCTCCACCGTCGAATTCCGCGGATCGGGCGGATGGCGTGAAGAAATATAATATTTTAATTAAATTCGGGCGGGTGGCGGTTGAACCAATCAAATGAAAAAAATATAGCCTATACATTGTTAAATTGTGTTACCTACATCCGAAAAAAACGAGCACACTTTGAAATAGTCAAATTTTCATCAGGCAGTTTGGCCTAGTTGCTTCTATGCATGCTGCTTTGTTTATCTATCAGAGACGGTGTTGCGGAATTGGTGTATTCCGATGTTTTATTGAGCAACCCCTCACGCACGCACACACACACACACTAAAGGTAACAAAGTTTAAATTAAGTAGCCTATCGTAGCCTACCAGCATGTTTTTCTCTCCAGTGTGCAATAAGAAAGTAGAATAGGCTACAGTGCAAGTTGACCGATGATTCATCTCCCATGTCGCGTCTCGTTGCAGAGCCTTGGTAGGCCACTAAGCAAATCTGCAACCTAGCTGCCAGTATTGGAGGAGGCCTAAACATCTCGTAGATGAGACTGACTGGGTTATTTTGTTTCGATATTATATATAAAACACATAGTCATTTTAGCCTACCATTCAGGGAATAGGCATTTAAAAGGGAGACAGATTATGGTGTGATATGACTCAGAACTGACATTGGGCAATGGCAGTGCGAGATGTTCAGAACGTAAGAGCTAAAACTTCTACAAGCTCAGTAACATCCACAGCGGAAAAAAGAAGGTAAGAAAAATAGTCAGAAAACTTAGATGTGTAAGGCAAGCAAGCAAGTTGTTACTAAAAATGTAAACATGCACGTTGCACTGCTGTGCGGTGGGGTACAGTGCATGCGTAAAGTAGTCTATAATGTGAATGACTTGTTATTTTATTAAGGATTTCTTTCTTTTTGCAAAAAATAAAGTACAATAGGCATTAATTAGTAGGCTAAATAGCAGCATGTTGAAATGATGTGCTAAATTGCGTTTTTTATTACAATGATACAATTGTAGGCTACAGGCTGCGTTTTATTTGGAGACAGAGACTGAGTTTGCTGCTGATATTCTGGGGATAGGCTACAACATAGCCAATGTAGGACTTTAGCCTTTTAATATATTTGCTGCATTGGATCAGTCTTTCTAGAACAGGCAAGAGCTTTCTAGCCTCACGTCAGCAGCACCGCATCACCCATATTGCGGATTTGAAAATTGGTCAAATTGGTGCGGATGGATGATAAGTTTTGCTATGCGGTTACGGTTGAAATAATAGCCCATCCGCGCATCTCTAATATGTAGGCCTTTTTATGAACTCAAAATAGGCAATTTAATTATTTCAACTCATTTCAGACATTCCGCAAGCTATTAATCCTCCATAGCACATATTATGATAGCTATTCAGGAGTCCTTTCAGTAGCATAATGAGTGTCTCTACATGTAAACCAAAGCATTGAGAACTTTGTAAGTGTACAGGCAGTTTATTAAAAAGAAACACATTATCGTTCACGTCTGGTTCACATACAGACAGGCGCCTTGGGAAAACAGAACTCTGGGATGTGAAGCACTACTACGGAGAGAAGTAGAAGGAAGTTTCAACGCATGTGCGCGCTCTTGGTGTTGTTGTATGGCAGTGCTTCACAGTACCACCTAGCCACCTGGGGCCTGTACTACGAAGGGAGCTTAACCTACCCAGATGTAACCCAGGGTTACTTTGTTAAACTGGGGTTAACAAAACCTGGTTACCTTAAGTGGTGTTAATCGGTACTACGACACTGATTATGAAGTTGATTTGTTGAGCCGGGGTTAACCTAATTGGAGTATGTGCGCGTTCACATAAAAGGGGCGGGTTGCAGCGCAAGTCAACACTTTCAATGATGGCGTGATCACCCTACTTCACGGATGAGGAATGTGCAATAATCATGCGAAGTTATGAAGAATTTAAACAGACTATACAACACAAATCAAATACGACGGCTGCAAACAAAGCCAGACAAGGCTGTTGGCAACGTATTGCAGATCGGTTAAATGCGTGAGTAAAGTTTTATTTCCACATGTTCCTCAAATATGTGTTACGGAGGATTAATAGCTTGCCGAATATGTCTGAAATGTGTTGAAATAATTACATTAAATTCTGAAAAAGGCCTACAGATGCAACACAATTCAGAAGTGGGCATATAGATTAATAGCCTAAAGGTAATTGAATGTTTTAGTAGCCCCCATTAACTGATTTAGTGTATGCCTCACTTAAGGGAAGAGGAGAGAGACTTCTCCGCATAGTCTGTCTGCCACTCCATGTTTGGGTACTGTCTGTCCACTATAGCCACTTTTTTTCACCACTGATGTACTGCCTCGCTGTTTGCGTGCTATATTAGCACATATGCATAACCCCTCCCTCCATCTCACAGCCGGATTGTGGCCACACCTTTTCTTATATATATATATATGCACCATCACCATGACATTCACTCACACAGAGCACCTTACCTTACTATGCACAGAGAATCACAGACTCAGTCCCTGCCTCAGTCATTGCAAGCGCCTCATGATTAATCACCCACTATGTGGATACTGTTTTTAGACTTGATTTAGATTTTGGGTTATTTAGTATAATTTGTATTTCAGTATATGTTTTAGTATATTCTTTATCTTGTACTGTCCTTATTGCTTAGCTGTGTTTTGTTATACCATATACTTTTAATGACTTTTTTTCTGCTGTTAGTGAATGTGTGTGATGTCTGTATGTTACTGAGACCTTGAATTTCCCCTTGGGCATCAATAAATTATCTATCTATCTGTCCATCTATCTGAACATTTCAGATGCAACAGCAGTGCCAAACGCACCTGGCAACAGGTGAAAATGAAGCACAAAAACATCATTCAGAATGGTAGGTTTATATCGTTAGAGCTTGCATATCAATTAATATTAATATTTCCAAATTATGAAAATATTTTGTACGCTTATATCCTCCACTTAGCTGAGGAGTTGGCACTGGCAAATAATAGTAGAAGGCCAATTATGGAGGGGGTTGAGGGAGGCATTCGGACGGATCCTGGTGCTGTGGAAATGTGCAGCCTTTATGTGCAGGGTAATATGACATTCAAGTTTTATGTTAAAATGGTGATTTATGTGTTGCATCATGTGGTGTTATGTGTACAGTTAAAGGGGATCATGTGGAGATCCTCCAGCCACCACAGCCCAGCACATCCAGTGGTCCTCAGGTAATTGTAAGAAAGAATCAAATTGGATTAACTGTGAATTATGTAGGTGCAGCCTCACAAATGTAATGTATTTGTCAGGAGGACGACATGAGTGAGGACACTCTAACTGCCCATTCCGAGACTCACATCCAGGTTGAAACATGTTATCACTGCTATACTGTACAGTCAATAATCTAGGAGGATGACCTATTTCACCTATGACTTTCCAGTCCAAATGACTTTCCAGTTTTACGTCTGTGTGTACTGAGTGAGTTGTATCATAGGCTATCAGCCGTCTCTGCTTGTATTCTTTTGCAGGAAGAGTTGCAACAGCCTCTGTCCCCTCCTGAGGGAACCTCCTCTCAGCCATCAAGGACCCAAAGGGTACATTTGCTTTGTCTTTGGTTCTGCATGCTCAAATGTTTTATGCATAATACATTCTCTTTTTGGGGGTTCTGTAGGCTGGGACGGATAATGTGCGCAGCCTATACAAGCGCATGCTTGAACTCGACTGCGAAAAGAAGGAATTACAAATCAAGAAACTCAAGCTTGAAATACAGAAGCTAGAAGACGAAAAGAAGGTATTAGTAGATCTGCATTTACCAGCCCATCAATGTGTGTATAACCATTAATTGTTTTTCTTTCTGTAATTTTTAGGAAAGACAACTTCAATAAATGACCTTGAATGTGTTTATTGGTTGTGTGGGTTTGTATTTTTTATTTTAATGAGTGAAAAATTGATGGGTGATTTGCGTCTCTGACTGCACGCCCTGTGGGATGGTCAAGGGTCATGGGGTCAACAACATCTGGGGGCAAAGGAATGTAATTTGGCACTGTTTCTCTCCTAATTGTGGCTACAGTTGGTCCCCGTTAAAAATTGACACTTCATTCACGATCATGGTGAAATGTAAGTTCAACTGCAGCCGCTTGGGGGATAGCAAAGAGAAGGGGGCCCAGTACTGAGCCCTGGGGGACCCCTGTGGTGAGATGGTGAGGTGCAGATAGCTGACCAAGCCATGATACGTTAAACGAGCGTCCTGTGAGGTAGGATTCAAACCAGGAGAGAGCAGAACCGGAGATTCCCATGTTAGCGAGTATAGAGAGAAGGATGCGATGATTAACCGTGTCAAAGGCAGCCGATAAGTCAAGCAGAATGAGTACTGATGACAAAGCGGTCGCCCTGGCTTCTTTTAAGGCTTCTGTTACAGACAGCAGAGCCGTTTCGGTAGAGTGGCCGCTTTTGAACCCAGACTGATTTGGATCCAGAAGGTTGTTCTGTGAAAGGAAGTCAGAGACCTGTTTGGAGACTGCTCGTTCAATGCCTTTGGATAGGAAAGGCAGGAGTGAGACAGGGCGGTAGTTCTCGACTTGAGCAGGGTTGAGAGAAGCTTTCTTAAGTAACGGTGTTACCCGGGCCATTTTGAATGCTGTTGGAAATGTGCCGGAGGTTAGTGAGGCATTGATCACATGTGTGATAGCTGGTGCGATGGTCGGGCTGATGGACTGAAGTAGGCTCGTAGGTATAGGGTCCAGCGAGCATGTGGTAGGACGGCTGCATGTCAGGAGTCTAGATACTTCACTCTTGGAGAGAGGCGTGAATGCTGAAAAAGATGTTCCAGCAGTCCCTAGAGGTTGTAGGAGTGCAGTATCTGAGTTGCGTTGAGTGGGCATGTGGAGAATAGACTGCTGATTGCCGCTTTGTAAAAAATGAGGCGAGGGTATCTGCAGTAAGGCTGGATAGAGGAGGAGGCAGCTGAGGGTTGAGTAGCGATTTGAAGGTTGAGAAAAGTTTTCGAGTGTCTGTAGCGCTGTTGATTTTGTCCTTGTAGAAAGCTTTCTTAGCAGCAGTGATGCTGGCTGAGAAGGAGGTCAGGAGTGTCTGGTAGTTTTTGAGGTTATCAGTTAGTTTGCATTTGTGCCATTTCCTCTCCGTGGCTCTGAGTTTGGTGCGCTGCGATCAGAGGGTATCATTTAGCCATAGATGAGTGTTTGGATCGAGCTGGCCTTGTGGTAAGAGGGCACATCTCATCTAGACACGAGCTCAGTGTGGAGCAGAGCGAGTCTGTGGCCTCATTAACCTCCAGAGAGGAGAAGGTGTTGAGTGGAGGTAGACCGGAGGCAACCACAGAGGAGAAGTGCGTTGGAGACAGGTTCCGGATGTTGCGGCGGAACGTGACCATCGGCTGAGGAGCCGGAGGCTGTTCTGTCAGGCTGACGTTGAACTGGATGAAGAAATGGTCAGAAAGATGGCGTCACCATGAGGGTGTCTGTGCTGCAGTTCGGAGTGAAGATCAAGTCAAGCTCTTTGCCAGCTTTGTGAGTCGGTGGGCTTTGAACCAGTTTGAGGTCAAAGGAGTGGATCAGGGCCAAAAAGTCAGCTGAGCCTGGGGCATCTAAGTGGATGTTCATATCGCAGAGAAAAAGAAGCGGACAGTCATTCTCAGGGATGGAGGACAGCAGAGTGTCAAGTTCGTCCATAAAGTCGCCTTGTTGGCCTGGAGGGCGGTAAATGACCAGCACGTAGAGTTTTGCTGGGGCGATCACTGTGATGGCATGGAATTCGAATGAGACATATTTGTTTGAAGGCAGTAGCGGGGTGAATTTCCATTTGTTGGAGATCAGCAGGCCCGTCCCACCTCCTCGTCCAGATGGGCGAGGGGTGTGGGATAGTGTAAGGTTAAGTGGAGAGTGCAGCCGGGGTGGCAGTGTTCTCTGGTTTGATCCAAGTCTCAGTGAGAGCAAGGAGTTCCAACAAAAGGTGGTTGGCATAGCCAGCTATGAAGTCCTTTGTCTCATCGCAAAGGGGTCCCGCCACCACCACCGCCGTCCCGACGCCTTGGGGCCCACCTGCCTCCTCCTCATCGACCACCACCACCGCTGCCTCCACCACCACCGCTGCCTCCACCACCACCACCGCTGCCGCTGCCTCCAGTGATGACGCCTCCACTGCTGCTGCCCCCAACACGACCACCGGACAGTGCCCGACCTGCCGCCGCTTCCCCAACCCCCTGGTAAGGGCCGGTGTCATCCCGGCGGCATTGGCCGAAATTCTAATGCCGCCACAATTCGACCGGCCGTCCCGGGGGCGGGGAAGAAGGATGCCTGCGAGAGTGATCACCAGCGACACTCACGATGCGCTACTAGCAGAGAAGCGGGCAAACCAGCGTGTCGTCCGGCAGCAGCAGGAGGCTGCACAGCGCGCTGCATCGGCGGCCACGCGGGCTGTGAGGGAGGCCGCAAAACGGCAGAAGGAGGCAGCACAGCAGGAAGCTCGGCAGCAGAGAGAGGCGCTACAGGCATCGGCCCGGGCTGCCAGGGAGGCCCAGGAGGCAGTGAGGTGTGCCTTCTGCGGTCAGGGAGGGCAACGACTTTTTGTACAATGTGACTCCTGTACCCTCTGGTACCATGCCGAGTGCGTCAACGTCGGCATGGTACCAGAGGGTACATGGTACTGTGACATGTGCCGAGCAGACGCAGCAATAGAGGCGGCGACCGTTTTTGAAATGTGAAAAAACCCTTAAAAAAACAACATTAAAAAATAGTTATTTTTAAATTCCATTGTGTGTGATTTTCCGAATATTTGTAAATAATATTCTAAATTATTTTCTATTCTATATGTCCTGGTCTTACAAGGGCCGCATTTAAAATTTTAAATGAGAATAGTTGTATATAGTTCCTTTGTGTGTGATTTTCCGAATATTTGTAAATATTATTCTAAATTATTTTCTATTCTCTATGTCCTGGTCTTACAAGGGCCTCATTCAATGTTTTATCATTAGTTCTCTGCTCTGTTCTCTATGTCCTGGTCTTACAAGGGCCTCTGCACTGTTCTTCATGCCCAGGTCTTACAAGGGCCGCATTCAATTAATCACTTGTGCCATGCTGTATTACTGGTCTTACAAGGTCTTCTTGTAATTGCACTTTAATCATTACAGGCGTCATGTTTCTGGTCTTACCAGGTCTTGTTGTAGTATTGCACTTCAATATCTAAGTGTTGTGTCCATGGTGCTTACAAGTACAGAAGTAGCCTACTTCAAATGTTGTGTTTCTGACACAAAGCCTTCATGAAATTGCACGTTTTAATGCTATATGTGGTGTTAAAAAGAGTGTTCCCAAATATAATGCATTTTGCAGTTTGTTTTTAACAGTAAAACAATGAATGTAGTTGCTACTAAGTTGATGTGATGCATCCCACACTTTTGAACCATTTATGTTATGCCGCGTCGGCTACTGGACACTGTACAGTGGCAGTTTCTGTTCCTGTGATTGTGATTAAACACTTGACACACTTTTGAATGTAACATAAACTTCTCATTTATTATTTCATGGGCAACAGAGTTAACAGATTATGGACACGTAAGTATGAAAACTACTTGCCGTTATGGTGGAGCTAAATCTAAACTAATCTTAAAATGATCCTTACCACGTATTTAGCCACCAAAACTGTTCTTTGACGAAGTAATTTAACAACAAACAAATGTACCAACATTATTTACTACATGAAAAGCGTTTACGGTGTGAAATGTTTGTTTAAATTGTATTACAACGGCGCTGTACGCAACTGTGTGGGTACTTCGCAAACATCAAGCCGAAATCTCTAGTTCTGTCAAAATCAGAAAAAGTCGGCACAAAGCTCAAATAATCGGTCGAAGGATTGACCACAATGTTCAGAGGTAAGTGAATTTGGATTTTTCTTGAAGAAAAAACTCCTCTTTTGAATGAGGTATACAGGAAGTGTATTGATTACCGTGTCACTCAATCGTCTTAAGAGAAATGCAAAAAACTCCGCTCCACTAGGGGCAGACTGTACGTAACACCGATACAATTTCCTAGCTCATTTAACAAAATGGGCCATTGCAAAAAAAAGAACAAAAAAAAACAGTGAGAAGTCTGAGGAAGAGAGGTCCTGCTTAACCAATTCCTTAACAGTGGATTGTGTGAGGACACAGCATGGAGCTCCCCTGTATGGGCCCAAATTTCGAGGCAGATCCTGGGTAAGGAGTGTCTTACCTTCATGAAATGGCTCCATGTTGTCTGGATCTTGGACAGGAGGAACATTAAAGCAGATGTCCTTGCTGCAAGGGAGGCCTCAATCGTCTTAAGAGAAATGCAAAAAACTCCGCTCCACTAGGGGCAGACTGTACGTAACACCAATACAATTTCCAACATCTAATCCTGTGTATTAATGTAATGCTGAAGCTAGCGTAGGCTAGTGACTGCTGTGAATAGGGCAGCTGGCAACTAGGGAAAGACCTTGTGACAGCACGGAAAGACGGCTGACAGGAGGGAATAGACCCCGCCGGGGGCTACAATGGGTTAGCAGCTCATTGTGGCAGTAGCCCAGGCTTCACTAAGCTATGGGCTGCACCCTACTAAGCTACAGTACGACATAATGAAAAAATACCCCTAGAGTCAGCGAGAGCAGGGGCGGAAGATGACTCACTTGTGATAGACATGGTTACTGACCCTGGAACGAATTTGATTACGAGTAAGGAAAACATGTTTGTGGAAGCCACTAGTTCAGAGAAAACTGAGAAAAAGCTGCAGATGTGTGTGTGTGGTTGGCAGAAGGTTACAAGTCTAAAGGGCCTGAAAATTCATCAAGGGAAAAAGAAGTGCTTGGTAGAGGGAACACAGGGTCCCCGCATTGATAGCTATTTCTTAAGAAGTGCATCAAGTCAGTCGGTTGAAGTCCAGCGACAGGAAGAAACCCACAGTTCGCAGGACATCAGTACCCCTGTTGTTGAGGTAAGTTCTAGCACTGAGGCAGAGAGAGAGGCCAGTCAGCCAAGGAGGGAGAAGATTGATGGTCATAGGCCTGGGGTTAGATGGCCAGGCGCAGCAGAATGTAGAATGTGGGAAGATGTTAATAGTGATTTGGTCAGTATCCTGGGTCAGCTCAAGGGGACGGCTGAAAGCAAATTAGAGAAAATGGGAGACATTATTTATAGCTATGGTAAGGAAAGATTTGGGACTATTGAGAGAAGGACAAAACGGCTACATGAGGTAGTTAAATCTAGGCGCCAGCAGGAGATAGATAAACTTATCAAGGAGAGGAGGCAGCTTAAGAAGCAGTGGAGAAAAGCTACAGATGATGAGAAGGAAGGCATTGACTGTCTACAGGCAGATGTGAGGGAGCGGTTAGTAGTGCTAAGAAGAGCTGAAAATATTAGGAAAAATAGGAAGAAGAAATCACGAGCCCGACTAGCATTCTATAAAGACCCATTTAAGTTTGTTAAGTCTTTATTCGTAATGCAGAAGAGTGGTAGTCTTTTGGAACCTAAGCAGAAGCTTGAGGAATATTTAGAGGGAGTGCACAAAGATAGGGAGAGGTTCAGGGAGATGGTACTTCCTGCTGATATCCCACCTATTGGTGAATTAAGTAGCCAATGCGACGATAGTCCACCAAGGTGGAAAGAGGTGCAAGAAGTAATAAAACGTGCAAGGGCCTCTTCAGCCCCGGGACCTAATGGAGTGCCCTACCGGTTGTATAAGAGTGCACCAGATGTTTTAAGATTTTTATGGCAATTAATGAAGATAGTTTGGAAAAAGCAGAGTATTCCCAAGGCTTGGCGGAGGGCTGGGGGAATATTTATTCCCAAAGAAAAGGACGCAGTGGAGATTAATCAATTTAGGCCAATTAGTCTACTGAATGTTGAAGGGAAGGTTTTCTTTAGTGTGGTGGCACGGAGACTGACAAATTACCTTGAAAGGAATAAACTAATTGATACCACGGTGCAAAAAGCTGGAATTCCTGGCTTCTCCGGGTGCTTAGAGCATACCAGCATGATTTGGCACCAAATTCAATTAGCAAAGCGTGAGAAGAGAGACCTGCACGTTGTGTTCTTGGATTTGGCTAATGCTTTTGGGTCTGTGCCGCATAGTCTGTTGTGGGAGGCCTTTGATTATTTCAGAATCCCAGGTAGCATTAAAAGCCTAGTAAAAGCATACTTTCTGGATATTCAATTATGTTTTACTACAGCTGATTACACCACAGGTTGGCAACAACTTGAGATAGGAATCATGGCCGGATGTACCATCTCCCCACTTGCTTTTACAATGGCAATGGAGGTCATTATTAGGGCCTCAAAATGGGTAGTGGGTGGGGAGAAGTTGCAGGGAGGGCCACGCCTCCCCCCGATTCGGGCTTTCATGGACGACATGACAACCTTGACGACAACCGTTCCATGCACCAACAGGTTGCTGGGTAAGTTAAATAGTAATCTGCAATGGGCCAGAATGAAGGTGAAACCAAGTAAGTCTAGGAGTCTCTCAATTATTAAAGGGAAGGTAACAGATAAGAAGTTTGCTATAAATAAGGAGGTGATTCCCACAGTTCTGGAGAAACCAGTGAAGAGCCTGGGAAGGTGGTATGATGCAAGCCTTAGTGATAAATCACAGGTTGAAGACTTGAGACAGGTCACTAGGCAAGGTATTGCAAAAATTGACAAGTCGGGGCTGCCAGGTAAGCTCAAGCTGTGGTGTTTGCAGTTTGGTTTGTTGCCTCGGCTAATGTGGCCATTGACAGTTTATGAAGTTCCTCTGTCAAAGGTAGAGAGGTTGGAAAAAATGATCAACTCCTTTGTCAGAAAATGGCTCGGAGTCCCACGCTGCTTAAGCAGTGTAGCCTTGTGTGGGAAGGGTATTGTAGAGTTGCCAATATCTAGTCTGACAGAGGAATTTAAGTGTACTAAGGCTAGATTGGAATTGACTCTTACTCAGTCCAAGGACCCAGTGGTGAGGAAAGTTGCACCCTCAGTTAATGCAGGGAGGAAGTGGAACCCAGAGCAGGCAGTTAAGCAAGCTCAATCAGCATTGAAGCATAGAGATATAATGGGCCATGTGCAGCACGGGCGGGGGGGTCTAGGGGTGGGTGCAAGTAAACCCTTGTGGAGTAAGGCTTCTGCAGGAGAAAAGAGGAAAATGGTAGTGGAGGAAATGCATAGACAGGAGGAGGCTGTAAGATGTACTAAGGCAGTGTCGCAGGCAAAACAAGGGCAGTGGGTGAACTGGGAAGGGGTGGAAAAAAGACAGATTAAATGGAAAGATCTATGGGGCATGGAAGCTAGTAAGATCAGATTTATGTTAGGTGCTACATATGATGTGCTCCCATCTCCCAAGAATTTAAGTCAATGGTTTGGTGAGGATGATAAATGCATACTTTGCTCGTGTGTGGGCAGTCTCCACCATATCCTATCAGGATGCAAGGTAAGTCTCACCCAGGGGCGGTATACGTGGCGTCATAACCAGGTATTGAAATGTGTGGCAGCGGCAATAGAGGATAAAAGAAGAGAAGTCAATTCATTAGCAGCTAGTAAAGGGGTAAGGCAAATTAACTTTGTACGTCAGGGGGATAAACCTTGTTCCGCGAAGGCCAGGTGTAAAACCGGCCAGTTGAAAAATGGGGCGGGCTGGGAAATGAAGGTTGATCTTGGCCAGCAGATGGCAGTACCTCCACATATAGTGAGTACTAAGCTACGTCCTGACGTAATTCTATGGTCGGATTCAGAGAAGATAGTTTACTTCATTGAACTCACTGTTCCTTGGGAAGACAGAGTGGAAGTGGCCAATGAGCTGAAGAGAGCTAAATATACTGAAATAGCAGAGGAGGCAGCTAAGCGAGGTTGGAGTGCACGATTAAGGCCTATTGAAATCGGTGCACGTGGGTTTGTGGCCAGATCTGCTATTGGCTTGCTGTCTGAATTGGGCATTTGTGGTCGAAGTCTAAGGCAGGTGGTTAGTAACATGTCCTTAGCAGCAGAACGGGCAAGTGAATGGCTGTGGGTAAGGAGAAGTTACCCTTCCTGGGGCGCAAGCTAAGGTAAGCTAACTGGCTCATTTGTTTTGGTCGTGGGTAAGGAGAAGTTACCCTTCCTGGGGCGCAAGCTAAGGTAAGCTAACTGGCTCATTTGTTTTGGTGGTGAGTAAGGAGAAGTTACCCTTCCTGGGGCGCAAGCTAAGGTAAGCTAACTGGCTCATTTGTTTTGTGTTTGTGATGGACTGTGCCTAGGTTGATGGTACTTGGCTAAGGTTCTTTATGGTTTATGGTTCAGTCCACATCAACGGGACGGACCGACCTAGCCAACTTAAACCATGCCTAGGTTGGTTAAGGGTATTTGGATGCTTGTTGTGGTAATATGGGGCAGCATGGGGCGTAAGCTAACTGCTAACTGCTGGCTAATTTGTTTTGTGTTTGGGATGGGGCCTAAGATAATGGGCTAAGCTAACTGGCTAATTTGTGTTGTGTTTGTGATGGGCTGTGCCTAGGGTGATGGTACTTGGCTAAGGTTCTTTATGGTTTATGGTTCAGTCCACATCAACGGGACGGACCGACCTAGCCAACTTAGACCATGCCTGGGCTGGTTAAGAGTATTTTGAGTATTGGATATTTCAATGTGGTAATATAGTGGTAGCATGGAGGGGAGTGTCTCCAGGACGCTGGTTTCACTGTTAAGCCTTCATGAGGTGTCGTGGGCCTAACTTAACGAAACATCGGTGAATGAGGGTGCCCACTTGATAACCCCAATGACATGCCGCATACTATATAGGCTACTGCTGTTGGATAGGCCATTTGCATTGTGCTTGTGACCATTTGTTGGCGGATTTGTGGGTAGTGTGCTTTTTAAAGCTAAACTTGAGCAGGGGCTTCTGAATGTGTTTTTACCTTGGATTTTGGCACAAGGGATTTTAACATCTAATCCTGTGTATTAATGTAATCCTAGCTCATTTAACAAAATGGGCCATTGCAAAAAAAAGAACAAAAAAAAACAGTGAGAAGTCTGAGGAAGAGAGGTCCTGCTTAACCAATTCCTTAACAGTGGATTGTGTGAGGACACAGCATGGAGCTCCCCTGTATGGGCCCAAATTTCGAGGCAGATCCTGGGTAAGGAGTGTCTTACCTTCATGAAATGGCTCCATGTTGTCTGGATCTTGGACAGGAGGAACATTAAAGCAGATGTCCTTGCTGCAAGGGAGGCCACCAACTTAAATGCCACTTCATCTCTCGTCTATCAACCATCAGATGGTGAGTGTCCCTCAGAGCCTCCGAGGGGAATGCTACTGATTGTGATACAGAATCGCATGAAAATGAGAGCCCCCCAAAAAATGATGTGGAGGAACAAACAGGCGAGAAACCAGGCAAACCCAGGAAAAGAATGAGGGAAACTAACCCAGGGCCTAAGAAGTTCCACATTAAAATAGAACAAAAAAATCCAAAAAATAGAACCTAAGAAAGGGGGCAATAAATTAAAGAAGCCATGGACTCATGTTTTCTACCAACAATTCTGGAAATTCAACCCACTGCCCACTGGTTTTCAGATACCAGCACTTCAAACTTCCCCACAGCAGAAAAAAAAACTGCCCTCAAATCACCATCATGGCAACCTGTAAGGCAGTCTATTTTTTCAAAAGAACCCCCCCCCCCAAAAAAAAAACACACAAAAGCCATGTGACTTTTTAGGTGACTCGTTGTGGCACATAGGACCTCAGAAGTCGGGTTTAGGCCTGCAACATACCTAAAGAGGGCTAAGATAGACAAATACCTCTACAAGGGTGTCAGCAAAGAATATTAAAGGCGACTAGTCAAAACCCCTACGGAGGAGATCATTGCTGGAAACAGTAGCCTTACTTGGGATATTTTAAAAGTTTTCTCCTCTGAGGTGAGGCAACAGGGCCGACTCACCCAGCAGGTTCTCAAAGATTGACACTGGCTACAAACACATCCCAGGATACATCTAGCACCTACAAATAGATCCGCAAATCTTGGCTGCGCACCTCAAGAGAAGTTCACAAACAGTCCTTCAACTTCAACCGGAGGCAAAAATCCCCCTACAGAGCAGAAGGGTATTGTAATACTCACTGGCGCTACCTGGGAATGGCCGTAATTCGCCTCCACTTCCCATCACGGAGATGGTGAGTAATGAGCACAACATTCCAGCAATTGCATCATGGTTAATGCAAACTGTGCTTGCCGTAGGCAAATACACCTCCAGAACAATAATTGTTTTTTTTTTTTGTTGTTTTTTAATTATTTCTCTAATAGAAACTGACTACAGCTGGGCATTTATGCAGAGTGTTCTGCTGGCATTCAACAAAGAGAGCATCACAATGTACTTGGAGAGGGCTATGCTGCTGTGTGGCGACTCTTCAAGTGAACAACCCTTCACCCGCCTCCATCTGTGTGCGGAGCACATTCTGAAGGCTGTCCGCAATGGCTTTAGCAAGTGTACCAACGATAAGGGTTTCCTTGACTTTGCAACTTTTTGTTTTGCACTTCTCCAGAACTGCAAAACTTTGCAGGCAGCCAAGCCCATTTTCTCTCATATGTGCATAGTCTTGACATCATTAAGGACAAACACCATGGTTCAAGCCAGTGTACAGTAGATGAACTTACTGGCTTTATTTCTAGGCAAAAATCACCACAAAGCCAACAACCTCATGAGCCCAAGAGGAGCCCAGATGGCCAAAACGAGGACCAAAGTGCCACCTCCATCATGGGAAGATTCCCATTTTCAACCTTTTTTAGGGAGATTTATGCAGTTTCCCCAGGGTCATTCTGTGCCAAATCAACAGATGCCTCCCACCTGACCATCTTGGATTTGCTTCATACTTTATGTCAATAATCCTATAATACCCAACAACTACTGTGCAAAAGTTTAAGCTTGTATCTACTTCATTTTCTGAGATATTGAGGCTTAAAAAACAACAGGGTCATGAGTCTGATAAAATGCAGTTTTTTAAAACCACTAAGTTCCCAGGGTCATTGTGTTTGAACAATTCATGCTAGATGCTTGGAATTTTCAGGGAATATTGCACGACTAGATGTTTTCAATTGCAAAGTTATGTGGCCCAGAGATTAATATTTGCCAAGTTATGGTATGCTGAATATGGACTTAAATAAAAAAAAATAGCAACTTTTGACACACTATATCTTTAAGCCGAACCTCATCAGATCTTTTACATTTCTATAAGACATATTGTAGTGCATTATTAACAGGTAGAAATATGTCCGGAAGAAATCAAAATCTATGATTTATGACACATTAAAGATGATAAAAATAATTTCACATTTAAGTTTTATGTGTATTTTTCACATGTATGACAACGTCTTCCTTACAGACAACCATATCATTGAAAATATTGTGTTTCAGTTAGCACATGCACAAAATATTGAGTTGGTAGCTTTACTAAAACTATATTAATGAAGGCATCAAAAATGGTTTACATGCCTATGGATGAGTGTCTTTTTCCAAGGTTGCGGTGGACATTTGTTTACTTATACCATGTGATGTTTTATTTATATAGCCATGTGTTTCAGTTTATAGTGTCTCTGTCCCCACCCCTCACCTGTTTCTGTTAATTAGCCTTGTCATTGCCTCACCTGTTTCTTGTTATGTTCATTACGAGACACTTTCTGTCATGTTGGGACCCATTTTCTCCATCCAGGTTCAGATATAAGGCCAGACAAGGCACACCATAATGTGTTTGCTTTTTCAACACATGTATAAGAAATATTAGTTACTGTAGTGTCAAGAACCATTTTATATTTTAATACACATTTAAACCTAATGCTTTTCTTTTCTTTTCTTTGCGTCTTCCGTCAAGGGTTTTCGCTGCTTCTTCGCTGGCTCTGCCATTATACACACGTTTGCAACAATCTCTAACGTTTTGTTAGCCTGCCTCTGTGCTGTAACCTGATCCTGCTTCGGTCGGCGGGTAGGATACACCGAACTTGCAAGTGGGATATTCTTCCTACAGGCAGTAGGGGCGGGCGAGAGAGCCTTCATTCGCCCCGTAATGAGTCATTTAACCATATACCGACTTACGAAGATGATTAATTAACACGAAAACGTTGCCTGGTGTCCCTTTAAGACAATTGATTGGTCAGTGGGCAGGAGATTACACGATTTGAGCTATAACTTAGCACATAACCTCCTCCCGACCAGGGGGGTATTCCATCAACCTCGCTAAAGGCCAAACCTGGCTTATTTCGATAAGTCTCGCTAATTTTAGTGAGAATTCTGTTCCATTAATGAGGTTAACATGAATCCCAGCTTGGTAACTATGGGAATTTATGCCACAGAACTAACCTGCTCCGTAGCAGGTTAACTTTCAAGCTAAATTAAGCTGTGTTGCAAAAAAAAACTATCTGTCGGAAAACGAGTCCAAAAAGATGGTTCCGTCAACCTGTGCTCTCGTCACCTGTAGCCTACAACTTCAAAAATAGAAGTAGGCCTATAGAAATGTTTTTTCCCAACAGTGCACCAAGCATGGATTTACTCATTCACTACCTCCAAAGAATGTATGAAGATTATACGATTAAACATGTTTTAACTTCACATGCGTGTGGTTCTAGGAATCGTGCTACTCTGCGTCACTTATGTTCGGTGGTGGTGTAATGTGCAGCGAGACGGAATAGGAAAGGAATTACATTCTTGCGTGTTCGCAGGTTCGCTTCCCATACGAAGTATTAAGGCTACATTGTTTATCACCTTGATAATGGCATTTTTAGTTAATCTTTGATGAAAGACATATGTCTACTGCTGATTAGGGGTCATGCACATTTGGTAGGCTGTTCAGTGACATATATATCTGATGCAAGGCAAAGGATAATTATTCTGTATCCTAGGCAGCTAATAATTAAAACTGCTTCATGTGTCGACGATTGTTCATGAATGTCAAATCAACTGTGTGCTACACAGATCAAAAACTAGGCATAAATTGAATTGAAAACCATAGCATTTCAGATAATTTTATTTCAAACACGGGACTTATGGGAGACAATAGGCTATTATGTTGATACTAATTTATTTTATGACCACCTACACCTAGACAATCATTTGGAGTGAACTCTTTTAATATAAGAACGTAGGCTATAGATAGTTTTGAATACATGGCAAAGTTGTTTTTGAGTTTATGCTATTTATTCATTCACTCGTTTTGTTCAAGCATAGACTGTATGAAGAGTGAAGCCAATCAAACTCGCAATTAATTTCAAACCATTAGCATTGTTGTTTTAAATGTATGCTTTCATTATTCTCCAATTTCTGTAGGCAATCTATTTTTTCTCTCGATTTGAAATTTGATGACTTTCGATGAAAATACTGTAGATGGCGCTTGCCTATCGAACAGAAATCATCTAGTATTGTCTTAATTTTACGACATATATCGTCTTTTCGTCAATCTACTGTTTTGGTCTACTTTTCTACCTTGTGCACGAGCAGAGATGAAGCTGAACTAAACCTTGCTTGAATAAACGAGGCCAAGATGCCGCTAACTTGAGTTAATGGAACGGCATCAGCCCCAAGTGAAAGTCTACGCTAGTTCAAGCCAGGCTATTTCTCTTAAGCACCAACTTCATTAGCGAGGTTGATGGAATACCCCCCAGGTTTGATTGACAGC
This sequence comes from Alosa pseudoharengus, assembly GCF_046254945.1. Taxonomy (NCBI): domain Eukaryota; kingdom Metazoa; phylum Chordata; class Actinopteri; order Clupeiformes; family Clupeidae; genus Alosa; species Alosa pseudoharengus. The sequence continues at coordinate 2,529,687 of NW_027468696.1, read as the reverse complement.
ATAAGATACCATGGTGATATAGGGACACTAAAACAGATCCACTTTCGTGTCACAGCATAGCCTGGCTTTGAGCGCAACATACCTCGCTAACCCACTAATCGAGATTCGTAGTATACCCCACTGATTGGTCAGTGGGCGGTAGATTACACGATTTGAGCTATAATTTAGCACATAAGCTCCTCCCGACCAGGTTTGGTTGACAGCATAAGATACCATGGTGATATAGCGACACTAAAACAGATCCACTTTCATGTCACAGCATACCCTGGCTTTGAGCTAGAGGGTGACACGGGAAGCAATTTTCACTCCCGTCCCATCCCGAGCCCGCACAAATACTCCCGTCATATCCCGATCACGTGACAGCCCCCCCAAAAAAATTCTGTCCCGCAAAATCCCGAGAGAAAGACTCCCGAATCCCGTCCCGCTCCCTATGTTGATGTCTAAAGTTATCCGACTGTTAGGCTACAGTAGCGTGCGGTGACCATACATTTTGGTAGGGCAGAAAGCCTTGTCTAACTTTTCTTTAATAGCCGATCATTTTGGGCTATATGAAAATTACATATTTTACAGTACTTTGCTGTAGGCTATGCTTAAATCATTTCATAGTTAGATCTCATCCCATCAGTTAAGTTTGCACCGTTCTCATCACGTTAAACCAGCGAAGCATAGCAACGTTGCTATGAGTAAACAAAACATTTTTTTGTGTTCCGCCAGGGTTATGCGATAAATATATTGAGGAATGCGATCGTCAAGGTGTCATGCCCCAACATTGCATGACACATTAAACTCAACGAGAATCGCTTTCCCGGACAGCTCGTGCAATTGAATAGAGTTGTCCTTTGCTGATACTTTCGCCTGTAACTGTTTCTTTGCATCCATTTTGCCTTAGGGCCTATCGCTGAAGCTGATTGATTGTGAACAGGGCAGCTGCTTGTCTTGCTCTGATAGGCTACCAATCAACAACAAACGTATTGTGGGTTGTAATTGGTTCTCTTTTCTAAAACGAAATGCCTCGCGTCTTTGGGCGCACTCACTGCATTGCAGCGTCATTTTTTAAGTTAATAATCTCTGGCTTCCCGCCAGCTCCCGTTTATTATTTCCTGTCCCATCCCAATCACGTTACCAACAGTGAAATTTACTCCCGTACTGCGGGAAACCCGCGGGAATACCGTGACCCGCGGGAGTCCCGAAAAATTGTCACCCTCTACTTTGAGCGCAACATACCTTGCTAACCCACTAATCGAGATTCGTTGTATACCCCACAGTCAAGCAACATTTTAAGATTCAAATTGTTGTGTTACACTGATCATTTAGATATTCTTAATCTAAATTATGTAATAAGATGTGAAGAGTGTGTGCACACTGGCTTGTTTATTTTGGCACATGCTCTCATCACCCTTATGTAGAAGTCTAGCATACAATGGTAATATCTCTGAATATCAGTTGAAAGCTCTGTTTTGTCTCTGAATAATGTTGTGAAGAATAGCCCTTGAGACTACGTATACACAAAGCAGGGTATTTTCCTAAACGAATATCTGGCCATCTACGTTTGCAAATAAAACTGCATGTACACGAGACCGTTTTTAAAAAAAAAAAAACGTGTTTACACGAACCCGTGTACATACATGCTGTCATGAGCACGCCAAACCACAGTGGCAGTCTAACGATAGCCTCAAGCTCACATTAACCAATCAGAACCCTGAAAAGTTGCACGTGAGAACATGTAAATGTAAACATTGGTCGCACATTTGGTGTACTTCTGTCGCATACTGTGACGTTGGCTGCCCAAAACTCTGTTTACCACAGTTAAGAACCAAACGCATAAACAGAGTTTTCCAAAAAAAAAAAAACACTTTGGCCGGAGTTTTTTTGGATAACCGTTTTACGGGGCGAATTCTCCGTTTGCGTCTAAATGAAAGGCTCAAACATAGGGAAATATCGTCGTTAAAATACACATGCTCGTGTAAACGGGGTCTCAGTGTGGTAGACACTTGCACTGGGTATATTGGAGTCTTGTGTCCTACCACTGTTGTATTGTGAAAAATATCATATATTATCTGCAAGGAAGATTTGCAAAAAAATCTACTTTGAAAATGATCTTTTGTGGCTTTACAACCAATCTGCATGTGTTTCACAACACAGAAAAAGTCACACTTTTGGTGAGGCTTCATAAATGGCACCTGAAGATTTGATACACACATTTTCATTTGAACTTTCAGCTCCCTAACACTGTAGGAAATGCTTTTGCCTTGCCCTGTCTAATCCTAAAACAATATTTAACTAAACCATACACATTGGCCTTAAATTCACAAGGTACAAGTGAAGAAATAGCCAAGGCAGAAAGTGGCTCTTAATAAACATGACAGGGAACAGGTGACACAATGATTACTCTAATAAGCAGATTCAGGTGAGGGGCGGAGACAGGAAACAAGGAGCCAAAACACATGGCTTTATAAACCAATCAGCACATGGTACATAAGTAAACAAATGTCCATAGGAAGCCAAGAAAATATCAATCACCCTCAGCCATGAAAACCATGTTTGACACTTTAATTGATATAGTTTGAGGCAAGGTACCAACACAATATTTTGAGCATGTACTAATGAAAACATATTATTTTCAGTGCTATGATTGTTTTTGTGGTAGACTTTGTCATACTTGGGGAATATGCACTTGAAAATTAGGTATGAAGTTTTTTTTTTTTTCATTTTTGATGCTCTAAAAATTATATATTTCCATTTATTTTAGACATGTAACCTTGTTGGTAAGGAAGTACTAAAACAGTAGTATTACATAAATAAATTCAAACCTTCTGATGGGATTCATTGTAAAGATATTGTGGCCAAAACATACTTACATTTTTCATAAATGCAATCTAAAGTAGTAAGTCATAGCTTGAGAAATATTCAACTGTAGGGCAATTATTACTAAGTTGAAGACAATTCACATAGTAGAATACTCCCTGAAAATGTCAAGAATCTAGCATGAATTGTTCAAGAGTAATGGCCGAAGGAACTTAGTCATTTTAAAAAACAGCATTTTTTCAGACTAATGTGTTTGAAGCTTCCATATCGCAGACAGTAAAGTAGATACAAGCTTAAAACTTTACATAGTAGTTGCTGGGTATGGTACCATTATTGTCCTAAAGTTTGAAGAAAATCCAAGATGGTCAGGCAGGAATTTTTTCTAAAATCTGTTGATTTGGCACGGAATGACCCCCCAATTGGACCGCAGTGAAGGCAACACGCAAAACTTATACTACTGCCAAGGATTCATCAATAACCTCTTCCACAATTATCTGGGCATATTCCCCCTTTGGAGTGGTCTGCCACTTCCATCAAATTGTACAAGGCAATCCAAAGGCTATCCAACTTAAAGCTGTTGTGCCAACTGTCAATGCAACATAATTTACAACAAATTACAATATTTTGTTTTGTTGACTTAAATGTTTATTGACTTCTTTGAGTTCTTAGAAAAGAAAGAGCACAGCTTTGTGTTATATGTCCACGTAAACTTGATGAAAAGAAAATGCTTAAACAACATGCATATGGAAAATGTGATAAACTAAGAGACTAGGAGCAGGGTTCTAAATTAACACCCGCCAACCCGCCAAATGCGGGTTAAAATTAATATTGGCGGGTGTTAATTAAAACTTACTAGACCGTTTGGCAGGTGATGCATGAAGCATTACATGCATGATACATAAGGCTCTGTTCTCGGTCATATATACCCCTGGCAGTACTTCCTACATTTCCCATGACCACTGTGCCGTAATGCTATGTGATGACGTATCATACACCCATTGGCTGCGCGCAGTTTGCAGTGAAACCAGTGCGAGAGACCATGGAAACGAACAGATCGTCTACCAGAAAACACAAGGAATTAGAAGAACAAACGGATTCAGAGCAGGGAGCATAGACTGAAAGAGGAGGGAGTTAGCCACAAATACAAAACGTGTTACGAAATATTAACGCATTGTGTTTACCTATTTCCTTTGTGGGGAGCTGATGTCATGTAATGGAGGCCGCAAAACCTGCAGCAGCAAGTTTACTTTATTGTCTATGGAGTTAGCTGAAGATGGAATGTGAGTAGCCTGTAGGCGAAAATTTTCAGTTTTAAAAAGTTGCCTGATCAGTGATCACCACCATCACACGCATCACAGGAATGGCTGAAGTGCCCTTGAGCAAGGCACCTAACCCCTCACTGCTCCCCGAGCGCCGCTGTTGTAGCAGGCAGCTCACTGCACCGGGATTAGTGTGTGCTTCACCTCACTATGTGTTCACTGTGTGCCGAGTGTGTTTCACTAATTCACGGATTGGGATAAATGCAGAGACCAAATTTCCCTCACGGGATCAAAAGAATATACTTACTTATACTTCACACACTGTGCATAGGGCACCAAGAGACAGGGGACCAACATTTAGCCAATAAATAGTAGCTGTAGGCCAGCTGCAAACTATTTTTCACTCTTGTTAGAGAAAGTATACAATGTCAACATGCACCAACAGCATGTTACATAAAGATGATACTTTTTGGGTCCTCTCTATAAAGATCCAACTTGAACATAGGCCCTATGCTACTCCATTTAATTGAGAACGTGTCTGAGCACGCACGAGAGGGAGAGAAAACAAGTGGCAGGTTCCAGCTGGCTTGTCATTGTTGATGATAATTGATATCTCCTTTTTATTAAGTTAAGATTAAACTAAATGTGACAGTGGTTGGGTCAGACTTATGGTGGTGACAAGACAAATGAAGCAGGAGATGAGGATATGGCAGAGAAATAGATAGATAGATAGATAAATAGATATCCCAAACATTCCTCAAACTCTCTTCTGGACAGTGTGTAGATCACAGAGGGCTCCCCCTCTGGTAGGTCAGGGTAACTGCAGGAAGACAGAGATGAGCACAGCAGATAACTTGATGAGACAAAACCATTAGTGAGTAATATTGACTCAGCAAGTTTTTTAACACTGAGCTGCTGCTTTATATTTCTTGGTAAAGACAGAAGAAATTGCAGCTGGGTTTGTGATCAACTAAATTTGTATGGCTGTTGGGGTTCAGGGTTTTGGAAAACTGCATCATGTTGGGTGGTGTTGGGGTTCAGATTCTGGTAATCTGCATCAGGTTAGGTGGTGTTGGGGTTCAGGCTCTGGTAAACTGCATCAGGTTGGGTGGTGTTGGGGTTCAGGGTCTGGTAACCTGCATCAGGTTGGATGGTGTTGGGGTTCAGCCTCTGGTAAACTGCATCAGGTTGGGTGGTGTTGGGGTTCAGGTACATCTGCATGATGTTGCCATGATTTCCATTCTGAGTATAAATAACATATGAATATCTAACATGCTTTACTATTCCATATTGAGTGTGAGTGTAACAACAGCTCAGTATTCTCCATCATGTAAATCCTGTCAGCCCTTCAGAGGTCTGTGTAACCTGAGCACCTGTAGACTATTTCTTAATCCACCACAAGTTGTGTGCTCTTTGTGAGGAATCATTTCTGTGAAGCACCATTACCAAAGTCATTTTAGGCAAGTCCCTCCACTCACATCACTACAGTTGGGTATGCACTGACCATCATACTAATGAGCCTGGCTGTTTGGAGTTTTAGTCAATTTGCACATTTGGTCCCATTGGCTCCAGCCATATTGTGGATTTGCAGAGCATTTTCTGTGTACTGATTTTCTGTATGTGACTGTGCCTGTTTTGAAGTTGGATTCGGCCTGGATTCTTATCTTGCCATGTTATGATCTGGCCTCTGTTGGGTTTGTCCCCGGTTCTGGTTTGATGTTTGTAGTCGTGTAGTACAGTGAGGCCACTTAACTCAACATTGACCAAACATATGGGGGCAGGATATTCAAATTCAGCTGAATTGCCATGATGAAATCAGAACAACAGGACCATGCAGGAACTGCAGTACATTACCTGAGTATTTTCTCTTCTTGTCGTCTTATTTCTTAAGCAAATCCTGCAATGCACAGCAATTCACAGCAATTCATGTATTAGCCCTATAGCCAGAGAGACCTACATTATACTGCAGATATAGGCACTATATTGCCTTTGACTCGCATATGACTTTTAGCACCAGCTCATTGAATCAGATTAGACTGTTAGCATCTCTCCTATAAGCTAGCGGTTAGGGCTTTGACTCCAAACTTTGTTATTCGAATATAATTTGATTATTTTAAAAATTAAAGATATTCAAACAAATTTTAGGGATCTCTTAATATTCAAACCTGTAGCCTATGGAGATAATTTTTGGTAAATGTTTTTGGTTGTAGGCTAAACGTTGTTTTCAATTCAGATTCAGAGTGTTTTTTTTTTTTTTCCACGCCTGGTGAAGTAAAAATCGCGAGCTCATTAGCAAGGCTACTGCATCAGGTTAGGTGGTGTTGGGGTTCAGGGTCTGGTAAACTGCATCAGGTTGGATGGTGTTGGGGTTCAGCCTCTGGTAAACTGCATCAGGTTGGGTGGTGTTGGGGTTCAGGGTCTGGCATCAGGTTTTCTTAAGCAAATCCTGCAATGCACAGCTCCTGTAGGTGATGTTAGCATCCTGGCTGGTTCGTGCGGGAGCGTACCTATGTTCCCCGGGTCCTATGTTCCCCGGGTCCTATGTTCCCCGCTATTTGTATGGGACCGGGGAACATAGGACCCTTTTTGTAGAAAAGGGTCCTATGTTCCCCGCCTTGTATCTGACCACGGAAATTGCATGAGATATGCTTGCGAGTGCACATTTCGTGCACAAACGGTAGCAAAGTGTATTTTTCTATCAATGTTGCCTGCCGTATAGCACACCAGGTAGACCACACATACGCGCACGGTGCAAAATTGACACAAGCCAGAAGGGCGATTTTCCTAACTTCCACGTTGACTATAGCGGAGTAAAAGAATAGATGAAGAACATTTTTTATAACATAGGCCTACAATGGTTTTACTTGTGCTTCTTTACTGAATATAACGAGTTCAAAGTTAACATTCTAGGTAACTTCGCATTGTCCGCTTCAGCACTAAATTGAGGACAGCAACGTACACGAGCTGCACCTCTCACAGAAGAAACGCGCTACAACTACATGCCTTTTTAAGTTGATATTGAATTGGTTTGTTTTGTTCATTTTTCCGTTCGCTGGCACGCTGCAGGGGGGACTGCGCGTTGCTCCGAAGCCCCTTTGGTCTGACTCGTCAATAATCCAAAAATGTCCCTTTGGGTCTACAGCCCAGTAGCCTATAGTTTGATATCTCTTTGTTCCATTAAAATTAATCCCATTCTTCCGACAGCTCAACCAAAGGCTATAGATCACCTCCCTTACCTCTTGTACAGTAAGAATCAACAATGACATGCCAAGTGCAAAGACAATGACAAGCTTGGGACTGAAGCCAGACTCGGCTAGATTTAACAGTGTTTCTCAAACTTTTTTTCTGGGGACCCACTTTTTAAAAATGACAGACTATCGCGACCTAACTCGTGACTGTGGTAGTTAACAAACTAGATCAGTGGTTCTCAAACTTTTTCTTTCATTCCCCACTTTGAGGGGGCATTCTCGAGCCCCACCTGTCCCTCATCGCTCTAAGAAAGTGGTAGGTCAAGCTTAAAATTGTCAAATTTATTGAAATAATGACAAGTTCTAAATATATCCTCTTCAACAGAGTTAAAATCAGCTGCTGCTGCAGATATAATAATAAATAAATAGCCTACATAACACACATATTTCTGTTTTCCAGCAACATATTATAATATGTTCCTATAGGAAGCATTGGCCATTATACAGCATTGTACAATAGGCCTATATTCAATGAAATGCCAACATGCTGCATTAAATGGATCCATAATCCAGTCATACTGAGCACTGCTGGTTGGGAAATATTTTTGAAATAAACTTTGCAGGGATGTGATGTAGGCCTACTGTTTAATACATGGGATCACAAGAGACGCCCAATCAGACGTTTCAGCGATTTTGCTCAGAAATCTCAAAGGCATAATACTGTCGCGATTGAGGCGCCTGTCTTACTCAAGTTTTTTTGGTGAATGCAGTAATCTTATTTGCTAGGAGAGGTGCTTGTCTTTGCCTTGTAACTGGATATTTAACTCAAATGTATCGCTAAGATATATCAAATATATCGCTAAGATAGGCCAGCTTCGTCAAGAAATGTTCATTAGTGAACGTGCTTGCAGATTCAAACATGCTCAAACACGGAGCTCAACCACGCGCGACAGCACTTTACCAACCCGCGCCTTGCCGTGCGGCTGCAGTCTTGGAAGCAGCGGGGAACATAGGACCCTTTTTTCAAAAAAGGGTCCTATGTTCCCCGGTAGCGGGGAACATAGGACCCGGGGAACATAGGGATGACCCCGTTCGTGCTTAATGAGCTCCCACATAGATAGACACTTTTATTTTAAACTTAACCTTCCTCTGATTTTAATCACCTCCGTTATCAATTAAAGCAAACAGGGAAAAGAAATGGCAACACAATCATGAAAAACACTCAAATAAATAAATGTGCAGATAAGTCTGAATGAAAAGCAGCACTGGTTGAAGCCTGGAAATATTGTAAACAAAGTAACGTTCGCTTAATTTGCTAGTTTATCATAGTATACTGGTTAGATTGTTCAGTTTCCCCACGTGTGTTTAAGTTTCAAATGAATACTTTTTCTCCCTGGGACAGGCCCGTTTGAGTCTTGGAAAACACTTTTCCATTTGCATCGGGATTGAGATGATTAGAACTTAGCAGTGAATTTGAATGCAACAGTTTTTTTAACAAATTCGTGCAGCGTGCTAATGATGCTAACCAGATTTAATAGCAATTTAGCCAGTCGTCATGCACGATTAATGTTTGGATTACATGTGCATGCTGAGGAGGTATGCGCCTGTTGAGAGGGAGAGAGAGAGTGAGTGCACGGGGCAAGGAGAGTCTGTGTTAAGGTAGGCCTACTTCTATCGCCTACTCTGGTAGAGTTTGACATACTACAATGCAAGATATATTTAGCCTATTTATTTATGGACAACGTAAGGCAGGTAGGGATGCACGATATATCCGCGGCCGATATATTATTAGCCGATAATATATCGGCATACTATTGAGGACTATTATGAGTTCTGTCCATCATTTGGTGGTAGGTAAAATTACTGCAATAAAATTATGCTTATTAAATGCTTTCCCCAAATCACTTTTCACAATTTTTTTTCAAGAGTAATATTATCGGTTATCGTATCGGTATCGGCCACAACAAACCAATAAATATCGGTTAACGTTATCGGCCCTAAAATTCCATATCAATGCATCTCTAAAGGCAGGAGGTGTGTGTTGAATTTAAGTCTACATGTCAATCTTTTTTACTGCTTGATATGCTGTTTTTACCCTTAGCTTCTGATGTGAAGCACTCTGGGAACCACTGGTTGTTGTAAAGTGCTATACAAATAAATGTTGATTGATTGATTGATTGATTGATTGGTTCTATCGAATGTATTTTTTATTGATATCGATTACATGTCTATTGCGATACATATGGCTATCGTTTTATCGCCCAGCCCTATGCTCAATAATAACAATTTTAACACACGCCTAAATACTCAGCTTTCGACATTGACTGATACACTGCCCTCTGGTGGACAGAACATATAGAACTTAAGTTTGATACCAATATCGGTCTTACTAAAGACATTTAATGGTTAAAATATTATTAATACATATTTGAATATATTTCAATTTTAATATTAATAAACAAACAAACTTCGAATATGATTTTTGGGCATAAGTCAAAGCCCTAGCGGTCCACCCTTTGCAGCTATAGCAGCTTCAACTCTTCTGGGAAGACTTTCCACAAGGTTTAGGTGTGTGTTTATGGGAATTTTTGACCATTCTTCCAGAAGCGCATTTGTGAGGTCACACACTGATGTTGGATGAGAAGGCCTGGCTCTCAGTCTCTGCTTTAATTCATCCCAAAGGTGTTGAAGTCAGGACTCAAGTCCAGTCAAGTCCATCCACACCAAACTCTGTCGTACTTGTCTGACTAAAGTTTGGTGGAGGGAGGATTATGGTGTGGGGTTGTTTTTCAGGAGCTGGGCTTGGCCCCTTAGTTCCAGTGAAAGGAACTCTAATTGCTTCAGCATTAACCAAGAGATTTTGGACAATTCCATGCTCCCAACTTGGGGATGGCCCCTTCCTGTTCCAACATGACTGTGCACTAGGGGTGTCATGATTCTCCAAATCCTCGATTCGATGTAATTTTCGATTTTAAAGTCACAATTCAATTCGATTTTCGATCTTTTTCAAATATTACTATTAATGCATTCCTTATATGTTATTTACTCTTTTTGGTCTTTTCCTTTTCTTTTTCGGGGGGCTTTTATTTTGAAACCGCTTTAAAACCGTTCTAACCGAGGTTGTAATGTAAACAGAACTAACATTAGGCTAAAACAGAGACGTGAACATATTGAAACAACACAGAATGTTAATTTGATTGTTTCAGCACACTTCGAAGAGACCCAAGGTTAGTGTTCATGGAATATGTAAATGTGCATTTTAAGCCTTAGCCTAAAGTAACTTGTAATTAGACCATCTTTTAACTTGCTAATTTGAGTAGGCTAAGTTAGTTTTAATTGACGTGAATGAACGAATACTTCCACACCGGTGATTTCAAAGTAGCAAGAGGGGCTTTGATTTCGGTAGGTTGATGTGTAGGCCTATATTTTAACTGGCTGCAGCCTAAAATTAGAGGAGTGTTGACGCTGCAGTTCAGCACGTGCATGTGTGTTTGTGCGTCTTGGCATACATGCTGGACGTGACATTGGGGGTGTGGCTGCATCGTCGATTCTACTTTTAAGTTCGAAGTTCGAGATTGAGATGTAATTTCGATCGATTTCGAAATAAAATCGAAATCGTGACACCCTTACTGTGCACAAGTGCACAGAGCAAGGTCAATAAAGACATGGATGACAGAGTTTGGTGTGGACCGACGTCATATTAAATTCTTTAAGAATGAGATGTGACTTAAGTTCACAAACTGGTTTGTCTTCAGTATTAGGAAGTTATTCAGTAAGCTTAATACACATTTAGCTTTAACTCATTGAGTGCCTTTTCCTTCCCATGCGTTGAGTGCCAAAAACGTAATATTACGTTTTTAGCTTTTTTTTTTAATTACGAAACGACAAACTAATACACCTTATATGTGATTTTGGGAACTCTGTGATGAATAGAAATGAACTATATGACGATCGTGAAACTCATGAAAACGGACAATCTGGACATTTTATCTGGACATTTTATCATAACTCGGTTGCCGCTTTGGGTCGAATCAGTGACGCATGCACGTCAGGTCAAAACCAGGCCATTTTCGTGGGTCTATCACGAGGTGGCAGTCTCGCCAGGTCTCACTGATCACTTCCCGGAATGTTTACACGAGTAAGTAACAGGCAACACTTAATATTTCATGAAAGACGTTTATCTCCATTTCTAGAAAAAAACGGCGATTTTGATGAAAACTAGCCACTGTTTAGCTTGGGATTTCTCAGGAACGGAGGCGTGTAGAAATACACGGTTTGCACCTACTGAGAGCTTAAAGTCTCACCTTTTAATCGAGCTATTGTACGTGTTCATGGCTATAACACAGAATATGCTGTGGCTGTCCACAAATCATCAGCAATGGTCTAGATTGCTGGCACTCTAGGACAAAGCTCCCGAAAACAGCTTGGCATTCAATGAGTTAAAGTAACATGCATCATTGCTCATTCCATTGTGCTCTCGCGAGAACTCTGGATTTCCAGGGTAGACATTTTCCACGACAGTATCCCGATTGGAGTGCTCTTCTCTGTTTACTTTTCGGCGCAGTACTACTAAGCACTGCTAAGAAACTAGTCCCTCAAAATGTTATGCGATCATTGAAATGCAAGGATAGAATAATGTTAGACATTAAACTATCAACACAGACATTTACATCGATAGTCTGCCGTTATAATTTATTTGCCTCGGGTGTACTGTGGAGTGGGTAAGACTGTTTTTCATGGCAGGCGAACACATACTGATGACTTGCGCTAGTCTAGCACCTGCGAAATCTGCAAAAAAGAAGGACTGGATAAACATGTTGAAAACAGTCTCCACTGATAAATATCACACATGCTAACTTGGAAATAAGGTTATATGTCCAAAATCCTGAACCACCCCTTTAAAAATGCAATGCTATATAGTCAATCAGCGTTTGCAAGCCAGTGCTACATGATGACAGCTTACCTCCACATTGGCAGACAGAGCTGAACAGTAACGGAGTACATTTACTTGAGTACATTACTTGAGTACAATTTTGAGGGATCTGTACTTTACTCGAGTATCATTTTTGGGGAGTACTCATGACTTTACTCAAGTACATTTGAGAGGCAAATATTGTACTCTTTACTCCTATCCATAACCGCGAGTACCCGAAAAAAAAGGAAAAAAGAAAATCTCGGAAACCCTCAATTTGTTGTTTCCCTCTCAAACGTGATTGGATTGTGCAGGCGCCACTGATTGGGACAGCCTATCAGCAATCACCTTCAGCTTTCTGCCAAAGTCAACTCCATTGTCAGATTTAGATAAGAGACGAAATAATGGATGAAGAATGCAGCATGAATGTGCCAACCTGTGGACCCACCTCGCCAGACTCGCCAATTTTTTGAACAAGTTAATGATAGTTTTCGTTTCAAGTGTTTCAATTACAAAAATAGCATTTTGTATTTGAAATACATATTTTAAATACATGTATTAGAAATACTGCTCATCCCTGGCAACATGGTAGAAAGATGAAAATGACTTGATTTTACTTTCAATTCCTTTTACATTCTCCAAGGTATTAACATTTTTCATAACTCCATGTAGGACGTTTCTGTACATAAATGTAAGCACTGTGGCAGTAGTAATGCAATATTTCGAAAATGTAGGCTACTCTTGATACTCAAGTACTTTTGAAAACAAGTACTTGAGTACTTTTACTTAAGTAGACATCTGACTGTTGTACTTTAACTTGTACTTGAGAAGGGCTGTAATGATACACCAACCTCACGATTCGGTTTGTATCACGATTTTTGACCCACGGTTCGATACGAACCTCAATTTTTTTTTTTTTCTTTTTTTTTTTTGGGGGGGGGGGGTGACATTTTATTAAATAGCATTTTAATAGCCTAGAACACCAGATGATTACAATATATACTATAGTATAATGTAGCGTCGGTGGATGTACATGTTTAACGTTTAATGAGTGTCTCCCAGAATGCAGTGCGAGTGAATGCTAGAATGTGTAATGTCGGTTATAATAGTTGTAGTTACGTTTACCATGTTGTGTATTTGTTAGCGTGTTAGTCTCTTTGGTTGTACCTCATGTGCTTATCCTCGTGTTGATGTGTGTGGTAAACCCTTATTGTGTGTAGCATGTGCGGCTGAGACTACCCCTGTGTTGCCCTATGTAGTTGTCTGTGTTCGTCTGAGTCTTCTGTTCCAATAAATGGCCGTCCTGGCCAAAGGTGAATCTTGTCTGAGGGTGAGATCGCTACAATAATATATCTGTATTATTTTATATCCTGATATAAAAAGATTTTAGCCTAGGCTACTGAATGTCTGATATTCAGATTAGCCTATACTATTTTTATGACAACTCTACCTCTTTAATTCAGCTGTCTGGTTGAAGCCTGGAAATATTGTAAACAAAGTAGCATACTTGGCTAGCTTATCATAGTCTGATTGGAATGTTCAGTTTCCCCATGTGTGTTTAAGTTTCAAGGTAATACTTGTTCTTCTTGGGACAGGCCCTTTTGGGAAACGTTGGTAGCCTATTGAGATGATCAGTTAACTTGAATGCAAGAGATTTAAACAAATATGTGCTGCATGGTAATGATGCTAAGCGGATTTAATAGTAATTTAGCTAGTCGTCTTCTATGCGTCCTTGCTTTCACGATTGCTAATGTTTTATTTGGATTGTGTTGGCCGAGCCACGCGTGTTCATTGAGCAGGAGAGGGAGGGACAGTGAGAGAGAGCGGGGCAAGGAGAGGCGGTTGTACTGTTTGGTAAAGTTGAACACAGTCTACAATGAAAGCAACACATTATATCTCCAGAACTGCTTGACGCATATTCTTCAGATTTGGTACAAGTGTTTGTATGGACTCAAAAATGAAGTGAGTTGATGTTGGAGGTCAAAGGTTAAGTCCATGAATACTTCGCGTGCGATATCTCAAGAATGCCTTGACATACATGCCTGAAATTTGGTATGAGTGTTTGTATGGACTCAAAGATGAAGTGAATTGATGATGGAGGTCAAATGTCAAGGTCAAAAACACCTTGAGTGTTATATCTCAAGAATGCCTTGCCACACAAAGTTTTTTGGTACAAGGGTTTGTATGAACTCAAAAGATTAAGTGATTCAATGTTGTTGTTGTTTTTCAGGAATCTCCCCACCAACATTAAGCCAGCAGCTTTCCATCCACTATTGTAATTCCTCTGGCATTACATTTCTAGTTTAATTTTTGTTTTTTGAATCCTTTATTGTTCCTTGTAGTTATTGCTACTACATATCATAAGCAGTGTGAAATGATACATTAAATATCCAGCATATATATGTACACCAATGTCCAACATAACAATCTCCTCATATCATGGCTAGAGTGAAATAAATGAAATGTTCAATGTGATGAAGCGGATACAAATGAAGATTATATGGATATCTGGGCAGAGGTACAGTATGATGTGATTCTACAGTCTGCTGTGAATTAAGACAAACTAAACTAAACAAAAAAAAAGACCAAAACAAACAAAAAAACATCTCAATGAATGCATTACAATCACAATGCATAACACAACAGTCTATACAATGAAGTGAAGTTTTAATAATGCTTTTTATGATTTTTTTTTCAAATGAACAGATTGTTACGTTTTGTGTCCACTCTGGTGTCTACGGGGCTCCCGTAACACAGTAGAGATCGCTACTCCTGCAGGTGTCAGTGTGTGCGCAGTATATTTTTTGCCCATATACAGTGTCTTAGAAAGTAGCCCTCAAACGGACGCTTACTCACCCGGAGCGAAGGTTTTTGGGGCAGAGCCCCTGTTGCAAGGCGTCCGGGGTTCTCAGCAACACAGGAGAGGCAGAAAAATACGAGAAAACGCTAGACGGTCTTTTTACAAACCCCTAATCAAAGGTTAGGATTTTGACTTTTATTAAATACAAATAAAAAAATACAAAAAAGAAAACTGTCTAAGTCTAAAAGCTAAATGCTCGATCCAAAGAAAAATGAAGAGGAAAAAGAAGATCAAAGAGCCCTGAACAAGGAGCTGTTCTCTTTTTATACCCCTCTCGGTCAGACAGAACATGTCCAAATTTGGTATTGTGTCTTGCCATGAAATATTGGTTCTGCTTTTTTGTTTTTGCTTGGTTACCAGTCAGCTTTTTGTTTTGCTGACAAACAGTTTCTTACAGCTGGTACATTATGTTCTTACATTCTGTCTTTACATTTTGTTCAAAGCACATCTCATTTAGCATACAGTAACACACTTTAATTCTTAACACAACCTTTTTGTATCTAAGCAAACACATTTTATGTAGCAAAACATTTGAAGTTTTATAAGCAAACTTTCTTATATATTTAAGAAAAACACTCTTTAAGTTTAAGCAAAATCATAACAGATTATTCTAGAAAAACAATTTATGCTTTTAATTAAGAAAACACACTTCAATTCTAAGCTTCTAAGTTTTTAAACATTATAAGTCTAACTTGTTTCACACTGGTTGTCTATCATTATCTTGCAGCATTTGCACATTTTTATTTGTTTTAGAGCAAGCTGGATTTAAGCAGTTATATGATTAAAAATCTCTTAATAATAAATCTGAGTCTGATTATTAATTATTATCACATCTTCACATTGTAAAGTCACGCTACAAGATATCGTAAGATTTAAAGGAAATATGAATCATAAAGATGATCTTGGGTAGACTTGGAAAGATTAGACAGCATCGAATGATCTGATGTTGGGGTTCAGATTTTGATAACTGCATCAGGTTTAGGTGGTGTTGGGGTTCAGGCTCTGGTAAACTGCATCAGGTTGGATGGTGTTGGGGTTCAGGCTCTGGTAAACTGCATCAGTTTGGGTGGTGTTGGGGTTCAAGCTCTGGTAAACTGCATCAGGTTGGATGGTGTTGGGGTTCAGGCTCTGGTAATCTGCATCAGTGTTGGGCTTCAGGTTTTGATAGATTGAACTCATCTGAATATTGCTGGATGGTAAATCTTGAGGATCATTTTCATATTCAGCACCATCCTGCAGTTAATTTAGGTTACAATCATTTTTAAAATGACAGCAGAAATGTTCCTAAATTCTACACAGACATTTGAGTATACTATCTGAATGCTAAATTATGTGTCAGCCGAAGTGTGTATTGGTGACTGGATGTTTGAGTATGTGGGGACATCACCAGGGATTGTGGGTATTTCAGTGGTGGCATAGACAGTGTTGATCTGGGTGTGAGATGTCTTGGGGAGAAGGTGGAGGCCTGTATCATCAGGAAGGTTTGGGGGTGACTGGATAGTGTAATAGGTACAGTAGTGTCACCTGCTTTGTCTACCATATTATTGTTGCATCTTGAACAGGGGTGGCTAATGACATCTTACAAGTAATATACATAGTAAAGTTTTTTTTTTTTTTTTTTTTAGAAACAGTAACTTTCCATATTCCTTTTTCAAAACTGTACACTTACTCTTACTGAAGTACATTTTTGAGCCAGTAATCTACTCTTAACGCCACTACATTTTCAAGAAACAGGGCTTCAGAAAGAAGGGCTCTTCCCCTTTGTTTGGCAGACATGGACTGCAGCCTTATCTTTTTTCCTTGTGGGGAAACAAACAAACAAAACAAAAAACCCGCAACCCATGGTTTCTAAAGGTTTTCACAACAATTGTGTGACCCACTGGAGTAGTTTTTCACACAGCGTCTTCCAGGCATCTTAGAGTAGTGCGGAATCACAACAACCACCTCTGCTAACGACACAAATAACACACTCTTGCCCTCTCAAAATGACGGATGTCATGATAGTATAAGCTACACTAATATGCTATGGACAAACACTGAAATGAATATTACTTTGCATTACTTCATGCACATGATGTGAATCTGTATGTAAGTCCAATTACACATCGAGGACATGAAAAGTTTACATAGTTAATACTCGAAAGTCACAACAGGCACCAGGGATGGATTACTGCACGGGCCCAAGGGGTAAGAGTAAAAGCCTTTGCATGGAATCATTGCCTCAATATCAACAAATCAGGAAGATGGCTATGAATCTGATTGAATTTAGTATTGGTCATCCCAGAAATGCACCAGATTACAGGAAATCACATCAAACAATTTAAAACATTTCTGGGGGAGGACCCCCAACCCCCCCCCCCCCCTCCCAAATATGCGACAATAGGCTAAATACATCTGGGCCCAGGGGCCCGAAAGTTCATAATCCGTCCATGACAGGCACAGCGGCAGGCCTACTAGGGGGCGCTTCTGCAGTAACAGGTTAAGTATAGATTTTCAGTACTCTACCCACCACAGATCTTGAAGTCAGAAGAGGAGGAGGACCAATGTCCTCAATATCGTCATAAATTCCATCTGGGAATTCCATCTTCCTTCCATTCTGACAGAGAGACAAAGCACATTATGCTGTAAAGGTATCATCACTGACCAAGTGATTGGACAACACTGTTTTTAAATATTTGAAATCAAGTATTATAAACACAATCCGTTCATCACATTACATCATAGTTTTCAGAAGTTATCATGACTGAACCTTCACTCAAATGAGAAAATCATGCAACTAACCAACACATGGGCTAGAGAGCAGTAATTTGACACTATGCCTCATGCCATGAAATACCATTTGAATTATTAAGACATTTACTCACCACTGTGTTGTAGTAGATCACACTGTTTGATCTGTCTGATGAGCATAAAGATACTGTTTATATATGAGGATATGTTACATTATCAATCTGTGTGTGAGTGTGAGAGAGAGAGAGAGCGAGAGAGAGAAAGTGGCAGAAGTGTTTCACTACCTACCCCGTAGTGTAACTGCTTTGTTTTTTGTTTCTTATAAATGATTAGTTGGCTATTCCACTTGACAGAACAACTGAAAATCGGTTTTGGATGTCACACATTAAACAAAGCAGCACAAACACGAAAACACCTGGGATGGCCCTTTTAGGGTCATTGACCGTGTGGGCGAGGTGGTCTCACAGGTATAATGAGTTTTGCATGAACCCTCGAGGGGCTCTATAAAGGGGGGGGGGGGGGCTTAGAAAAGTATGGTTGTGTAAACATAGGACAAAGATTTTTGGTACACATAATCTTTAAGGTGTCTAGTATAGAGTTATGCAATTGAAATATGTGAGCTTTGTTCAGCATTCTCATAGCATGAGTGAACATAATGAGTGTTACAATTATGACTGTTGGGAAACAACAGTGTGATATAATGCCTTTTCCATGTAAAAATCGGCACACTTAGAACATAATAGAGAATTGCAGAGGCAATGTTGAATATTGTATTGTGATAAAAAGTTAAATGTAAAGAACAGACCTGGGACAATGTCCCCATATCATCTCTGACTGGAATTTATTGAAAATTAGATGATTGCAAAATGAAATGTGTGAAAATCCCTAAAATCGTACTATGTTGTTTCCCAACGGTCTTAATTGTGACCAAACATAAAACACTCCTTTTCACCCACTTTTTCTAGCCTGGCTAACATCAGACCTCATCTCATTGAGATGGGGTCTGGGAACTAGACATTCATTTTCTTGTATTTGAAACGTGGTTTACGAATGCTCAGAGCCGTTTATTGGGCGCTACAAATGTCTATCAAATGCGTCTGTACATAGCTCATAACGGCTTCAGCGTGTCGTTATCGTCTTGCTGCCCTCCCTCCGTTCTGTGATTGGTTCCTTTGTTGAGGTGAAAACGAAGTCCATAGAATCCAGGCTGCCTAGCAGCGTGAATAAAATTGTGCGCGTAAGGCAGCATGGGAAAACCCAGGCTACACTTTTTCAGGAAAATTTGAAAAAAAATAATAATATACTAATTGATTACTTCAAAGGGTTACTCAAGACACATGATTTTGATATTTTCAAGTCTAGATAGTCTAAATTTGGGATTAAACGGGTTAAATTGTTTTGTGCCTTTTAGATGAATTGGGGGGTGAAGTTTAGGGTGGTGTGTGCGTGAGTGTGTGTGTATTGATGCTGTCCATTCTACTATTGATTATTCTGCATGTTGTAGTTAGTGAAAAAAAGCCATTCTGATCAGTACCCTATGTAGTGTAGTAATAATTGTAGTCATAGCAATATAGATGTGGGCAATGAATGCTAAAACAAAGTAATGATAAACAAAAATATGGAAAATATACTAGCCAATACAAAAAAAGGTAGCCCTATATTTTAACACCAGGCTCTTTCCACAAAGCTATGTGAATGTGACTTACTATCACCATGACTACAGAGGTCTTCATGTCCTCAATAGGGGCTTTTTCTGTGGAGACAACAAAAATATCTGATTGTGCATGACAGAATAGTTATAGCAACGTGCTCAACATAACCATCTACTGCCTTTATGTTACTTTACCAAGAATTCAAGTTTATTTATTGCAGTGGAAAGACAACCTCACAAGTCTAGATAGATACTTTATTGATCCCCAGGGGAAATTCAAGAAATTTATCACAAGTAAAAATATCACAAGTCTAAAATGTGAAAGAAAGTCACATCACATTTACAAACAGACAGTCTTTGCAGACAGTCTTTTGCAACAATAGATTTCTGAATCTGGTATTCTGTGGAAACAATATAGACATACATAACGGAGAAACGTCTAGGTTACCGGGTATCCACGGTTCCGCAAATGAGGGAACGAGACGCTGCGTCTAAGACGCTATGGGAATGAGTCCCTTTAGGACCCCTTGTGACTCATGTGACCGTGACCTTTGACCCCATGACATAGAGTACCTAATAGCTGATGTTTATTCTCACGCCAGCATATTCCTTAAAGTAACACAATGTGGGAAGTTCCCATTTCAGTTTTGATATGTCTCGATAGATCCTCTCAATCATAAGCCATGGGTTATGTTATCCCTGATATTTGAATGGGGCCTCTCAGTCAAATATAGCAGCTTACATTGTGTGATATGTTATTATAGTGGCCCCTTTATCATATATCATGGTTTATGTTATTCATCCCAGATATCTGAATGGGGTCCCTCAGTCAAGGCTTATCGGAGGGGCCTTTTCACTTCTGTACCCAGTGGTTCATAATCCATGTGGTTCATAATTGTGGGGCAGCTGTGGCCTACTGGTTAGCACTTCGGACTTGTAACCGGAGGGTTGCCGGTTCGAACCCCAACCGGTAGGCCACGACTGAAGTGCCCTTGAGCAAGGCAACTTCAGTCAGTCACTTCTCCCCAAGCGCCGCTGTTGTTGCAGGCAGCTCACTGCACTGGGATTAGTGTGTGCTTCACCTCACTGTGTGTACACTGTGTGTGTTTCACTAATTCACGGATTGGGATAAATGCAGAGACCAAATTTCCCTCACAGGATCAAAAGAGTATATATACTTAATCCGTCTATGGCTAGCTGGTACAATGCTGTGCAGTATGTACATTAGGTAAACCTCCCTCCCGATGCCTTATGAGACATGTTAGAGAGAGAGAGCTCCCTGGGTTTTAAGCTTTATTGATAGCATACTTGCCTCCCAGTGTGAGGGGCTGCAAGTTGCAGGTTTGAGCCCAGGTGAGTGCAGGGCTGAGCTATGTGGTCAACACAATGCAGGCTACACAAGGGGTTAATGTAAAAATAACTAAAAAATGTAAAAGTTGGGTGCTTGATGAAAAGGGCAATACTGAATGAATAAAAAAAATGTGTGCTACACCAATAGCGCTCAATAGCTCTTGCTAAGGCCCGAAACATTGTAATGTTTCGGGCCTTAGCAAGACCACAACCTGCAAGTTGAGGACTTGGAAAAGAGGTTCAACCAAAAGACAGTACAAGAAGGAGTGGATTTTGCGAGCCCGCAACTGTTTTGAGGTGGTGTCACAATCAGACTACCTGAGTGCAACCAGGCCAAAACACAACATGACATGACAAAACACAACATCAACATCAGTTGAGGGCTGCAACTTCACTTTTTAAATGGCAATATCCTGGCCGGACTACTGTTGTCAGTGATATAAGTATTTGAAATGAACATGATTTCTTAATGTCTAGTGACATATCAGGGCCATTTTATGATTAATTGAAACACATTTCTTACATATGGTTCCTTTAATGTCATTGTTCTAAATGGCAAAGCTTTAGGCTAGGCCTAGGCTATTTCTTCTTTATTTCTTTGTGCATGATATTATGGATTATGGCCATTTTCTGGAAAGAAAAGAACTTAAATTCCCAAAACGAGAAAGCATCCTATATAAAACAGGGCTACCCTATATAAACACAAATTTCGCCTGACTCTTGCAATACAACAAGACTCATTCCGACACTAGAGCGGGTGCCCTGGTTTGCGCAATTCAAAGCCTTTGAATCAGATTCTGAAGCAGTCACGTGGGTGTGTGTCCCAAACAAAGCTTCAGACGTCACACTCACAAACCGAGGCCTCGTTTGTCATCCGTCACGTGATTTTTATGGAAACGACACAAGCCTCGAACCGGGGCTTCATCTGGCGCGCCCCTTTCTGCTCGACACAAGCTCCGAAGCCTCGCTTCATTGGGCACATCACTAACTTTAGTCCTTGATTGATGTCTAATAGTAGAACAAGGCCACCATAATGGTAACTGTGGATGTTTAGTGTTGGCTCAGAGTTAACTTCCAGTACATGCGGTAGCTTAATGCAACAGTCTTAATCATTACTTATTTCTTGATTTTGTTTGTGTAATTTACTTAAGTCCCAGTCAGGGCGGCCGACCTGCGCTGAGACTCTGCTCGCCATCTACCTCTCCCAGATGGCTCAGCCAGGGGTCTAGCATAGCCAAATGCATTAGGTATGTGGTAACACTGATTTTTTTATCCATTCAATTTAAGAGTAAAAAAATGTATTGTAATAGTTAAATAAAGAACCATTTTACCCTATTTATTATGTCAAATTTGATGAAATACAGACACTGTAACCTCTTACATCACCAAGTGCATTGATGATGTGACCCACACAAAAGACATCATCACTTGGGCTAACTGGAAGCCATGGCTGACAGGGGATGTCCTCAGGCTGCTAAGGGCCAGAGACAAAGCCTACAGAGCTGGGGATGAAGCTGGCATGAGAACAGCGAGAGCCAACCTGTCCCGTGGCATCAAGGAAGCAAAAAAGGAATACACTCACAAGATAACCACCCACTTCAGACAGCAGGAATGCACAAAGCCTATGGCAGGGCATTCAGGCCATCACGGACTACAAGCCCGCGCCACAGAGCTGTGAGAGCAACATCCCTCTGCTCAACAATCTGAACCGCTTCTTTGCTTGCTTTGAAGCACAAAACAGCACTTGCCCACAGAAGACCCCTCCCCCTCCACACGAGCAACCCCTGTGCCTCTCTGCCGACAGCGTGATGAGGACACTTGCTGCTGTCAACACCCGTAAAGCAGCAGGCCCAGACAACATCCCAGGTTGTGCGCTGAAGGACTGCGCTGAGGAGCTTAAGGATGTCTTTTAGATGTCACAGACATCTTTAACACTTCCCTAAAGCAAGCCATCGTCCCATCATGTTTCAAAGCTGCCACCATCATACCTGTGCCGAAGAAAACTGCTCCATCCTGCTTCAATGATTACCGCCCCGTGGCACTGACACCCATCATCATGAAGTGCTTTGAGCGGCTTGTCATGGCACACATCAAATCCATTCTCCCCCCCACCCTGGACCCCTTCCAGTTTGCATACCGAGCCAAACGGTCCACAGAGGATGCAATCTGCTCTGCCCTCCACCCAGCCCTCACCCACCTGGAAAAAAGAGACTCATATGTGAGATTGCTGTTTATAGACTTCAGTTCCGCATTCAACACCATAATACCACAACAACTCATTTGCAAACTTGACAAACTGGGACTCAGTACCTACCTCTGCAACTGGCTACTGGACTTCCTCTGTCAGAGGCCTCAAGTAGTACGTGTTGGCAACAATATCTCAAGCAGCATCACACTGAGCACAGGGGCCCCCCAAGGCTGCGTGCTCAGTCCGCTGCTCTTCACCCTGCTGACGCATGACTGCACTGCAACCTACAGCAACAACCACATAGTGAAATTTGCTGACGACACAACTCTGGTGGGTCTCATCACCAAGGGCGACGAGACTCAATACAGGTTGGAGGTCGACCTTCTGACCACGTGGTGCAGGGACAACAACCTCCTGCTGAACGTCAGCAAGACCAAGGAGATTGTTGTTGACTTCCAGAGACCATCGACGGTGCTGTGGTGAAGAGAGTGAGCAGCACCAAATTCCTGGGGGTGCACATCAGTGAAGACCTCTCCTGGACCACCAACACTGCATCACTGGCGAAGAAAGCTCAGCGCCGCCTGTACTTCCTGCGGAAACTCAGCCAAGCAAGTGCTCCACCAGCCATCATGACCACATTCTACCGAGGCACCATTGAGAGCATCCTCTCCAGCTGTATCGCTGTGTGGGGCGGAAGCTGCACTGAATACAACAGGAAAGCCCTGCAGCGCATAGTGAACACAGCTGGAAGGATTATCGGTGCTTCACTCCCCTCCCTGAAGGACATTTACACCTCCCACCTCACCCGCAAGGCGACCACAATTGTGAGTGACACCCCGCTCATAATTTGTTTGATCTACTGCCCTCTGGGAAGAGGCACAGAAGCCTGCGCTCCCGCACCACCAGGCTGTTAGGATGCTAAACTCTCTCTCCCCCCTCCACCCTCAGCCACATAACATCCTGGACTTTTGGACC
Organism: Alosa pseudoharengus; assembly: GCF_046254945.1. NCBI lineage: Eukaryota > Metazoa > Chordata > Actinopteri > Clupeiformes > Clupeidae > Alosa > Alosa pseudoharengus. The sequence continues at coordinate 2,505,769 of NW_027468696.1, read as the reverse complement.
CATCTATCTAAAAAGTATATGTACCAATTTTGACAGTTTTTTTCTATTAATTCAGGTAGTTTACTGACTTACTTCTGCAGAAGTTTGAGGAGGAAATTTTCCTCCAGAGGCGCAAACAAGATATAAACTGATCTGGGGCTTGTTTCTAGAAAGTGTCGTTTGCTAACTTGCGTCGCAACCTTGGTAGTTCGCTCCATCGTTCTTGGATTTGCTGTTTCTAGAAAGGGTAGTTCTAACTCTCAATCACAAACAAGGACGCAAAGTTTGGTTGTTTGAACTACTGCCCCTAGGCAGTCGCACTTGTGTCGTTTCTTGGTAGTTCCTGTTGGTGTCTAGCCTAGAAATCTAGACTCGCCCCTAGCGGCCGCAAATTACATTTGCTGCAGGGCTAGTCTAGCAACTCTCCGTTGGCTTGTGAGCTCCAGAAATCGAAACTCAATCAGGCCAATGAAATCGTGTATAGAGTCGTTAGGTGGGCTTAACATAATGATTGATGGCAGAGTTGCAACGGTTTGGCTTGAATTCCCTGCTACTTGAAAACAAATAAGATGGATGTTGCTGTTGGCGAACAGTGTGACACGAGTTAAGCTTTTATTAAGTTGGCAAAACTAGCCAACTAGCTCCGCTGGTGGGAAACGCATGGGACTCATAGCGCTGCCGCTGTCCTATTGCGTGCAGAGGGAATTTGAAAGACAACTGATTATCCCACCCCTCGGACTGAGCACTGCGAACGGTGAGTGCCCAGACCCTACATTTTAATGTGGGTCTGGCTCGTCAGGCTAGTTAGTGTCCAGAGCGCCTAACCAAAAATCACAACCGCCTAACCAAAAATTACGAAGTGGATGTTTATCTCGTGACTCAATGATTGATCTATCCTGTAGCTTTATTTTGATTAAGAGACTGACTCCCCTACTTGGCTCATTCTTGCTATTTATGTTAATTTGAGTATTGCCTTGTTGCGAATGAGGTAGCGAATTGCGACACAGGTACGATGCTTTCTGGAAACAGGTGTAACAGTGTCGTTGTTTGGTCGCAAGTTGCGTCGTACCATGGTGGTTGAGCAACGTCGTTGCTAACTTTTCTAGAAACGAACCCCTGGTCATTTCACCAGTCACATGACATTGATACATTTTAATCAAGACGACCAGGGGCTCGTTTCTAGAAAGCGTCGTTTGCTAACTTGCGTCGCAACCTTGGTAGTTCGCTCCATCGTTCTTGGATTTGGTGTTTCTAGAAAAGGAAGTTCGAACTCTGAATCGCAAACAAGTACGCAAAGTTTGGTCGTTTGAACTACTGCCCCTAGGCAGTCGCACTTGTGTTGTTCCTTGGTAGTTCCTGTTGGTGTCCGTGTGCCTAACCAAAAATCACAACCGCCTAACCAAAAATTGCGAAGTGGATGTTTATCTCGTGATTCAATGATTGATCTATCCTGTAGCTTAATTTTGATTAAGACACTGACTCCCCTACTTGGCTCATTCTTGCTATTTATGTTAATTCGAGTATTGCCTTGCTTTTAGTATTATAATTTTCACAGACTCTTACAACAGCTGTGATAAATGGTGTAGTGGCTAAAGCAGATGACTTGTTATCCCAACGTTGTATGTTCGATTTTCTTACAATGTGAGATTGTCCTCTTGCTTCTCGCTACCTGCAGGTGAACTAGTGTGACACGTAGATTCAATTGTTTTTGACTGATGTCTTGTACCTATGGGCTCTAGATGTAGAACAACAAAACCTATTGTTGTGTCTCGTAGGCCTACTCTTACTCAGAGGTGAAAAGAAGAGATAGGACGCGAACTCCGGCCGAGCGCGTAGTGCACTGACACCCTGCCGATAAGCCATGAGACAATTGATACTATTTGTTATAGCCTACCCAGACATTCGTCCAGGCTATATATTTTTTCAACTTAGATATTTAACACAAATAATGGCACATGGTCGGCTTCAGTAAAATGTTTTATATAGGCCTACTTGCAATAGGTTTAGGTTTTTGCAGATGACGATGACAATGCCAGCATTAATCACTCGGTTTAAATTAGAAAAATGTCAACATAGGCCGTGGCAGAGCATTTCTAGGGGGTAGGGTATTACACGTTTCCAGTGTTTCCACCAATGATATGTATCGCTGCATCATCAACAACGTTGTTTGAACTACAGTGTTCGAACGTCGGAGGTTGTGAATTGCGACACAGGTACGATGCTTTCTGGAAACAGGTGTAACAATGCTTTCACCCCTGTGCATTTAATCTGGCATATTGTATCACACAATGTAATAATATTTTTTTTTTTAAAAACAAGCAACATGTTTTTTGTTGTTACATAACAGAGTGTGAATAGCTCAGCTGTGTAATAGACACTCTGAATAAGGTATGCTGTTTGCATCAATGTACAGTTAGAAGTAGATGCTATTCGTACCCAGGTGTTTATAGTACTGCATGCTATTTACACCCTGGTGCATGAACTAGCTATTTGTTGCAATCAAAACTTCTGTTTGAAAACCGATTTCTTGTTCAAATTGCGCACCTTCTCTCCAGAGACGTTGGTACACATGCACACTCACTCCGCCAAAACGCATCACACGGGTATCGAACCAGGTGTACGAATAGACACTCCAAAAATATAATTAGGCCTACAATAGTTTCATTGTTTTTATGGTTGCATGATTGCTTGCATGATAAATACTTCTCAAAACAACAGCAATTAAATGGGTACCATTGTTTTGGGATGTTTCCTCATGCAAGCAGTATACACTGGTAGAATATTTATATGCTATTTAATTACATCTCATATGAATGCCTGAATGTAAGGATTCAGGAAACACAATACCAGCTTTTGTGAATGGTAAATGGCGGATCAGATAGGTGTAAATCACTGATCTGGAGATAACTATCTTTAACTAAGACTAATTAATAGCTTTTGGCCACATTATATTCAAATGACTTTAATACTTAATTTAATACTAGACAGTGTTTTATATAGTCTGTGCTATGTTTTTTATGGAAGTTGCATAAATCCTTGTCATTCTATTAAATGTCGTTTCATAATTAAATAGCCTTTCAATAGGTTGAAGCGGAGCTTTGCTACCAACGTTATCGAGTGGCTTCTTGCGCAGATGTGCAGACGCATGCATTGAATAAACGCTCATACCATGGCTTAATTGTATGCCTTTATGTTTGATGACATATGTATTTGTATTTCCTACTAATTGCAGAAACGTTTGTTTTCTTTTTCTGTCCGCGGTTCCTTGATCAATTGCGCAGCAAATTATCAGACGATGCCCCGTGAATAATTTCACTCGCAGACCAGCATTGTCCACGTTGCGGACCGCGGCCCATAGTTTGAGAAATGGTTGCCTACATGCTGCCATATTAAGGCCTGTTTACTGTGTGTTTTAGCCGGGTTTTCTCTATAGAAATCTGGCACCCTATTGAACGAAGTTAAACTGAGAGAGTGTGCCGTTCACAGACACCAGAATGAACGAGTTCACAGTAACGTTCATCAGGCAGTATCCCAAAATATGAACGAGTTCATGAACTATCGTTCAATGAACGCGTTCAGGCACAACACTGCTGTCTTGACACATTAACCCTAACCCTAACTCTAACCCCAACTTGTCATGACAAAAACCAAATGACACTTAATGACAGAAGAGTTTTCATAAACGTTTAGGACTTGTTTATAATGTTTATGACAAGTGAAGTGTTTTGTTATTGTGTGACACTGCCACATTAGTTTAGGTGCCATTACAATTCATCAAGAAGAAATTATATGACATGGGTTACATAATATCTCTGTAGGTCTCATATAATATTGTTGTATATGTACTTATTTATATGTATATATCATGTTTATTTAGTGTGTGATGGTATAGACATGGATGTTTTGTATAAGGCCTAAATGCTAATAGGCTAACTGAAATAAAACCATGCAAATCTCTATGTATGGTGAAGGGTATGTGATGATGTGGGGCTATTTGCATTGAGGGCAATGAGCATCAAACCAGCTAATAGGCTAACTGAAATAAAGCCATGCCAATCTCTATGTATGGTGATGATGTGGGGCTATTTTAATTCCAAAGGCCAAGGGAAGCCCAAGAGAACTTTATCAGGATGCATAGTATTCTGGATCCATTAAATAACTGGCCTTTACAAATAAATATCTGCCTGTCTCCAGATACTTAACATAGGGATATGTATACTTATAGGAGCCTGTATTTTAAGTAATAACATTTATTTATTTACGATACATTATTCATTCACTAAGACAATTGGTGTCCTTTAACCTTTAAACACTGTTCGTTGCTACCCCCCTTAATTTACTGTTCACGGTCAAATTTGACCGGACACTTTTAACTGCTCTTAAATACCAATACCATGACAAAAATTATTATTTAATAGAACATTATTGTAAACAGACCCTTATTAGAACATTAACATCTACATCATGTGTGTTTGTGTGTGTGGGTGTGGGTGTTTCTGTATGTGCGTGAATGTGTGCGAACACTGGTGGTTCACATGCACAGTGGCAACATGACAACATGAACTGACAACATGAACTGTGTGTGTGTGTGTGTGTGTGTGTGTGAGAGAGAGAGACAGAGAGAGGGTGTAAATTGTCCTACACATGTAGCAACATGACATGAACTGACAACATGAACTGTGTGTGTGTGTGTGTGTGTGTGTGTGTGTGTGTGTGTGTGTGTACATGTGTGTGTATGTGTCTGTTTGTGTGTGTGTGTGTGTGGGGTGTGTGTGTTTCTGTGTGTGCGTGCATGCCTGTATGTGTGAACATTGGTGGTTCACATGCACAAGTGGCAACATGACAACATGAACTGACAACATGAACTCTGTGTGTGTGTGTGTGTGTGTGAGTGGGTGTACATGTGTGTGTGTGTGTGTGTCTGTTTGTGTGTGTGTGGGTGGGTGTGTTTCTGTATGTGTGTAAATGCCTATGCCATGTGGGAACATTGGTGGTTCACACGTACTGTACAAGTGGCAACATGACAACATGAACTGACAACATGTACTGAGTGTGTGTGTGTGTGTGTGTGTGTGTGTGTCTATGAGTGGGTGTACATGTGTGTGTACTGCATGTGTGTCTGTTTGTGTGTGTGTGTGTGTGCTTCTGTGTGTGTATTCATGCATGTGTGTGGGAACATTGGTGGTAAGTTGTAGGAGTGTGTGTAAGGAGATGTCTTTTATCTCCTGGATGAAAATTATACTCTTTCCCATTCATTTCCTATGGCGGTCATTTTTGACCGTAAACAAAAAAAGTGTTTCTACATTGAATAAATCACTCAAAATTCAAAGGAAGTAGTCACAATAAATTATATGTGTTCAAAAGCCTTTTGTGAAGGATATCATAAGATGTTGAGGCAATCTAATGAAAAATGCAATATTTATGGTACAGGGAATGTGTAAATCGGTCAATTAAGGCATAAGAACAATTTTATAAACGTTTTATTCCTCTTTTTACTCAACTTTAGCATGTGTATGCTAAGGGTATGTACACTTTTGGTTTCAACTGTGTAGCGCTGACGAGCCAAACCCACATCAAGATGGAGGGTCTCGAGTCACCGTTCGCAGTGCTCAGTATGAGGGGCTGGATAATCGGTTGTCTTTAAAATTTCCTCTGCACGCAATAGGACAGCGCTACAACTCATGAGTCCCATGCGTTTTCCAACCAGTGGAGCTAGCTGGCTAGTTCAAACTTTTGCCAACTTAAAAAAAAGCTTAACTCGTGACACGCTGTTCGCCAACAGCAACATCCATCATCTTTGTTTTCAAGTAGCAGGGAATTTACGCCGAACCGTTGCAACTTTGCCATCAATCATTATATTAAGGCAGCCTACCGACTCTATACACGATGTGATTGGCCTTATCGAAGCTATTTATTTTTCCAGATCGCAAGCCAACGGAGAGTTGCTAGACTAGCCTGGCGCTAGGTTTTCTTGTATACAAAGAGCTATAGTTAAATTTGCTGCCGCTAGGGTATATCTAGATTTCTAGGCTAGTATAGCGCCACTGTTCATGACCTGGGGCCGTATTCACAAAGCCTTTTATCTTACCACTAGGAGTACTCCTAAATCGCACTAAAAGATTTTAGCTAGGAGTTTTCTCTTAAAAGTTGTTCACAAAGCCTTTCAGACCTACTCTTAGTAAGGAAAAACGACAACTCCTAAACTAAGAGTGAGTCTTCATTGCTATGGATGACGTCATTACTCATGCACGAGCTTGACTGAAGTGACCACCTTGATTGGCTGATGATTGTAACGCGGGAATGATTCCAAACACCTCCCTTACGATGATGAGTGACAGGTGACAGGTCTGAGAATGTGTGCGCTACACAAGTAGTGCGAAGGACGGAAGATGATAAATAACTGAATAAAAAGGCCTAGCCTAAATGAATAAAGAGTAAGGCAAAACAAATAGCCTAGTAGCGTAATGAAACATAGGCCTACGGATTGATGCAGTAGGCTATCTTTGCAACATTATTAAATTAATCTGTCACCATATGCCTAAGTTTGCAAAGAGGAGAACATTTTAATTTGATTCACAATGAAACGTTACATTTAATTTACATGTTGACAATGAGTAGTTTTGGTTGTTGTTGGTGGCGTTATAGCATTACTTTTATGCCTACAATGCAAAATTGTTCCCTCGCGATTGGAAGCTCCTGTTGCCGCATACCCATTTCAAAACATTGCAACGTGAAATGCCACAAAAAGCTGTTTGTGAATAGGTCTTAGTGAGTTAGGAGTCCTCTCGACTTATTTTAAGCTGTCCCAGACTTAGGTGCTACTTTTAGGTCTAAAATGCTTTGTGAATTACTTTTAGTGAAAAAAATTAGGAGTCCTAAAGTTAGGAGGGACACGCCCATTATTTTTAGGAGTTGCTCCTAAATTCGCCACTTAGGAGCTACTTTTAGCCTTAAAATTCTTTGTGAATACGGCCCCTGGTGTATTGTTTGGTGCATGTCTTCCTTTTAAGCTGCAGAGCGAAGAAAGGGATACCGTTGTCAATGATATAATTTGATTAAATATCAGATGTACTCAGATTTGTATACATCTCATAACTAACTGACAGTGTTTATTGTTAATCTTGTTATTCATTCAAAATAATCCCATGTGTGTTTAAGTTAACACAGCCGAAGTTAAAAGGTTGATTGTTACAGTTGTGTAGGGGGACAGGCCGTTTTGTTTCCATTTCACAGAGCCAAGGCTGTGTAAGAAGGCCAGTTTTTCTTGTATTCTCAGCGAGCGGACAAAGAGCTATAGCAGGGGTGTCCAAACGATTGCCTGCGGGCCAATTGCGGCCCGCTACACACTTTAATCCGGCCTGCCGAGCATTTATTGTTTATCATAGATCTGCCCGCCACACACTTTATTCCGGCCTGCCGAGCATTTAATTAGGTTATCATAGGCTGCTTGCTATTTATTTCCAGCGATAGACGACATTGTGGCTGCTTTACACTCTTCTTAGAGAACGTTTACAATGTCAATGTCAAAACAGTTTGTTACATCGAGATGCATAGTATCTCCATTGCAGCAGATCTAACTACATTTAATTGGGAACGCATTTGAGCGTGCACGAGTGGGAGAGAGCGCGGCAGGTTCCAGCTGGCTTGTCATTGTTGATAATTGATATCTACTGCCCATTTATAAACTGTGAGAGGGCACAACCATAGGCACAGCACTAGCCATATAGGCTATATTTGAGCGGAGCTGGCAAATGAGTCTTAAAGTGACAGTGCACCATTTATAAATTAATTAAACAGCATCAAATGAACAGTATTTCTTAAGAAATTAATTTTCTACAACAAAATGACTTTGTCATTTAAATGATACAAAACGTTATATATATATACAGTATATATATATATATATATATATATATATATATATATATATATGTGTGTTATTTTTTATGTGTGGCCTGCCGGCCAATTTTCAAAACCCATTGTGGCCATCCCTTAGCTAGTGAATCAAGAGGAGATATTTGCTGAATTTTATAAAAAGTGTTACATGTTAGCAATCAACTTAAGTGAGTATAGAACTTTATGTGGATATTAAGCTTCTCTCATTCAACTTTGCTTCAGCGACATTTTCCATTGCTTGGCATCAGATAGATTGATAGATACAGTAGATAGATACCGTATTTTCCGGACTATAAGTCGCTTCTGAGTATAAGTCGCATCAGTCAAAAAAATGCATCATGAACAAGAAAAAAACATAAGTCGCACCGGACTATAAGTCGCATTTATTTAGAAATGTATTTCTAAAATCCAAAACCAAAAACAGAGACTATGTAACTAGATTATTGAGGCCAAAAAGATTAATGTTAATGAAGACGAAGGAGTGAAGGGCAGGAAGGTAATTGCAAAGTAAAATATTCACTGAAAGAAAATGCTATGTGGTACACCAAAATGTATCTAAAATGTGAAGAATACAATGCAATCAAGCATTTTGGGCGATGTGGAGTCACAAGCTGGCAGCAGATTAAATGCTCACGAGAGAGAAAAAGATGCAGTTTTAGACGTGACTGAAGCAAGCCAGTCAATAGGCCTAGGCCCGACGGTAATTGTAAAGCAATTTACAAAAGATTCACTTAACAAAAATGCTGATATGATACATGAAAATTTAGCTAAAAATGTGGAGAATGCAATGCAATCAAGCATTTTGGGCGATGTGGAGTAACAAGCTGGCAGCAGATTAAACTCTCACGATAGAGAAAAAGACGGTTTTAAAAGGATGTGACCGAAGCTGAGGCAAGCCAAGCAATAGGCCTATAGGCCCGACTGTAATTGTAAATCAATTTACAAAAGATTCAATGAACAAAAATGCTGATGTGGTACATGAAAAGGACATGCAGACCGAAGCTGCAGCAAGCAGGTGATATTTGGAAATTTATTGTGTTTAAATGTAGGTTATTGCTTCAGCCTCTAGCTCAGAAAAGGGCTGCGTGCGACTGGTACCTTGAGAGCAACGTATTGGAGACTCATGGTGTGGGAAGATTACTTTTCATTGGCAACAATATTAAACCAACCAACAATATAAATTATTGAAAAGAGCTCTTTTATGAGTTAAATTGAAACAAAATTATACTGGCTTTTATTTGTCCGAATCTGAGGCCCGGCTATAAATAGAATCCCGGCCATTTGAAGATTTAAGTATGCACGTGTGTTTCAGGCATAGCACAAGCACTAATCTCTGACTGAAAGTGCACAGGCCTGCTTGTGCATTTGAGAGCGCTCTCTCTAGGCTGTAGACGGTAATGCTTCATGTAGGGTTCATGTCAGTTAATATAAATAAACATTTAAAAACATGTTCAATTATATAATTTTCTTCATATATAAGTCGCACCTGACTATAAGTCGCAGGACCAGCCAAACTATGAAACAAAGTGTCACTTATAGTCCGGAAAATACGGTAAACAGATAGATAGACAGATACATAAACACAACTAATAGAATACAACAGATCATTTATTTTGTACTTTATTAATGACAGAAATATGGTCAAGACTAAAAAATGAAACACATTTTATAAAGAAGATAATGTTTGGCTGTTCTACTATATTTCACGTCACGTATGTACATTGACAATCATCTGCCAAGATAATGGCAATCTTTGAAACATAAAAAAACACACAAAAATATTTACATAAAAAATCATATAATGTAAATATTGATGCATGCCAAGCCAATGCCTTCTGCATTCACACAATCTTTGCTAAGGTAATAGACAATGCAGTGCCAGTGCAATATACAATGCTAATGGCCTAGGTTAGCGCAGATGGGGTACAAGCAGATAATCACTAGCAGTCTAAACTAGTAACACTAAACCAATAGTTGACTTTCCTGAGGGTGATAAAAACACATAGTGAACGGTGTAAATAGAAAACGTGGATTATGGATCAATGGGCTGAGTGTGGGGTTAGTCATGGTAATGGGGACAGGAGCTGCAGCTGTGTGTGTGTGCATGTGCATGTGTCTGTGTGTGTGTGTTCAGTATTTATGGGGTCCACAGCTGTTTGTGGTCATGGAATATTCAGTTTGAAGAACCCTGGAATGTTGGATCTATGTGATCAGGACTGGGCTTTGTGGGAACATGAATAGGATACATTTTAGGGTCATCAGCAGAAGTCATGGGTTCAGGGGCTGAGTGAGTTCATTGTCAGGGTTTATGGGTACCTGGAAATTGGTGTTTACAGGGTCATCATCATTTTTATAAGAAGGTAACTGGGTTGTATGGAGGTCAGTGTGTGTTGTACCTGATGGAATACAGACAGCTGAGATCCCAGGGTAGCTTGGTTCTACTTGAACAGTTAATTCTGAATTAATTGGTTTTGAGGGTACTTTTTCAGCACACATTGTGCCACTATTATTTGTAATAAGTTCTGCATTGACATACACCATATTGACTTGAGTACTTGTTGGACTACAGACCATATAATAGTCAGACTTATCAGAAGTGTGTGTTGGTGATTGAGGGGTTTTACACACCTTGTCCTCGTTGGTGTATTTGGGTTCCTGATTAGCTGGGTTTGTGGGGTCTGGATTATCAGTGCATCGTGTGGGGATGCCACTAGGATTATTGGGACATTGTGCAGTAGTATAGACAGTGCTCACTGTACTATCAATTTCATCAGTACCAGTGCTGAGGTGTGTGTCAGCAGAAGTGTGTATTGGTGACTGGATGTTTGAGTATGTGGGGACATTGCCGGGGATTGTGGGTAATTCAACGGTGGCATAGACAGTGTTGATCTGGGTGTGAGATGTCTTGGGGAGAATGTGGCCTGTATCATCAGGAAGGTTTGGGGGTGACTGGATAGTGTAGTACGTAGGGTCACCTGCATTGTCTACCTTGGTATAGTTGCATCTTGTCAGAGGAGGAGGAGGACCAATGTCATCAATCTCCTCATAAATACCATCTGGGTCCGGATTCTGTCAGAGATAGAAAGACAAAAAATCACACCAACTTTGGCCTCACTTCAACACTTTAATTTTATGAAGAAAGCATGCAGTATTTTACTGTAAAGGTATCATTTTCTAATTAGTATAAGTCCTTTCATCACATTACATCCTAGTTTTCATGATATATCATAAACGAACCCTACTCAACTGAGAAACACACTTGACTAGCAAACACACATGGGCAAGAGTGCAATAATATCACACTATACATCATGACATACAACATTATAATTTCAATTATTATCACATTTACTCACCTCAGGTTTGTGGAAGATCACTATGGTTGATCTATCTGAAGAGCACAGATATACTGTTAACATCATATAAATGTGTGTGTGTGTGTGTGTATGTGTGTGTGTGTGTGTGTGTGTGTGTGTGTGCATACTGTATGCACGCCCGCATGTGTGTGTGTGTGTGTGTGACTAGGTGGCAGAGGAAATGTCTCTACCTACCCTGTTTTCCACTCTGTCTGGGTCTGTAGCCCAGGAAATAGGCAACTGCTAACACCAGTGCTACTATCAACAGCAGCGCTACTGTCAACACAAACACAGCTGTATGATGTGTGTTCTGAACAGGAATCGTTTTGCCATCTGTGGGAACAAAACAGATATCTGATTTCTCATGATCTGTGAATGCAAATGACAGCAATTATAGTGAAAGCAACCATCACAATCTGTTTCGGATCGAAGCAGTCCAAACAGTATGTTATGTTTGGAATGTCTTTCAAAACTGAAGCTCTAAATGTTGCCAGGGTGAATATGAAACAAACCCATGGACAATCAGAAACATTTTATAATTTTAGCCTAAACAAAATTAATCTGAAGCAAAATACAGTAAAACACTGTCAAAATCCTATCACCTGTAAAATGGTGCAATCAAATCACGAGTACCATGATACCATTTTTTTCTGGGTTTAGTGAATTAAGGTTTATGCAACATTTACAACACTTGAGCTAGCCACAGATGTTTGCATGAGTGTTAGCTTCACTATTATCATTTTAGAAGCTCATACACAAGCTAGCTTTTTAGCACCCCTCACACCAGACTGCAGTGATACATGCTAGGATTTTAACAGTCCCTATACCAGAGTACAAAGGTTGGATGTCTAACACACACAGATTAACACACAATACTACCCATGCAGACACTCACTATCAGAAGCTCTGTACATATGGGATATCTAATGGCTGCATGGACTTCCTGATATTGAACAAAGTTATTAACTTGAACAAATATTGGACAAGGTACAGATTTGTTTTTCTTTTCATGGCTTTCACTAGGGGTGGGCGATATATATCGTCTGTGATAATATCGTGATTGTTGTTTTAACGATGTGCAAATTGACATTATCGAGTATTTAAATTAGTTATGGGGAAAAAACACGCAATCACACACTGGAGACTCATACATTCCCAGGAGGTAGGCTATGCGGGAGAAGTGCAGCAGAGCAAGTGTCACGTGATCACTAGTGGGTCACAACGTTGTCCCACACAGCCTAATGTTTATTTTGTGCAGAGAGTAGCCTACTTGGGATTTTATGCGGCTACTTCTGTTCAAGTAGCATTGATGAGACAGTCACGTTTTGTCCTACACGGTATTATATGGAGAGAAAACATTAGCCTTTGAGTATTTTAATAGTCAGTTATAAACAAACTAGATGTACCGCAGAGCGGTACAAAATATGACCGCCGCCCAGTCCAGCACATTTTTTCCACAAAAAGAAATCACGCTGAAAGGCCTATATGATTCTAACTGTCTCACTAAATTGCATTATCCACACTCAATTCTCACTGGTATCTGCTAGACAACAAGTACCAAAACATGATTAGTTCATAGATTTCACATGTAAAATTCATTTTATACAACCCCACCTCCATCTTGCCTGTTCATAATTATGAGAAATTCTTGATTGTTTGTGTTATGTTTATGTTATGTGTGTGTGTGTGTGTGTGTGTGTGTGTGTGTGTGTGTGTGTGTGTGTGTGTGTGTGTGTGTGTGTGTGTGTGTGTGTGCGTGCCTGCATATGTGCCTGTGCATGGAAGCGTACATATGTCTACGAGTGTGAGTATGTGTCATACGCAGTGCCGGCCCAAGCCTTTTGGGGGCCCTAAGCAGAATTTGATTTGGGGGCCCCCTCCCACAACGCAGTCACCTGTGCTTGGCGATAATTGACAACTTCACACTATAATGTCATATTATAAATTAATACAGTGAGGTTATGTATTAATACAGCGACTGATTATGAACTACTGTCCCCCTGGACACAGATGCATAAGGACCCTCTCCCCCTACCCTGTTTGTGCAAATGTGGGTACAAACGGGTGTGTGTGTGTGTGGGGGGGGGGGGGTTAGATGTGATTTCCTGTATTCTGGTGCATTTTTGGGATGGTCAGCTGGAGAAGGGCAGTACCTAAATTTGTTCAGATTCATAGCCTTTTGCTTTTTGACTTATTGGTAGTGAATTCACACAACTACTTGGGGTTCAGGGTCCCTTGACCTCTTGGCCTCGGTAGGCTCATTCAGTAATCCATCCTTGCTCACATGCCAAAAATGTTTTGGGGCTCCAATCTAGACTTCTGGCCCCATGTGCTTGGTAAACCAATGTATTAATATAGTTGTTATTTACACCAACCCTGTCACCTTTTAATCTTAGAGGGTACTAAAATCACAGATTTATTTGAAACATTCATATTCAAAGTGAATCACTAAGGGTGGTTTACTGAAGTTGAATTGACAAATAACAAAATACAACAGCATTTGTATTTGTTGTAAACAAGTACATCAGTTTAATTACTTGTTTTTCAACAGATTTGCTGAACAAATCCGCAAATGTGCATTAAATGAGCAATTTTCAACTACAAAATAAAAACAAAATAGACAAACATTAATAATCAAAAATAAAATGTCCCAAAAAATAGATAATTATTCCTACTTCGTTCCTGGTTTTTAGGCATCTGCAACTCTGCAGTGGACGAACCTGCAATGATTAAATAAATACATAAATAAAAAAATAAAAAAAACGATGTTAAATGTGTCGTGTCATATTAACAGGCTATGTAACCATTTGCCATCAAGAAAACCTCACCTTCTGGTAGGTAGAGTTAGGTAGAGGTAGAGATGTGCTCCAAAGGACTTCAACAGTGTCTCTGAAAAAAAAAAATATTGCTTAAGTGCATAGTTGATCGAGCAGAATGAGTTTATTTTGCTATCATTACTTACACTCAAATAACAAGCAATTCCACATGTAACAATTCATATTCTATTGGCAAATGAGGCATAATCAAAAGAGTATACTTAATTGCAGTATGGTGAACGCTTAACATGGTGATCTACTGCAGCCTAAATATTAGGGTAGCACCGCTACATCACTTGCCACTATCTTAATCAAATGTAAGTTTATTTTCATCACAGAAGTCTCCCCACCCAACATGGTATATTTTCTCAAACACTACCATCTCTCTCCAAAGATCTTAGAGCAGAGCGCACTGCTGTTCCATCTTTGCCTATGAAGCTGGAACGTTACCGATGCCCAGAGTCGCGCTAGTCAGTGGGTTGGGTTGGGACTGGGAGCCTGGGCTTAGTCTGTTGTTGCTATCAGACTTACCACTATGTCACATATTATAGAGCAGTAATAAACTATCAACACTTTCAGGTACGAAATCAGAAACAATCCCTCTGTGGTAAATTTGCCTTCAGCTACGTTTTCATGTAGCTACTGTAGTGCTAATGTCCACTTCAGTCAGCTAGCTAACTTTAATTTACGACATAATAAGCCCACCTAGAGCAAGGGTACATGCTTGATTGAACATCCAAAACAATCCCAATATCCTTGACATCTGAAATACATCTAGATAAATATATATTAATGGGAGACATTTCTCTGTTGATGGCGGAGATTTAGCTCTGGTGATGGCTTATATTAGATCATGACAGCTAGCTAGCTACTTCAAGCACAAAACATACTGTAAATAATCATGCAAAACATACCTGTATCTTGCTCGTTTTTCTCCTCCTCTGTCATTTTCTTCGTTCTGTTTTCGGCACCAGAGAGATACGTCCTTTTTTGTGACTTGTCTTAACATTACCGTCTCTTCCGATTGTTGAACTTGATGCAGTGTCTGCACGAATTGTATATGCACCCGAGGTGTCTACTTTATGCGCGTGACTCAAAGGCTGGCAGACACAGTAGCAGTAGGCAGGCATATTGATCATGAAATCATAATTTTCTTGATTTGAATGATAATTGTTTCATTTATTCATTCATTGATGTCACTTGTTTACGTTATTTATTATGTAAAAAAAAAAAAAAAACTCGATTGGGGGCCCCCTGGTGGCCAGGAGGCCCCAAGCAGCCGCTTAGTTCGCTTATGCCTCGGGCCGGCCCTGGTCATACGTATGATTACTGTGAATGTGTGTGTGTGTGTGTATCTGTTTGTGCACATGTGTGCACATGAACTGGGTTAACATGACCCCTGGAGGCAAATATACGGAAAAAATGGTCATCCTAGGCCCTACAGTTCTCAAGATATTTACAGAGAACTGTGTCTGGCCTACCCTCCTTTCGGGGGGTCCAGTCCAGCGGGGGGGCTACAGATCAAAACGAAAAATGACAGTTCCATGCTATCCATGTGGGGGTACATGCCCACCAAGTTTTGTGTACCCCGGTCTTTCAGTGTCCCGGGAATCCTTGTTGGTGTACGTCACTAAATGTACACATAAATTGTTTTATTGTAAGGCCCCCCATGAACGAAAGTACACAAAACTTGGCATGTATTCGGAGGGTCTCATAATGATCCTACAATTTCAATTTCGTGCAGTTTTGACCATGTCAGCCAGAGATATTGTGATGAAAACACCTAATTTTTTGCTTTTTAATTTTTAACTAGGTGGCGCTATACATGAAATAAGTGGTAATGGGATGGGTTGACATGGCCCCTTGAGATCAACATACAAAAAAAAGGTGGACCTCCTAGGCCCTACGGTTCTCGAGATATTCACAGAAAACTGTCTCCGGCCACCTACAGGCCAGTTGGTGTATAGTAACATAAATTAATTTATTGTGTGGCCCCCCATGAACGGAATTCCACGAAACTTGGCGTGCATTCAGAGGGTGTCATAATGATCCTACACTTCCAATTTCGTGCAGTTTTGACTATGTTAGGTCACAGATACCTGCGATTACAACACCTCATTTTTACTTTTTTGTGTTTAACTAGGTGGCGCTATACATGAAATGAGTGGTTATGGAATGGGTTGACATGGCCCCTTGAGATCAACATACAAAAAAAAATGGTCCTCCTAAACCTTACGGTTCTCGAGATATTCACAGAAAACTGTGTCTGCCCTACCCTCCTTTCGGGGGGTGCAGTCCAGCGGGGGGGCTACAGATCAAAACGAAAAACGATGGTTCCATGCTATCCATATGGGGTTACATGCCCACCAAGTTTCGTCTACCCCGGTCTTTCAGTGTCCCGGGAATCATTGACAGAAATTTGGACATGCGAAAAAGAAAAAAAAAAAAAAAAAATCTGACTAAACCTATATGACCGCCGCTTTGCTGCGCGGCGGTCATAATAACTATTCTCATGTAACTCTTTTGTAAATGGACTGAAGTTCGCTATAAATATCTACGTTTACCAATTATGGTAACCGTTAGCATCTCTATGGGATTTCTCATATATAGCCATAAGCTAACGCATTAGTTTCTATTCTGTAACTTGGAATGCTAACCTACGTGATTGCTCTAAAACAAAACATAGAAGGAAATAACTGAGATATAGGCTACTCTGTTGGTCTGCTCTTAGTTTTACAGTGAATCCTATGTAAAGGTTTGAAAGGAACTTCAGCTTCAGACTTTCTCTTGGGAAACTGTTAGGCCTATTCATCTTCTCTAATGTAGCTGGCTAGACCATGTCATTGCCACACACACAAGTGGGGGCAGAATTGGAAATGTGTCAGAGTGACAATGCATTGGTTGATTTGATTAAAAAGTCACAGGTTAGGTTATTGGTTATTATTGTAATGATGCTATTCGTACATAATGAGCTGTAAAGTAACTCAGACTTTAACAAAAAAATTTTTTAAAGGATATCAACTAATTATTGTTATCGTCAAAATCACAAAAAATATCGAGATATTATTTTTTGTCCATATCGCCCACCCCTAGCTTTCACAAAGAAAGTTGTTTAGTTTTGATTTACTCCATTTGATTTACTCCATTAGCTTTGATTTACTCCATGTATCTTTCCATTAGGCAACATACTGGAATTCTACCTGACAGCTTATATTCCATCACATGAATTCACCAAGGGGGCAGGCGAACTTTCGGAGAGCGTAGACACTATGGCGGATCTGAGGCTAAATAGTAGACCAGTTCACCTAGCCATCCCCATTGAAGCCCATTCAATTATGGCGCCACTTTGACATCAAATAACGTTACGGCTGAAGCGTTTTAAGCCTTTAAACTTTTTCTATTTCCGGAGTAATACAACATTGTGTGATTGGTGTCATAACCTCGTAGCTGACTTACAGACTAAGTAATAAACTTTTTTCCGAAATCAATGCTAAAGTGACGTAATAAGCATACAACCAGAGCGGGTGAAAGCGTCGCACAGGAGCAAAATAACCGTATTCTCTGGATAAGAACGAAAGCATCGGAGCACAACATTTCAGTGAAGTTTTGATGGATTGACAGTAGGCCTAGCCTAGGCTATGAATGTGGCGAGTGCTGTTTATATTAAATCACATTTATCTACGAACAACTAGGACATTTAGAACAGTAATGTAGACATGGTGGTAACGAAGTAAGTGGCTACATACCCAATCTCTCGGTGCAGCTATCACAAGAGTTACACAAGTCAGACTACGTGCCTACGTTACATTTACGTCCCCTGAGCCTGCGCAAAAACCCTCTTCGACCAACAGGAAACGGTTGAAATTTGCTTCACCCGCCTCGATTGACGTCTACGTGATGACTCTGTCCATATCTTTTACTGTCTATGGAATTCACTTTATTTACCCGGCGGCCATTGTACGCCAGAACGAGGCTACAGGGTACATTTGCCATTACACCTCAGTCCAGCAGATGGCGGTAATGCACTCTGTTTGCAAACTGCCACAAAAAAAAAAAAAAAAACTCAGAAAAAAAAGGGTTTGCTGGCCTGCTAGAGTAACCTTCCTCTTCTTCTTCAGTGAGTTTTTTTTTTTTGGCAGTTTGCAAACGGAGTGCATTACCACCATCTGATGGACTGTTCTGGCCGCCGGGTGAATAAGGCGAATTCAATAATGGATATGGTGTGATATGGGTTAGCATGTAGCAGTTCATCAAAGTCAAGAAAGGATGTGTGAATGCCTTGCTCACCTGAGACCTGCAGCTCCACCTTTCTGAGCAAAACAGTATAACTTCCACCAGGTTGCACTCCACACCAGTAGATACCAGCATCTTTACCCTCTAGGTCATGGATAGTCACAGTAAAGATATTCTCACTTTTGTTGTCCGACAGAGAATACTTGTGATTTGCTTTTGGTTTGGAATCCAGTATTTCTAGCTTTTTACACCCCTCATGTTCTTTACAGAAATGCTTGGTGTGGTCTGTAAATTCCACAGAGTATCCGCACTGGATAGAGACATGTCCTCCCTTTTCTCCAGTTTTTTCTATGGGTAGGTCACAACAGTCACCTGTCAAACATTAAAGCATTTGTCAAGCTTAAGTTCTCTGTGAGCTTTCAGCAGATAGCATGCAATCCCATCTCTCTCTCTCTCTCTCATATACATTACATACAGTATAAGTGTGAAAAAATAAAGTCCTTACCCTCTTCTATGCTGAGATGGAATTCAGTGTGCAGTTTTCCATCTTCTACACAGTGGTAAGTACCAGCATCGTCTGAGGTGAGGTTTGTAATAACAACTGTTAGGGAGTTCCAGACAACATTTTCATGCTGATTAAATCTGCTATCAGAGTCATGTGTGAGGCGATTATAAATGCAGGTTGTAGCATTTCCTTTGCAGAAGTATCTCTGGTTGTGTTGATCTTGGTCATCAAATTGGCAAAGGATCACAATGCCTCCCCTTGTAAATCCTTCAATTTGAATTATTTGCCTTTCTGTGGAATTGCATACAAAAGAGTGAGCCACAAAGAGTGTGACAAATTAAACATCTGGAAATTTGTATTTGATCTGAGTAAATTTTCAACAGCAGAATAATCATAATGTGGCAAGTAAGATCAGCCAAGACACAATATGGTTTAATAACATCTGTTGACTTTATCACAAAGAGTCTCACCTGTGATTTGAAGATTCACCTGTCTGGTCAAAGCCACATTATCCCCACCCGTTCTCACTCCACACCAGTAAATCCCAGCATCCTTCCTCTCCAGGTCATGGATAGTAACAGTAAAGACATTTCCATTTTTGTTGTCAGTAAGAGAGTACTTTGTATTATTCTGTAACTGTTTTAAGTTTATTAGATCCTGCTCAATGAACTTTTCATGTTGTTTACAGAAATACGTGATGTTTATGTTCGATTCCTCAGGGTACTTGCACTGAATCTTCACATGTCGTCCTTCATGTCCAATAGTTGTAGAAGGTGAATCACAGCAGTCACCTGTCAAACATTCACAAAGTACTCAGATCTGTTCTGATGTCATATATCGATGTCTGTCTGGTGACGACACACTATAATCCCAATATTGAACAGGGCTGTTTACAGCATAATTTTACTTTGTTTAAAGGAGAATTACGGTGTGATTTTGACCTAAAGTGTGTTGAAACATGATACCGAGTGTGAACGTATGTCTCATAGCTCATCTCGGCTTGTCCCCTGCACTCAGAAATCTGGCGCTAGTTAGCTGATGCTACCAACAGATTTTCAATGGGGGAGCCTCGGGCATCGACCTAGCCATGCAAATAAATCACTGTTTTAAACCATTTACGAGGCTCAAAGTAACTCCATACTTCATTGGTAGACTTCTGAGGGCCTTGACATTTAAAACAAAACATTGAGAACTTTGAAAAAGCACTGGTACACGATTTATACAGACAGTACCTTAAAGAATTTTACCATTTGACGCCATCTTGAATTTAGTCACGATAAATCAAGCGACGAGTACAAATGAACAGGTATGATAAGGGATCAGATTCCAAAAATAATTCCATGGAAATGCATGGATTCCAGTTGCTGCTAGTGGAACTACATTTCCACGGAATTATTATGCCTGCAACAACAGCGGCGCTCGGGGAGCAGTGAGGGGTTTGGTGTCTTGCTCAAGGGCACTTTAGCCATGTGTAGTTTCTGACAGCTGCTATGAATGTGTTATGAACTCACCCGTTAAGTAAAGTGTTACCACTTTTTCAAACTTAACACAGACTTATTATGCAATAAACATTGAATCCTCAAAAAATAAGGATGTTTTCCATAAAAAGATAAAGAATACACTATGTTACGCTGTCAATCCCATACCGTGTTGAGACTACGAATGCAAAATGGGCTACATTTAGGCTACCCTTGATGGTGCAGCTGATTTTAAGATCCAGGTTTAAAGCGTAACTATCACCAATATGCAACCTAAGGTTTTTGTGAATGTACCCGAGTTGAACTTTTGTTTAAAAGCATAATTAGGATGGAACGCCACTTAAGATTGACCTTATAGTCGTTTTCATGTCAAACGGCCTTTTGAATGGGAGTGATAGGGGCTTTGTTACTATGATCGTATAAAAATCACTACTTTTAAAACACTAAGAAGACTCGACACAACATGACACTTTACTTGAAATATCACCAGGGTCTCTACACATGAACTCGAGCATTGAGGAATTTGTTTGTGTACAGACTTCACTAAAAAGAAAGGGATAAAAACGCTCTGATCTTTCCTTAAACTTCATCTATGTCAAGACTACACCTACAGGTGCCCTCTGGCTGATATGAAACTTTTGAAGACAGAGCAATTAAGATCAAAGGTGAAACGCTGTTGCAGATTAAACCAGAGGCGTTGATGACACAGCAATGGGGAGTAAGAAGTCATGTGACGTATTTGTCTAACGCAAGTTTAAAAACCGTGTTAAACTCTAAAAAGTGGCTAAGCTAGCGACAGAGCAATTGCCCCCTTACCTTCTTTTATCTTCAAAAATAATGAAGTATGCAAGCCTCGATTTTCAACTCCACAATGATAATTCCCAGGATCCTTTGAGGTGAGGTGTGTGATGAGAACAGTTAAGGAGTCCCTCTGAACATTGTTATAAAGGAAGACTCTGCCATTGTAATTGTGGGCAAACCGCTTCAAATGACAAGTTTTATTATTACCCTTACAGAAGTACTTCTCCTTATCGTTATACTGATCAGCATATTTGCAAAAAATAAGTATTCCACCTGTCGTGAAACTTTCCAGTTGTTGAATTTCAGTTCTTGCGCTTAATCCAGGCACTAAAACAGTAAAACAGATGGTATCAACACAACAAAACGTTAAACATTGACAGCTGGATATACTGATATAACTGCTGCACTGGTGCACCTGTGCTTGGTCAACACAGTTTTGAAAGTTGCAAAAAAAAGTTAACTGCTTTCCAATGTGTATTTTACCTGCGATGAGGCAGAGACAAAAAATGACGATCTCCTTCATTGTGAATGTCATTGCACCATCTTGCTTCAGTAAGTATGTGTGTGCTGTTGGCAATGGTTGGTTGGTTGGGTGGGTCGGTCTCTTCCTGTTAGCTACTGGCTTTACCTCAAGACACATCCTTGCCTAAAAAAACTCTTCAGTTGTCTCTGACATCCCCCCCTTCTCACAGTACCAGCACGATTAACCCCTCGCTGCCTGCTGCTTTACCTTTACACAGTAATATTTTAAAAGAAAATTAAGCCAGAGAGGCTGTGGTTTAGCGATGAAGAGGAAATAAGGAGCTTCCGCTGTAAGCTGTAAAAAAAAGTCTAGAGCCTCTTCCCCAAGCTGCAGGTCCCAACAACAACATGTTAACCTGCAGTGAGAAACATAAACACACACACACACACACACACACACACACACACACACACACAGATTTAGAAGTGTCCAAAGTATTTTGTCTCTGCTGCATTAACGATGGCAGTTACATCAGACGAGGTGTTTAAGGGGAAGCCATGGCCTACTGGTTAGCACTTCAGACCTGTAACCGGAGGGTTGCCGGTTCGAACCCCGACCAGTAGGCACGGCTTGCCTTGAGCAAGGCACCTAACCCCTCACTGCTACCCGAGCGCCGCTGTTGATGCAGGCAGCTCACTGCGCCAGGATTAGTGTGTGCTTCACCTCACTGTGTGTACACTGTGTGCTGTGTGTGTTTCACTAATTCACGGATTGGGATAAATGCAGAGACCAAATTTCCCTCACGGGATCAAAAGAGTATACTTATACTTAAGTTTTTAAATTGCAGTGACACAGGGATGTGATACTTATGCGTGGTCCTGCTAGTCGAGCACCTGCAACCTACTCTCTCTCTCTCTCTCTGATATACCAGTTCTTTACTACACACTTAAAGCGCTCCACATTGAAAGGGGAACCAACTACCAGCAATGTGTAGCGCCCACCTGGGTGATGCACGGCAGCCATTGAGCTTGAGGTCTTTTCTCGTTTTTACCAGGCTGCAGAAATGGTCTCTAATATGTTAGAGCCAGAACAGCATGGATGCACTTGTGCAGAAGTCAACAGAACCAAAACATTATGTTCTCAAAGCAAAAAAAACAACAACCAATATTCACTAGCATTGATTCCATGTGTGTATCGTTTACCTGAAATAAGGCATAGAGTGAAAAATAAGATCTCCTTCATTCTGAATGAGCATATCATCCTGTGACCTTATTTATCATTTGTCGACCCTGGTGATGTGGGTGGCTTTCTTCCTGTTAGCTTGTGGCCACGTTGTAACTTGATCTTTACCACACTCTTCATTCGTTTCTACTCCCCCATTACACCCTCTTAGTGTATTAACCCCTTGCTGCCCACTGCTTTATGCAGCAAGCTGCTCAGAGGACTGATACTACAGGCTACAGGCAATTTACAATTTCACCAACTATCAACCAGCAAGCAGGACTGGCTGTTCTTGATAACGTAGCCTATCAGATTTGCAGGTCCTGTGATCGTCACTGAACAAGGACTATGAAGATATAGTCTGGACAGTCAATTTATTGCATCCATCCTGTGTCTTTGGGACTATAAACATTTAGATTGTAAGCCCTTTTTGAGTATTTATTAGTATAGTCTTTTTATGAACTTTATGTAAATGAAATAAAACATTTTTAAAAAGGGAGTGGAAAAGTGTTTTAAAGTTGGTTGTGCCAGAGTGGCTGTGGTTTAGCGCTGAAGAGCAGATAAGGAGCTTCCTCTGTAAGCGCTGACTAAAGTCTAATTAAAGAGCTTCCTCAGCAAGCTGCAGGGTCTGCAGGTCCCAACAGCAACATGTTAACCTGCAGATACTCAAAGTTGCCCTTACACACACTCTTACGACCCTCTCTGTCTCTGGCTGTCTGTGCTACCGTGGAGCCTTGACTGGCTGAAGACGGCAAAGTGCCAATTTAGCCACACCTGTGCACAAATGGGCTTTAAAAGCCGGACCAACTTGCCTCTCTCTCTCTCTCTCTCTCGAACCAGACACACACATAGACTCAGGCTCACGACATACATTCATGCACTCACTCACTCACTCTCACATACATTTCCCTTTCACTATACAACAAACATTCACCACTCTCACTCTGATTTTCCTGCTGGCGTTCCAATCACTTACACTCTCAACCAGATGATCCCACATCCCCTAGACATGCTTTTGTAATACCAATAAATATTTGTGATAATTTCATTCAGTGTTCATCTCCCTTCCATGTTTTCAGTCCATATGAGCCTTGGCTGTAACACACACACACACACATTTGTCTTTCACCAGTGGTGGACAAGTCGCTCAAGAAGAGTAATATGTTATTGACTACTTATATCTACCCTATATATATACAGGCTTGTTTCATACCTGAATTTCATAATTTTAGGGGCAAGGCCTTCATTTGGGCATATTTGGATATTTGGTGTAGGGCACCAAGGCCAAAGTGAACTGTACAGTAGGCTACATAAAAATATAAAAATTATAAAAGTTATATTTAGCCTATTCACAGCAGCAGACCTGCATCACGGTATGAAACAGTACAAAAACATGAAACATCACATATTACATAGAACTGTAAATCATAGAACTGTTTTTAATATTTACAGATATCTAGGCTATATTTAAAATTTATTTTCTATTTGGCCTGTTATGAAAACATGTATTGAACTATTTAAGCACAGTTCAGCTTTAAGAAACTCAAATAGTCTACATGCATGCTTAGCATTTTGTGATCATTAAAGGAACACGCCACCCAAAATCAGTAGTGATATATGTTCTTACCGTAACTTTCACGAGTTGAGTCGTACCTCTCCCGCGTCGGTAGGTGCACTCAAACGCTCTGTCGCGCGGCGCGAATGTGTTAGCATGTTGCTATGCTAGCGGGCTCTGCCGTGGCCGTAGAGAGAGGCACATAGCAGTATTCAAACACCTCCACGTTTTACCTACTTAAATACAGTTGCACGAGTAGTTGATGAAAAATGTTAGGGCACACAACATGAAACGTGACGATTTTCCAAGCGAATAAACATGAGAACTACAATGTGTGGCGCAATAGCACTTGGGAGTACTTCGACCTAGCGTGGTAATATTATTAACACCTAATTGTAGATCCTATCCACCACAGAGTTTAGAATACATGCTGGATCGACCCTCAGCCTCTCCCTCCCCTCTGAGCGAGAGAGGCACACACACTAGAGATGCGCTGATGGGCTATTATTTCAACCATAACTGCATAGCAAAGCGTATCATCCATCAGCCATCCATCAGCACCAAAGTTTTTTGACCAATATTCAAAACGGCACCTGCCCACCATCCGCTGGTTGTTTTAATGTAGGCTATATGGGTGATGCAGCGCTGCTGACGTGAGGCTAGAAAGCCCTTGCCTGTTCTAGAAAGACTGATCTAATGCAGCAAATATATTAAAAGGCAAAAGTCGTACATTGGCTAGGCCTATCCCCAGAATATCAGCAGCAAACTCAGTCTCTGTCGCGCAAAACAGTCTCCAAATAAAACGCACATCGGCCTGTTGCCTATTCTGCCAGCTTGTGACAATAT
Source organism: Alosa pseudoharengus (assembly GCF_046254945.1). Taxonomy (NCBI): domain Eukaryota; kingdom Metazoa; phylum Chordata; class Actinopteri; order Clupeiformes; family Clupeidae; genus Alosa; species Alosa pseudoharengus. The sequence goes on along the minus strand of NW_027468696.1, from coordinate 2,480,620 downwards.
ATCGTCCAAAATGCTTGATTGCATTGCATTCTCCACATTTTTAGCTACATTTTCATGTACCACATCAGCATTTTTGTTCAGTGAATCTTTTGTAAATTGCTTGGCTAACTCTAAAGGGGAATGCTTTACACCTTTGTTTTTGGTAAAGTCTGCTTTTTATTCTGATATATGGTTTGTCATGTGTTGAGGGAAATGGATGGTTAGGGAGATGGGCGCAGAATGTACTTTGATTAAATGAAAGTTTTCTTGTGAATCGTTTACCACAACAACTAGCGGCTAACATTGTTTAAAAGCTGATAAACAGCTCTTTCGTGTGATGTGATACATGTGATTTCTGTGTGATGAGTATAGAGTATAGTTGTTTCTTGAAAAAACTAAATATACTAAAATATTTACTAAATATAGTGCTCAAGTAAGCTACACAGGCTGTTATCAACTTGATGTGAAACACAGAAAGTGGGAAAGTTTCTGACCATAGACCCAAAACCGCAGCGGCATGATAACAGCTCAGCCTCACGCTACGTTGCACAGAGTGAGAGGAGAGTGAGGGAGATAAGGAGTCATTTTGCAATGACCAGACACACAGACACACACACACAGACACACACACGCAGACACACACACACACACACGCGCGCAGACACACACACACAGACACACACGCATGCGCAAATAGAGTAGGGAGATAAAGTGATTTCCAAATGCCAGTAAATGGAGTAGGGTGAATATTCCGATAAATATAGGATAAACAATGCTGGATTGTGTCAGGTTTGTTTATGTTTCTGTGCAGATGCTTTTGTCCAAAGGCAAAGCAACTCATATTAAATTTGAACCAAACACCTAAGAAAACACACAAGTGATTTAGCTCACACCTCTCATCTATTCTCCCTGAGAAGATCCACTCAGTGTTTTGTTATTGTTTAGGGGGACAGGCTCCAGCCATTTTGTTCCCAGTTCACAGAGCCAGGGCTGTGTTGCATGTTAGCAATCACTCAACTTAAGTTAGTATACAACTTAATGTGGATATACAGTAGAGCTTCATTCGATTTGGCTTCAGTAACATTTTCCCTTGCTTGGCATCAGATAGATTGATAGATAAATAGATAAACAGATAGATAGACAGGTACATAAACACAACTAACAGAATGCAACATACTAGTGTGATCATTTATTTTGTACTTTATTAATGCCAGAAATGTGGTCAAGACTAAGAAATGAAACATGTTTTATATAAAGATAATGTTTGGCTGCTCTACTATCTTTCACGTCACGCATGTACAGTACATTGACAATCATCTAAGATAATGGAAATCTTAGAAACATAAAAAAACATTTACATAAATCATATAATATAAATATTGATGCACGCCAAGCCAATGCATTCTGCATTCACACCATCTTTGCTAAGGTAATAGACAATGCAGTGCCAGTGCAATATACAATGCTATTGGCCTAGGTTAGCGAAGATGAGGTACAAGCAGATAATCACTAGTAGTCTAAACTACTGTAGTAACACTAAACCAATAGTGGACTTTCCTGAGGGTGATAAAAACACATAGTGAACAGTGTAAATAGAATGGATCGAATGGAACGTGGATTATGGATCACACCGGACTAAGTGTGGGGTTAGTCGTGTGGTTTATAGTCACATAAAATACACATATAAATCACATATAAAAACACATAGTGAACGGTGTAAATAGAAATAGTCAGTAATATAAAAACACAAATGCACATCATTGGGGTTTTATGGGGACACGAGCTGCGGCAGTTCATTATTCATCAGTGGAGATTGCACAACCCTGAAGAGTAAATCCTTTGTGGTCAACATTCAGGTTCATGGGAAATTGGAATAGTTGTGTGTGATTCTCGACATTTTGTCTGTGTGTGTGTGTGTGTGTGTGTGTGTGTGTGTTCAGTATTTATGGGTCCACAGTTGTTTGTGGTTATGGAATATTCAGTTTGAAGAACCCTGGAATGTTGGATCTATGTGATCAGGACTGGGGTTTGTGGGAACATGAATAGGATGAATTTTAGGGGTTGAGTCAGCAGAAGTCATGGGTTCAGGGGCATGAGTGAGTTCATTGTCAGGGTTTATGGGTACCTGGAAATTGGGGTATACAGGGTCATCATCATTTTTATATGAGGGTAACTGGGTTGTATGGAGGTCAGTGTGTGTTGTACCTGATGGAATACAGACAGCTGAGATCCCAGGGTAGCTTGGTTCTACTTGAGCAGTTAATTCCAAATCAATTGGTTTTGAGGGTACTTTTTCAGCGCACATTGTGCCATCATTATTCATAAAATGTTTTGTGTTGACATAAACAGTATTGACTTGAGTACTTGTTAGACTACAGACCAAAGAATAGTCAGGATCATCAGAAGAGTGTGTTGGTGAATGAGGGGTTTTACACACCGTGTCCTCATTGGTGTATTTCGGTTCCTGATTAGCTGGGTTTGTGGGGTCTGGATTATCAGTGCATGGTGTGGGGATGCCACTAGGATTATTGGGACATTGTGCAGTAGTATAGACAGTACTCACTGTACTATCAATTTCATCAGTACCAGTGCTAAGGTGTGTGTCAGCAGAAGTGTGTATTGGTGACTGGATGTTTGAGTATGTGGGGACATTGCCGGGGATTGTGGGTAATTCAACAGTGGCATAGACAGTGGTGATCTGGGTGTGAGATGTCTTGGAGAGAAGGTGGGGGCCTGTATCATCAGGAAAGTTTGGGGGTGACTGGATAGTGTAGTAGGTAGGGTCACCTGCATTGTCTACCTTGGTATAGTTGCATCTTGAAGTCAGAGGAGGAGGACCAATGTCCTCAATCTCCTCATAAATACCATCTGGGTCGAGATTCTGTCAGAGATAGAGAAAAGACAAATAACTCATACCATACCAGCCTCACTTCAATATATTGCGTTTTTAACTTTATGAAGACAGCACATTTCACTTTAGGTATAATTTTCTGACCTAATGATTGGGCAACATTGTTATTAAATATCTGAAATCAAGTATTAGAAACACAATCCATTCATCACATTACATCATAGTTTTCAGAAGATATCATAACTGAACCTTCACTAAACTCAGACAGACATTCAACTAACAAACAAAAATGGGCTAGTGAGCAGTAATTTGACACTTTGCGTCATGACATTAAATATCATTTGAATTATTAAGACATTTACTCACCACTGTTTTGGGGTAGATCACTCTGTTTGATCTGTCTGATGAGCATAAAGATACTGTTATCATATGAGGAAATGTTACATTCTCAATCTCTGTGTGTGTTTGTGTGTGTGTGTGTGTGTGAGAAAGAGAGAGAGAGAGAGAGAGAGAAAGACAAGATGGCAGAGGGGTGTCACTACCTACCCTGTTTTCCTCTCTGTCTACGTTTGTAGCACAGAAAGAGGGCAACTGCTATCACCAGCGCTACTATCAACACCAAGAACACAGGAGTCCTGGTATTCTGAAGAGGCCTCTTTCCATCCTCAACAGGGGCTTTTTCTGTGGGAACAACACAGATATGTGATCGCAAATGGCATGCCAAATGAATGGTTAACAATACATGGGAAATTGTACCTCAACACAAACACCTGTGTTCTGTGGTAATGAAAGGATGAAATAAAGTAACTTATAATTTATTAATTGATGTACTTTACTTTTAAACTATTGGCAAATTTGGGATTTGCTCTGCAGGTTCGTCTGGCCAAGAGGCCATCGAAGCCTATTTCCAATGTTCTTAAAATGTGGGCATGGAAATACAATTGCTAATCCGGCATGGATGTGTATTTCATTGAGCAAACTACTGCCTTTAAAACCTTTGTTTACGAGACTGCTACACTTCTGAAACAATTTAGTATGAGTTAAATGCACCAACTTCAAGGAGAAATCCAACGAACACTTTAGGGGCATGTACATGGGAGTTCACTGACATGCCCCCAGAGTGTAGCGCTATAGCTGCTGGTTGCAGCAACTTGAGCTAGGTAAAACCGATTGTTTTCGGTTTTTTTTTTGTACTGACAGTACTTGGTGACCTCGAGAAACAGATATCTATGTGAAAACTTCTTTCTCCTATAAGTTTAATTTCATTGCTAGTTACACCCTTGCTGGAAGTCATAAGTCAAAGAACCTTTTCCAGAACCACTCTCAATTACAATTGACAAGATCTGCATGCTAACCAGGCTAGTTCCTTCATTGGTATTTTTTAATATGGAGTGATGAAAATAGTTATCAAAAATTCCCTCTGTAAATACATTTGTCAATAATTTATAAACATAAAACAAGAATGTTGAACCTGCCTTTCTCCCATATTCAGATATCTGTAGTACAAGTATATGCAAATTACCACATCATTAATCAGGTAATGCATAATTGACATACTTACATATAAAATTCAACTTGAAATGCAAATAAAATATATTGTCTCAAAGTAAATAATCAACCAGGGAAGTTGTATGGTGATATCTATTAGTTCAATTGTCTGTCCCTATTCAACAGTAATGCCTTAATTGCCTCTGGGGGCAGAAAAGGGTGTGGGTTCTGTTCCTGACTTCCACCCGTTGTACACTTAACCCTGAGCTGCTCTGGGGATAATACATATGTAACTTGCTTTGCTTTGTATAAAAATGTTTTGCTAACTGAATAAATGCAAATGTTATCTTCATTAGCAGCATTTTACCAGACTGCAGATATTGTTTCTAATATTTAAGCAGCCCCTACACTGGACTGCAGCCATGTTTGTTAACTTTTCAGTAGCCCCTATCACAGACTGTAGCAATGGTTGAAGCCCCTATACCAGGATGCAGCAAAGGTTGCTTGCATTTTAGAAGTCCCTATACCAGAGTCCAGCATTATGGTATAATAACTGCTAACATAAGCTGGTTAGCAGGCAGTCCAACTCACACAGTTACTTAATATCAGATGTTCCATACATGAGATATGTAATGGTTACCAGACATATTGAACACATCCCAGATAGCAAAGGGGCGTTGAGGGGCGTTGAATCCACGTTTGTTTGAAGCGGCGGAGGTTGATTCAACGTGGATTCAACGCCCCTGTGCTATCAGGGATTGATCAACTTGCCTTGAACAAATATTATACAACGTAATGATTTGTTTTTGTTAATATTTTGTTCTTTACAAAGGTTTAGTATTCTGAAGACAGGCGATTAAGATTTTCACTGTATCCATCAGTGTCTGTCCATAGACAAATGTATCTGATATATACCTGCCTTTCATTGTCAGAAGAGAATAAATAATATTGTATGCTGCATGTCAAATGTGTCAGTAAATGCAATGCTCACCTAAAACCTGGAGCTCCACCCTTCCAAGCAAAGTGGCATGTATTTTACCAGGCCGTACCGCACACCAGTAGATCCCAGCGTCCTTTCTCTCCAGATTATGGATAGTCACAGTAAAGATGTTCTCACTTTTGTTGTCAGACAGAGATACTTTTTTACTTATGTTTGGTTTGGACTCTGACAGATTTATCTCCATACAAGTCTTATGTGCACAGATATGCTTGATGTTGTCTGCAAATTCCACAGGGTACTTGCACTGAATGATGGCCTTTCCTCCCTCCCCTTCAGTTATTCTTATGGTTTGGCCACAGCAGTCATCTGCCAAACATTTAAACATTTATCAAGTTTTCAGTGAGGTTTGCGTTATATATCCTTTCATCTCATTGACTGCATATAAAACATCCATAAATTGTATGATCTGTGAAGCAATTTTTTTAAACCACTTGGGCAAAAGTCTAAGATGAAATCCTTACCCTCCTCTATACCCAGATGGACTGCAGTAAGCAGTTTTCCATCTTCTGCACAGTGGTATATCCCAGCATCGTCCAAGGTGAGGTTTGTAATAACAACTGATAGGTCGTTCCAAAGAACGCTTGGAAGAAGAGTGACTCTCCTGTCAGTGTCAGGGTTGAGGCGATGGTATGGGCAGGTTGTAGCATTTCCCTTGCAGAAGTATCTGTCCTTGTGTTCATCCCGGTCATTAAATTTGCAAAGGATTACAATGCCTCCCCTTGTAAATCCTTTCACTTCAGCTGAGTTCCCTTTTCTTTCTCCTGAAACTGCACACCACACGGAGTTTACAGTGCAATAAATCTGAGAATGTGCATTTGTTCTGCCAATATGCACTACCGGTAAGTTCATTTTCAATAGCAGAATAATCATTATGAAGCAAGTAAAGTCAAAGAAGACTTATTTAGAAACAGAATACATTTTTCTGTTTGCTCTTTTTTTATTCTAGGCTGCCATTTTAAGAACTGGCTGGGGACAACGGACAATAATCAGCATTCACAAGCTAACTCCAGCTTATTTACAGCTTTTTGTCTGTAAAAAAGGTCCGGTTCAATGAACGTCTCATGTTGTTTACAGAAATACTGTATGTTTCCCTTCGATTCCTCGGGGTACTTGCACTGAATCTTTATTTTTCCTCCCTCGTGTCCAGTAGTTGTAACAGGTGAATCACAGCAGTCACCTGTCAAACATTCACAAAGTACTCAGATCAGTTATGATGCCATAGAGATCAATGTCTGCCTGGTTAAAACACAATCACTTTTAACCCAAATGTTTAGAAAAGGTACTCTGGAAATCTTAGGGTGTCACACTGGCGATGAGTAATGATGCTCATTACCTATGCCCATGGAGACATAATTCCGTGGAAATGCATGGATTCCAGTTGCTGCTACTGGAAGAAACTGGAATCCATGCATTTCTACAGAATTATTTTTGGAATCTGATCCCTTATCATACCTGTTCATTCTTACTCCTCGCTCGACTTATCGTGACTAAATTCAAGATGGCTGCAAACGCTAAACTTCGTGAAGATACTGTCTGTATAAATCGTCTTGTAAGTAAACTACCAGTGCTTTTTCAAAGTTCTCAATGTCTCGTTTTAAATGTCAGGGCCCTCGGAAGTCTACCAATGAAGTGTGGAGATACATTGAACCTCGTAAATGGTGTAAAACAGTGATTTATTTGCATGGCTAGGCCGATGCCGAAGCACCACCATTGAAAAAGCTGTTGGTAGCATCGGCTAACTAGCGCCAGATTTTGGAGTGCAGGGGACAAGCAGAGATGGGCTATGAGACATACGTTCACACTCGGTATCATGTTTCAACACACTTTAGGTCAATATCACACCGGAATTCTTCTTTAAGTGGGTGTAAATGTGTTAGTACATCTAGCCCTAAGTCTTGGTTTAAGACTACTGCATTGCTTCTTTGTCAATATGACAACTGACTGCTGGTAAGAACCTGCCTTGGTTAGAACAGCGCCTATTTTTGTTTAACTGTGTTAAAGTATTGTAACGTGTAATGCACACGACACCAACGTTGTTCAATGGCAGCTTTATTGGCTCACGAACGAGGGCAGGGACTCAGACACAGATCACAATACACACAGAGCAGGTCAAGAAATCACACACACTACACCAACAGGGGAGGTCCAGCCCCCCACACGAAAAGGAACACACATGAGGGATAACTAAAAAGGGAAACAGGTTACGATAAAGACACCAACTTTACACTTCTAACTTAGGAGAATAACAACATAAACCCCCCGATTGTTCACCCTCGTGTCCCAGCATGCCTTTCGCTGGAGAACGCTAACACAGTCTTTATGCGCCGACGCTACAGTATGGTATTGTGTTAATGCCTTATTGTAGCTTTAACTTTGACATCTCTAATAAATAGGCTAATCATGAACATATTTGAAGGATAACTGTCATCACTTTTAGATATAAATTTAGACACATTACCTTCTTTCATCTCCAAAATAAATGAAGTCTTCAAGTCTCCATCTTCAACTGCACAGTGATAAGTCCCACTATCCTCTGAGGTGAGGTTTGTGATGAGAATGGATAAGGAGTCCCTTTGAACACTGTTATACAGGAAGACTCTGCTGTCATTGTGGGTTAGTCGATTGTAAGGGCAGGTTGAAGCATTGCCCTTACAGAAGTACTTCTCCTTATCTTTATGCTGATTAGCATATTTGCAGAAAATGAGTATTCCACCCGTCGTGAAACTTTTCAGCTGTTGAATTCCAGTTCCTGCACTTCTTCCTGGCACTAAAACAGTCAAAACCAAATGGTTTAAACACAACACAACTTCACATGTTGACAGCAGGATACTGATGCAACTTCTGCACAGATGCACCTCTGCTAGGCCAACACAGCATCAATATGTTATGAAAGTTAGAAAAAAGCTGAAGCGGTTCCGTTAGTGTTTATTTTACCTGCGATGAGGCAGAGACCGAAAATTACAACTTCTTTCATTGTAAATGTTTGCCGTCTTAGAACCATCTTCGTTTAGGTACAGCAGTACGTGTGCTGCTGGCGATGTGGGTGACGGAGCTCTTCCTGTTAGTTTGTGGCTTTACCTCGAGACGCAGCCTGGCCTGAAAACACATGTCAGTCATCTCTGCAATCATCCCTTTATCACAGCACCAGCAGCATTAACCCCTCACTGCCCTTACACAGCAAGCTCAGAGGACTGAGGCCAGTACATACTGTAACCTTGAACTCACAACTTGAACAAAATAACCAACAACCTTACATAACAACTTCAATATATCAACTAGAACGTTTGTATTCCATGGTACAAACATTTACATGAAATGTGCATCTAGGATGGGTTGAACATGTAATTGGTTGCAAATTCCATGCAGTATTAGTTTATAGTTGATATATTTATGTAGAATCTAATTTTAGTGGTGAGCTAGAGGGAGGCTGTTGTGAAGAGGCTTAGCTGCACTGCAGCCACCAACACCACTTCCAGCAGGAACCTACTTTTCCAAGGAGGTTTCTTATCAAAGTACTAACTAAGCCTGCTTAGCTTCAGTAATTCAGCAAAGTCAGGGTATCTGCTGGTCTGTGTGTTGGCTAAAAACTAAAGGTGAAAGGCATATATGATTCTATCTCAGGGGCGGTTCTAGGAGCGGGGCCACAGGGCCCCGGGCCCCATCTGAAATCTCATTGGCCCCTGACTGGCCCCTGTACCGTCAATCATCAATAATTGTCAAACTTGTTGAGAACGACGATCAGAGATGCAATTCCATTCCCAAACAACTGGTGGCAGTAATGCACCTATGAAGCTTGAAAGGTAAAGCACACAGTGAACTGTAAAGGAAAGAATACATTTGGCTAACCAGAAAGGTCTCTGCTAATGTGAAGAAACGATACATTTGGCTAACGGAAGTATCAGCTAACATGAAGAACTGATACATTTGGCTAACGAAAGTATCAGCTAGAATTCTAACGTGAAGAACCGATGGCAGCGTTTCATCCTCCACAGAAGTTTCTTGGTGAGTCACAAATCTCTATGTTGGTTATCATCATTATGTGAAAGGGACGTTTATTTAATATGTTAAGTTTGTCAATTAAATTACGAAGCAGCAGCAAGCTTGCAGTGAACTGTTACCTGACTTAACGTTAACAGTTAACTTAACTTAACGTTAGGTTACTTGAGTTGAGGTTTGATTGTTATTCATTGTTAGCATGCTGATAGATTTTATGTATGGAAAGGTAATGTATGAAGTGTTTGAAACGGTGTTATATGAAATGCAGAGAAATGGACATCCTGTTTGTTTGGGATCCGAAATTAATAATATTACATGCGCTAGTGCGCCTTACCAATTGTAAATAGCCGAACGTTGAACATGAGAATACATGCCTAATAGCTAACGCTACGTTTTTGTAGTTAATGTGAGCTATCATTGCAAAGTTATTAACCACTATTCTGAGTTTATTTGATTCATGGGCTTCGCATGAATTCTGTCTCAAAGTGTTAGGACAAGGAGAGTTGAGATAAAGTGGTTACATTTTCTACTCTATTCACTCAAGCTTTATATGATTTAAAAAATAATAATAACTGGTTTTACAGTTGCCAGACGACATGCTGAATACAAGCATGGATTTTGTGACACGCATTTGTGTTTCACCTACAGACTGGGATGGAGCAGGAGCTGGTGACTTCAACCCACACAGAGTTTCCGCTAGAAAAAAATGGTGCCGGTCAAAGTGACCGGCAGAGGTTTCGTTTTCCGGACATTTTGATGATATGCCGGTCAAATATCCTATTATCCCTTCTTAATTAGTCAAATTGAGGAAAACTGGATACAGGCTATAGCTTAAAGAATGACATAATCAGGCTGTATAGAATGCAACATGTTCATTAGCCTAACTTAAACATGCCTAACAAGATCTAGCCAGTATCTTTTCATGGACAGCAGGAGTCCGCTTCGTTTGTTGTTTTAAAAAGGCTACGTTGTTTGTTGCTGCTACCCACGTTATCTCCAGTGGTGACTGTTTAACTTACACAGATGCGCACACACAAGAATGAGCGCTCACACCACTACCCCCTAATGCTATGCCTCTTTATTTGATAACAATAAATTAAGAAATGTTTCCTATTCTGGGAAATGTTTAGTTTCTTTTTCTTTCGCCCGCGGTTCAATGATACCGTTTAATTGTGCCAGAAATGATCTGCGGACCAGTAATCGCCTCGTCGAGGAGGCCCTAACCCTGCAGATCATAGACAGAGAATGCATAGGCCTACTGTATGCTTTGGGTAAAGAACACGTTGCATGTCCAGTGTAGCCTACACGGAGAATGACAGTGTCTTGGAGCGGCCGCACCCCCCGCAACTCCACTTCCAATGTCACTGATTCCGACAGATACGCCCGACACTTTTGCTTTTTATCTGGTGGTGGTGGAGTTGACCGGACATCTGAGGCTTCAGACGTTACCAATTTATCATCATCCATCGCGTCTGGCCTCTGAAAAAACTTTTAAGGCTTGTCTGCCTGGGCCTGGCCATGTTTGAACCGCCTCACTCATTTGTTCGTTGTTTAACATGGACATTTTAAGCGTGCGCTTCCTATTTGAAATGCAGCATAGGCTTGTTGCGTGTTGTTTAATAGCTTACTTTTCAAACGAGCCTGTTCATTTAAAAACATAGCCAGAGGACGTATAATATAGGCTTACATATTAAGGCTTATTCTCAAATTCAGATTGCGTTAGGGGACGGGATTATTAGCCAATTTCAATCGGACAATTTGACCGGAGAGATTTAATTTTGTCGGACATTTCATTTTTTTTCCGGCCAATGTCTGGTAATTACCGGACAACGGAAACCCTGAACCCACAGTCTTCAGAACCACCAGTCACCAAGCATAGCTGCTCCTAATGGTATGATGCTATTTCCTATTGCCACTACAGTGATCATATTTTGTCTTTCATTTTAGAAACGCCAGGTTGACAGTGGGTTATGAAAGTTAATAACAATTAAGTTACTCAAACTTGTTTCATTTTCTTCTCTCCAGACATTTCCCATTCTAGAGCAGATGATTCTGTGCAACCTCTCCTAAACTGGTATTCCGCAAGATGCAGCACGGAAATAGGAAGAGGCCACTCAATGACTTCTGATACAAAGACTTCAAATGGTAGTAATATTCCATCTTTAGTGTTTTGCTACCCCTTCCGTAATTTTTTCGCTTTCAAATGACCCATCGTCAGTCTTCAAATCAGAATCAGGCTTTTCTAACTGGAAGCAAGACGGTGGCTTCAAAGACCATTCCAAATCAGACCATTGTAAAAATAGCTGTTGAAAAGATTGTGTAAATATGATGTAGTTGTTGCTCACATGCTGTGTGTGTGTGTGTGTGTGTGTGTGTGTACTGTGTGTGTGTGTGTGTGTGTGTGTGTGTGTGTGTGTGTGTGTTTGTTTTAATGTACGCAAACTGGCAGTGAAAGTGGTTTCTCTTATCAACAAAAGGGGAAAGAGTTAAAGTAAAACTTGTTTAATTGAACGAAAAATGTGTGTATGATGATGTATGATTTCTGTCTAAAATACCAATGTATTTCCACTAAAGTGTCTATTATATTTTAGTTTTATATTGTGTTTTCAATGCACATTATAAATAAATGGGAAAATTGTTAAGAATTGTATTGGCTTTTTTGTTTTTTAACATGTAAGTATTTTTGACAAGGTAAGACTGGTGAAATGTATGCACCTTACTGCTGTGGTGTAGTCTAGTTAGCTTTAGTGGGTATACTGTGATCAACCCCAAATATTAATACCTATCCTTGTCTGTTTTAGGTGGGTATACTGAGATGGTGATGCTTTTTAAGTGGGTATACCAGAGACTTTCTAATTTGGAGACACAGCACTCCAAATATCCTCTATAGAAATGCATGGGGCTAGTTTGTAACGCCGTTGTCTACACATATCCCACCCCTTCCTCGGCAAAATGTCGACATGTGAATACATTGAGCCAATCATGTGGTGTGATGTAAATACATTGAGCCAATCATATGGTGTGTTGTGAAGACATCGTGCCAATCATGTGTTGTGAACTCGCCACTGGAGCAAGATTGGTGTCGTGAAGCCTTGCGCACGCACATTTCTGCCGAATAGGATGCCCAATGAGTGCTCAAAAAGCGTTGCAATATGGCCGTCAAGTTGCATTATGCACACTCAATTCTCACTGGTATCTGCTAGACAACAAGTACCAAAACATGATAAGTTCATATATTTCACATGTAAAATACATTTTATACAACCCCACCCCCATCTTGCCTGTTCATAATTCTGAGATATTCTTGAATTGTGTGCATATGTGTGTGTACGTGTTTGTTTGTTTGTGTGTGTGTGTGTGTGTGTGTGTGTGTGAGATTGTGGTTGTGCCTGTGTGTGTGCATGTGCATGCATGCATACATATGTCTACTGTGTGTGTAATATGTGTCATACGTATGATTACTGTGAATGTATGTCTGTGTGTGTGTGTGTGTGAAGTCTAAAATGTGCCTAATTATGTATTCAGGGCCGGTTCTCCGTATACGCACACTACGCAAGTTGTGTAGGGCCCCACATGTTAATGAAGGCCCCATCCCCCGCCTCCCCTTGAGTCAAGCTAGTGACAGACAGGCATACAGTTATAGCGACAGTGTCTCATATATTAAGAAGATGAACATGAAACCAAATTACCATTCAGAGCATGAGAAACGGAAGAAGAAACTTCACAAGAATGAACAGCAGGAACAAAAGTCGGGTAAACTTGTGTTTTTTTCTTAGTTTGCCTATAGGCTATGCTGTATATCTCTCCAGCGTGTGTTGCTGTCCTAGCCTAGGCCTGATGCAACTTCTGCACAGATGCACCTCTGCTAGGCCAACACAGCATCAATATGTTATGAAAGTTAGAAAAAAGCTGAAGCGGTTCCGTTTACCTCGAGACGCAGCCTGGCCTGAAAACACATGTCAGTCATCTCTGCAATCATCCCTTTATCACAGCACCAGCAGCATTAACCCCTCACTGCCCTTACACAGCAAGCTCAGAGGACTGAGGCCAGTACATAACCTGGAACTCACAACTTGAACAAAATAACCAACAACCTTACATAACAACTTCAATATATCAACTAAAATGTTTGTATTCCATGGTACAAACATGTACATGAAATGTGCATCTAGGATGGGTTGAACATGTAATTGGTTGCAAATTCATCATGGCATTTTATAGTTGATATATTTATGTAGATCTAATTTTAGTGGTGAGCTAGAGGAAGGCTGTTGTGAAGATTCTTAGCTGCACTGCAGTGATGGTGACAAGATACAAAGCTTCCTCTGTACACTGTTGATGGTAATTCTGATACCACATGTATTTAACACTCAGGCGCACATATGATTCACATGTATATTTTTTTGTGAGTTAAGCTATTTAGTCACAGCTACTGGATAACAGTCTGTCTTGCTATTTGACTTTTGACCTACCTCTACATCAAGTAAAAGACCCCATTTACACATAGGAAAAAGGCATATATGTTCATACTGTTTGGCCTTTCATTTACATGAAAACGGAAGTTTTATCATTGAAAATGATTATTTCTTAAAACCAAAGTGGACATTTGGGAAAACTCCAGTTTCACATTTGCTTGTAAACAGGGTTTTTGCATTGTGACATGTTGTTCCCTCATTTGTTTGAAATCTCTGAGTGACTACAGATTTGCTCCAGCGGTTCGCGACACCCTTACTCAGCTGTTTTTAGCATCAACGTGAACAGAATTATTTTTAAAAACGGGGAAAATATAAAATTTTCAGAATACTCTGCTACGTATAAACATGGTCTAAATAAAGCACAACCTCCATAAGCCCCAGGCCCAAACTTGAGTCTCCATGGCAACGCATCAACCTGTTGTGAAATACTCAAGAAGAACCACAAGCTCAAAACCACAAAGTTTCTTGCAAGTGCAGCCTCAAAGGGGGTTCACACTGTACGCGGCATGTGCTGCGCTCGCCGCTAGGTTGCTCTGAGTTGAGGTAATGTCTCAAAGATTTTTGTTGTGGTTGCTGCCAGGCTCAGCGCAAAAGACCTATGATTTACAGCTCGCAACAAGTTCAACATGGTTAAAAATGCCGATTGAGCTGGGCACCTCCACCCAGTTCCTGCGCTCAAAAACCATTAACAACTAGATACAAAATATGACCGCCGCCCAGTCCAGCACAGTTTTTCCACAAAAATATGTCACGCTTATTTTTCAAATTGTGTTAATTTCCTACTTTGTTCCTTTTTTGTGTGTTTGTAATTGAGTGTGTGCAGAGTGTGTGGTTGTTTTTGTGTAGGCTATATGTGTTTTGTGTGTGTTTTTTTGTGTGTGTGTCATAAAAAAAGACAATAATGTTTTGATTTTTAAATTATCTTTCACTTATGTACATTGCCAAATAATCTCAAATAATGACAATCTTAGAAACACGTTGACTTAACGAAAAAAATGTATTTTATTAAAACAACTATATATATATATATATATATATATACTGATATGTATATATTCAAACATATTCAATTCAATTCAATTCAATTCAAAGAACTTTATTTTTCCGTTAGGAACTTCACATGTGGAGGAGCAGCAGGGTGTGTCCATACCCAACAATACATACAATAAACAAACACACATACACACGCACGCACACACACACACACATACACACACACACACACACACCATCAGCCCACACTAGACATATGGCAGAAAATAAAAACTTTGCTGAGCCTGGTGAATAAATAAGTTGTTAATACCTCCACAGTGGAGGGACAATAAATAATAGTTAAAAAGAGTCCAGGTGTTAAAAGAGAGAGAAAACAGTTCAAGAAAGGGGTTCAACCATTCAAAAGTCTAATGGATGCTGGGAAAAAGCTTGACAGGGCTCTATTTGTCCTTAGTGTAGGTGCTCTGTATCTGTGGCCTGAGGGTAGGAGGCAATACTGACTGTGTAGAGTGTGTGTGATGTCCAAACTGATTTGTTTTGCTTTTTGCTTAGTCCTTTTGTTGGATATGCTGATAAGTGATTCCTGCTGTTGTCCAGTTATTTTGCTGCTCAGTTTGATGATTCTGTTTAGTGGGTTCCTATGGATGTTGGACAGTGCTCCAAACCAGGAAGTGATGTTGAAGGTGATTATGGATTCAATGAAACATCTGTAGAATGCTGTCAGAACGGATTGGTGGACCTGGAGTTTGCGGAGTTTGCGAAGGAAAAAGAGACGCTGCTGACA
The DNA here is from genome assembly GCF_046254945.1 of Alosa pseudoharengus. Classification (NCBI taxonomy): domain Eukaryota; kingdom Metazoa; phylum Chordata; class Actinopteri; order Clupeiformes; family Clupeidae; genus Alosa; species Alosa pseudoharengus. The sequence continues at coordinate 2,465,054 of NW_027468696.1, read as the reverse complement.
CTTGGAGTAAATGGTATCGGTATTTGTTTTGAAGTTGAGTTTGTGGTCGATTATTGTCCCAAGATATCTGTATGTGTCAACCCTCTCTATCGGCTGGTTGTTGACAGTCAGAGTGGGGATGGTGGAGGGGGCCTTTCTGAAGTCTATTATTAGTTCTTTTGTTTTAGTGATATTGAGATCAAGGCAGTTCCGGCTGCACCAGTCTGAAAAAGTGGCCAGCTCAGACTCAGGGTTGGGTCAGATTACTTTGAAATGTAATCCATTACTGACTACAAATTACATGGCAATTTTTGTAATCAGTAACGTAATAAAAAAAATATGCCCAAAAGACACCACCGCAGAATTGATGAAAGAATTCTCATTCTATTTTTCTCCACTCTTCTCCAAACATGCACAACTCAGCTTAACCTTTATAAGGGCACAGCTGGACAAAGAATTAAGCTTTCGCTGGATTTTTATGACCCAGGGACATGGCCTGAGATTGGCATAAAAAAGGGAAGCATTAAACCCAAATGACACCATGTCCATTTCAATTGTGGGGGTGAGAAAATTATTATTTTGGGATGTTTTTCAACCAGGGGGACCTGGTGACTTTCTCAAAGTAAACGGTAACACTAAACCAAGAGGCTACATTAAGATTAGGAGTAAAAGATCAGGCAGTGTGCTGAGAGACCTGCCCCAATAGTATGCAAATTAGTAAGTAAGTATATCTTTTGATCCCGTGAGGGACATTTGGTCTCTGCATTTATCCGTGAATTAGTGAAGCCGAACCGGCAAGCCCAAAGGCCTAACCAGTAGGCCATGGCTGCCCCAAAAGGCAGCATTTGAACATTAAACCACACAATGATCCAAAACATACAGCCAAACAAGGCAAGAAATGGTTAACAGAGAACAATATCAATATGTTAGAGTCGACCTCAATCCGTCAAAAAAGTGAGCACAAGGCCAAAGTGATGGCAAATAATCGTTCCTCCTCATTGCTGCTAAAAAGGTGCAGTCTACAATCATTGTGAAGAGGCTTGGTGGGTATTATATGAACCATTTTGAGAGCTGTGGTGGTAAATAAAGATGTTTCCAGTGATTGTTTAAAAAGGGTATGAATAATTTTTAACGCAATTTGAATTTTGAATGCAATTTTTCATAAAAATGTTAAAAAAGATAAAAACACTTTTTTTTTATTCTATGTTTTTACTAGCCTGGGTTTTCCCATGCTGCCTTACACGCGCAATTTTATTCACGCTGCTAGGCAGCCTGGATTTTATGGACTTCGTTTTCACCTCAACAAAGGAACCAATCACAAAACGGAGGGAGGGCAGCAAGACGATGACGACACGCCGAAGCCGTTATGAGCTGTGTACAGACGCATTTGATAGACATTCGTAGCGCCCAATAAACAGCTATGGGCATTTGTAAACCACGTTTCAAATACGAGAAAATGAATGTCTAGTTCCCAGACCCCATCTCAATGAGATGAGGTCTGACGTTAGCCAGGCTATGTTTTTACCACATTGTCTTGCAACCTTTTGGCATGTGCAAGTGTCATTTTAAGTAAGAACAAACATATTGGTCAAGAGAAAATCAATATTTGCCAGGGGTATGAATCATTTTGTTCTTAACTATATCTCAAAAAAGTCTAAAAAGTGAACATCCGAATGAACTGCTTGTCAAATTAAAAGATAGCTAGGCTATCATAAAAAAGTTGCATTGTTTGCATGATAAAATGTAATCAGGTAATCCCCAACAATGTAACTGTAATCTGATTACACAATTTTTTGATTGTAATCTGGGCTGATTATAGTCACTTGATTTTTGTAATCTGATTACGTAATCCAGATTACATGTAATCCGTTACTACCCAACCCTGCTCAGACTGTAACTGATCGGATGAGTTGGTGGAGTCCATAATGACAGTGTCGTCAGTATACTTGATGTATGTAATGTCTGGGTTTGTGCTTCTGCAGTTGTTGGTGTAGAGAGTGTAAAGAACTGGTGAGATGACAGAGCCCTGTGGAGCACCTGTAAAGATCTGGATAAGATGTCCCATTAGATGGGGTTGCACAGTGTTAAAGGCCCTTGAGAAGTCTACGAACACCAGCCGTACAAATGACTTAGGCTTCTCAAGGTGGGTATAGGCTCCATGCAGCAGCGTCAGTGTGGCTTTGTCTACCCTTCTGTGATGTTTGTACGCAAACTGAAGCGGGTCAACGTACTTACTGACCTCCGCCTGTAGTTGTGTGATCATTAGCCTCTCAGAGCCTTTCATGACCAGGGATGTTAAAAGGCCACAGGTCGGTAGTTATTGTTGCAGGTGGGGTTTCTCTTTTTAGGCACAGGGCATATGATGGAACTCACACACACACACTAACACACAGGCACATGCATACACATTTGTCTCTCCTCACTGTTGGACAAGTCACTCAGGAAGAGTAATATGTTATCAATCACTTATATATACCCTACATATTTAGGCACTTTAGCTTCCTGAAACAAACTCTGCTGATGAAGATTGTCTAAATATAGTGTTTCCTATGTGAGCTAGACAGGCTGTTAGTCGAGTCCGAATAGCAACACATCAACCTGAAGTTTCTGACGTCTCAGAAAACCACAGACCCAAAACCACAGCGTTTCCTGGAGACAGCATGATGCCAGCGCAGCCTCACGCTATGTTGCACAGAGTGAGAGGTGAGGGAGCAAATACACCAACCCTTGAACACACACACACATGCCTATGCACAGACATAATCATCACCAAGTTACTCAGGAAGAGGAATACAGTATGTTAATGACTACTAAGATTGCTGGTACTTTTACCTATTACCTGGTATGTAAAATTACATTGATTTTTTTTCCAAAGACATTTGGCTTCTTGAAAAAAGAAAAAAAATGTGGGTGATTATGATTGTCTAAATATAGTGCTTACTATTTAATTTACTGGGGCTGTTAGTCGAGTCCTAACAGCAACACATCAACCTGCTGTGAAACACTGACAGAGGAACCATTTCTGTCGTTTCAGAAAACCACAGACGCAAAACCACATACTGTAGTTTCCTGGAGATAGCATGAGGCCAGTGCTACGTCAGGCTACGTTACACAGAGCGAGAGGAGGGAGATTTTGCAATGACGAAATACATACGCACGCATGCACTCATACACACAAACACCCATGTATACACACAAGTGGTACCACAAACAACAGGATATTTTGTTAAAACTGAAACACAGCTAGGTCTGCTTGAACAATTTCTTAAGGTCAGGTGAGTTTGCTGGCCAATGAAGAACAGGGATACCATGGTCCTTAAACCAGGTACTGGTAGCTTTGACACTGTGTGAAGGTGCCAAGTCCTGTTGGAAAATGAAATCTGCATCTCCATAAAGTTGGTCAGCAGCAAGAAGCATGAAGTGCTCTAAAACTTCCTTGTAGATGGCTGCATTGACCTTAGACCTCAGAAAATACAGTGGACCAACACCAGCAGATGACATGGCACCCCAAACCAATACTGACAGTGGGAACTTTACACTGGACTTCAAGCAACGTGGATTCTGTGTCTCTCCTCTCTTCCTCCAGGCTCTGGAACCTTGATTTCCAAAGGAAATGCAAAATTTACTTTAATCAGAGGACATAACTTTGGACCACTCAGTAGCAGTCCAGTCTTTTTTTGTCTTTATCCCAGGCGAAACACTTCTGACGCTGTCTCTTGTTCAAGAGTGGCTTGACACAAGGAATGCGACAGCTTAAAACCATGTCTTGCATACATCTGTGCGTGGTGGTTCTTGAAGCACTGACTCCAGCTGCAGTCCACTCTTTGTGAATCTCCCCCACATTTTTGAATGGGTTTTGTTTCACAATCCTCTCCAGGGTGCGGTTATCCGTATTGCTTGTACACTTTTTTTCTACCACATCTTTTCCTTACCTTCACCTCTCTATTAATGTGCTTGGACACAGAGCTCTGTGAACAGCCAGCCTCTTTAGCAATGACCTTTTGTGTCTTGCCCTCCTTGTGCAAGATGTCAATAGTCATCTTTTGGACAACTGTTAAGTCAGCAGTCTTCCCCATTACTGTGTAGCCTACAGAACTTGACTGAGAGACCATCTAAAGGCCTTTGCAGGTGTTAAGTTTTGAGTTAATTAGCTGAGGTACCAGCTGAGGCACCAGGTGTCATATTGAACCTTTTCTAATTTTCTGAGATACTGAATTTGGGGTTTTCATTAGTTGTCAGTTATAATCATCAAAATTAAAAGAAATATGTCAGTCTGTGTGGAATAAATGTATACATTGTACAAGTTTCACTTTTTGAACAGAATTACTGAAAGACATCAACTTTTTCCATGATATTTTAATTATATGACCAGCACCTGTATTTCCTGAATTTTATAGAAAGTGTTGTATGTTAGGAATCACTCAAGTAAGTATTCAAATTAATGTGGACATAGAGCCTACAAATTGATAGTAAAGATAACCACACACACACACACAAATAGAAATAGGGGTATGTAGTCTATGTAAGTATGTCTTGGCTTCAGTGACATTTTAGATAGCTTGACATCAGATAGATAGACAGATAAACACATTGCTAGATAGAGAAATATAATCAAATATAATAAAATATAAAGAATAGAACAAAGCTAATAAAATGCAACATACTAGCTTGATAATTTATTTCTGTAGTTTATTGATGACATAAATATAGACAGTCAAGACTACAAATGTACACAAATAATGTTTTACATAAAGAAGATTATGTTTAGCTGTTCTTTTATCTTTCACATATGTACATTGACAATCATCTCAAATAATGGCAAACAGAGACTTGAAGAAAATATTTAATTAAATATGAATGAATATCTTATTAAAAACATATAATTAATTTCTTATGAAAATGTTGATGCAGGCCAAGGCAATGCACATGCATCCACACAATATTTGCTAATAAACAATGCAGTGATAGTGCAATAAACAATGGTATTGCTAAGCCTAGGTTAGCGAAGATGAAGTACAATAAGATAATCTCTGAAAACTTAGTAAGACTAAACCAATAGTTGGCTTCCCTTAGGATGATACAAACATAAAGGGAACATATTCGTACAAACTTAGATTTCTTTACTGCAAAATAGTAGCCTAGCCTAGGCTAAAATGGCTCAATGCAAAGTTATGTGTGGTTAACAACATTTGGTTATGTGTCTTTCACACGGCCCGGGTATCGGGTGTCACTTCTACAAGTAGCCCAGACATATATTTTAACCATTTTGAACTGTTTTGTTATTTATTTACTTAGGCTACTCACAAAACAAGCATAGCATTCACATAACCGATGTATCCTCATACAGAGTGGACACTAGAAAATTGACTGAGGTCCTCCAAAGTCCTCATTGTGGCATTGTGAAAGGAGGCAGGGCTTGGGATCAGTCAATTGGTTTTAAAGGTACTCTTTCAGCGCACATTACGTTGTCATTATTTGCATTTGTAATAAGTTCTGCATTAACATAAACCATATTTATGTGAGTACTTGTTGGACTACAGAACAGAGAATAGTCAGTATCATCAGAAGTGTGTGTTGGTGAATGAGGGGTTTTACACACCGTGTCCTCGTTGGTGTATTTGGGTTCCTCATTAGCTGGGTTTGTGGGGTCTGGATTATCAGTGCATGGTGTGGGGATGGCACTAGGATTATTGGGACATTGTGCAGTAGTATAGACAGTGCTCTCTGTAGTATCAATTTCATCAGTACCAGTGCTAAGATGTGTGTCAGCAAAACTGTGTATTGGTGACTGGATGTTTAAGTATGTGGGGACATCACCAGGGATTGTGGGTAATTCAGCGGTGGCATAGACAGTGTTGATCTGGGCGTGAGATGTCTTGGAAAGACCGTGGAGGCCTGTATCATCAGGAAGGTTTGGGGGTGACTGGATAGTGTAGTAGGTAGGGTCACCTGCATTGTCTACCTTGGTATAGTTGCATCTTGAAGTCAGAGGAGGAAGAGGAGGAGGACAAATGTCCTCAATCTCCTCATAAATACCATTTGGGTCAGGGTTCTGACAGAGATAGAGAAAATACAAATAACTCATACAACATCAAATTTGGCCTCACTTCAACATATGTATTTTTTTCTTCATGGGGAAAGCAACAGTTGCTGTAAAGGTATTATTTTCTGACCGAGTGAGGGCAACAGTTTTTTAAAATAAATATTGCTAGTAAAACAACTAGATGTACGGCAGAGCGGTACAAAATATGACCGCCGCCCAGTCCAGCACATTTTTTCCACAAAAATAAATCACGCTGAAAGGCCTATATGATTCTAACTGTCTCACTAAATTGCATTATCCACACTCAATTCTCACTGGTATCTGCTAGACAACAAGTACCAAAACATGATTAGTTCATAGATTTCACATGTAAAATTTATTTTATACAACCCCACCCCCATCTTGCCTGTTCATAATTCTGAGAAATTCTTGAATTGTGTGCATGTGTGCGTGTACACGTTTATGTGTGTGTGTGTGTGTGTGTGTGTGTGTGTGCGTGCTTGTGTGTTTGCCTGCGTATGTGTGTTTGAGCATGTGCATCTTGCCTGTTCATAATTCTGAGAAATTATTGAATTGTGTGCGTGTACACGTTTATGTTTATGTGTGTGTGTGTGTGTGTGTGTGTGTGTGTGTGTGTGTGTGCGTGCTTGTGTGTTTGCCTGCGTATGTGTGTTTGTGCATGTGCATGCATGCGTACATATGTCTACTGTGTGAGTATGTGTCATACGTATGATTACTGTGAATGTATGTGTGTGCGTGTGTATCTGTTTATGCACATGTGTGCACATGGAATGGGTGTTTGAACCTGCTGCTATTGTTAATGTAACTAGATGTACCGCAGAGCGGTACAAAATATGACCGCCGCCCAGTCCAGCACATTTTTTCCACAAAAATATGTCACGCTTGTCAAATTGTGTTCATTTCCTACTTTGTTCCTTTTTTGTGTGTTTGTAATTGAGTGTGTGGTTGTTTTTGTGTATATGTGTTTTGTGTGTGTGTGTGTGTGCTTGTGTTTGTGTATGTAGGTGTGTTTGTATGGGTGCATGTGTGTGTGTATGTGTGTTTATGTGTTTGTGTGTGTTTGTGCGTGTCGTATGTGTGCATGTGTAGTGTGTGTGTGTGTGTGTGTGTGTGTTTATGTGTGTGTGTCTTTATGTATGTGTACGTAAATAAAGCAAATCTGGGAACCACCTACTCTTTGCGATAAGTGCCATGGGATCTTTAACAACCATGGTGAGTCAGAACCTCAATTTAACATTCATGCAAAGGAAAACATCTCCTGCAGTACAGTGTCCCTGTCACTGCAATAGGACATTGGGATTGATATTTGTTTGGTGGCTTTTGGCCACAGGGAAGAGTGCCACCTACTGGCCAGCCACCAACACCACTTCCAGCAGGAACCTACTCTTCCAAGGAGGTTTCTTATCCAAGTACTAACTAAGCCTGCTTAGCTTCAGTAATTCAGCAAAGTCAGGGCACTGCCGGTCTGGCTGCTGGCTAAAGACAAAAGGTGAAAGGCATATACGATTCTAACTGTCTCACTGAATTGCATTATGCACACTCAATTATCACTGGTATCTGCTAGACAACAAGTACCAAAACATGATTAGTTCATAGATTTCACATGTAAAAAACATTTTATACAACCCCACCCCCATCTTGCCTGTTCATAATTCTGAGAAATTATTGAATTGTGTGCATGTGTGCGTGTACGTGTGCGTGCATGTGCTTGTGGGTGTGCCTGTGTGTGTGCATGTGCATGCATGCATACATATGTCTACTGTGTGTGTATGTGTCATACGTATGATTACTGTGAATGTGTGTGTGTGTGTGTGTGAATATCTGTTTATGCACATGTGTGCATATGGAATGGGTTAACATGACCCCTGAAGGCAAACATATGCAAAAAATTGGTCATCCTATGCCCTACGGTTCTCAAGATATTCACAGAAAACTCTGTTGGTGTACGGTCACTAAATGTACACATAAATTAATTTATTGTATGGCCCCCCATGAACAAAAATCGGCGTGCATTCAGAGGGTGTCATAATGATCCTACACTTCCAATTTCGTGCAGTTTTGACCATGTTAGGTCACAGATACCTGTGATTACACCACCTCATTTTTACTTTTTTGTTTTTAACTAGGTGGCGCTATACATGAAATGAGTGGTTATGGAATGGGTTGACATGGCCCCTTAAGATCAACATACAAAAAAAAAGTGGTCCTCCTAAACCCTACGGTTCTCGAGATATTCACAGAAAACTGTGTCTGCCCTACCCTCCTTTCGGGGGTCCAGTCCAGCGGGGGGACTACAGATCAAAATGAAAAACAATGGTTCCATGCTATCCTTGTGGGGCTACATGCCTACCAAGTTTCGTGCACCCGGTTTTCAGTGTCCCGGTAATCCTTGACGGAAAATTGGCCATACGAAAAATAAAAAATAAAATAAAAAATCTGACTAAACCTATATGACCGCCGCTTCACTGCACGGCAGTCATAATTATTAGTAAAGGTCTGTTCATTCACATTAAATCATAGTTTGCATGCCATCAGAACTGGACCCTACTCAACTGAGAAACACACTTGACTAGCAAACACACGCGGGCAAGAGTGCAGTAATATCACACTATACATCATGACATATTATTATCACATTTACTCACCTCTGCATTGTGGTAAATCACTATGTTTGATCTATCTGAAGAACACAGATATACTGTTAACATGAGGAAATGTAACATTTTGTCTAAATGTGTGTGTGTGTGTGTGTGTGTCTTGTGACTACCTACCATGTTTCCCTCTCTCTCTGTTTTTGTAGCACAGGAAAAGGGTAACTGCTAACACCAGTGCTACTATCAACACCAATACAGCTGTCTGCGTGTTCTGAAGAATCGTTTTGCCATCTGTGGGAACAAAATACATTACGTGAAAAGTGGTATATCCGGGAGGATAAAGGACAAAGTAAACTGCTGTCTATCCTACTGAGCGGCAGTGGTATTCTGATTCCCGCAAAACTTTGTCAGAAACAGAAATATTCAGACTTGGGGTCAGACTTCACCTACAAGGATATTTCAGGAGTAAGAAGCTTGACATTGCAATGAGAGGACTGAACTATTTTGCATGTGAAAATGTAACTATGAGGCACTTTGGTGTTTATCTTCTAGTTTTTAAAGGGATATGGTTATGCACAACCTTTCCTAATTCATCAAAACCAAGGCTAAAATGATTTCCATTCAATGTTTACTTTTACATAAATAATTCCTTTAAATTTGTTTTGTTTTTCTTTCTGGCAGCTAGGAGATCATGAGGAGATGATTACTGAATGTGACAAAATATTATGGGCTTGAAATAACATTTCTGACTACACCTTTAATGCCTTGCCAGGTACAGTCATGACTAACACTAAATGAATTTAAGCCTCCCCTTACAGAAATTTGAGGTTTCTGGCAAACAGTCATATTTTCACTATTATTTATTCTCACATGCAACTATTTTTGTATTATTTTATATATATTTTTTAGATTATTTATTTTCACATGCAAATTAGGTTTCTGGCAAACAGTTGTGTTAACTTTTTGCAATGTTGCAGCAAGTTTGCAGCAATGTCATATGCAAATTAGATTTGTCACCAGAATTTCACTGGAAGTTTGCCATTATTGGCTAAGTGTGGTGGCAAATCACTGGCGAACACATTCGCCACTAGTGGCAAACTTCTCATTGTTGCCAGAAGTTTGCCTCTAATGGCCAACGTTGGCAAACTTCTGGCAATATTTTCTAGTGAACTCATTTGTTTCCCACAAATCACCCACAAGTTTGCTGCAAATCTGCCGCAAACATTTCATTTTTGTAAGGGTCCTTGTTGACTGACCCTAAGGGTGGTTTGTTTTGTTGTTCGTGGCTCACACCTGTCTCGTTTTGAGCTGCTGAATCAAAACAATGTCCCCAAGAGACTAGTTTCTTTGTTTGTTTGAAAGTAGCCATTGTACTCTGTTTTGAAATGAACACATTTTTCTAGATTACCAGGGTCTGGAATCTCCAGGCTAGTGTGCAGTGTGAATATGAACTTAATTTGTATTAATTTAGTCAAAATGCCCTAAAAGTCAAAACAACACTACCATGATTTAGATTTGTCTGGGTTTAGTCATGTTCAAGGGGTTGACCTGTATATGCAAAATATATTTACAGATGCTGTATATGAGCTAGACATGGATGTTTGCGTTTGTGTTAGCTTTACTGCTATCATTTTAGAAGCCTCTATACAAGCAATGGGTGATACATAGCACTGGGTTCTAGAATTTTAGCAGCCCCCAGATGAGAATGCAGCAATAGATGCTAGCATTGTAACAGTACAAGAGTACACAGGTTGGACTTCTAACACACACAGGTTAGCACACAATGCTACTCGCGTTCTATCCATGACTTTCATTATATAGAAAGCTGATTAGTTTTGACTGGATCTACAGCATGTTTCTGTCCATTATTATATTCCATCACATGAATTCAGTGATGGATGTGGCATGATGGTTAGCATGTATTGTAGCTATTTCTCAAGTCAAGAAAGGATGTGTGAAGTAATAATGCCTTGCTCACCTGAGACCTGCACCTGCAGCTCCACTCCTCTGAGTAAAATGGCATAACCTTCACCAGGTCTAACTCCACACGAGTAGTTACCAGCATCCTCAACCTCCAGGTTGTAGATGGTCACAGTAAAGACTTTCTCACTTTTGTTGTCAGACAGAGAATACTTTTTATTTACTTTTGATGTAGAATCGAGGTTTTTACACCCCTCACGTGCTTTACAGAAATGCTTGGTGTGGTCTGTGAATTCCGCAGAGTATCTGCACTGAATAGACACATTTCCTCCCTTGTCTCCAGTTGCTTCTATGGGTAGGTCACAACAGTCACCTGTCAAACATTAAGACATTTGTCAAGCTTAAGTTCTCAGTGAGCTTTCAACAGTTAGCTGAATTGAAAAACAAAAATAACTGCTAGTTACTTTTCCACAGCATTAAATTACACTCATTTTAGGCCAGTAGTCTCAAAAGACAAAATAAACAAAAGACAAAATCTGAGTTATATAGATTACTAAACATTTTAAATAAGGATAGCTATTCGATTTTACAATGTGGTGTTTGTGTGTGCATGCGAGTGTGTGATACACTGAAACAGTAATAACCGCTGGATTTACCTGATTTTATTGTGTACACTGGTTGCACATGAGTGACATGTCTAAAATCAGTCTGGCATTTATCTTTCGGTTTACAAAATTGATTCATGCCGTGATTACACAATTTGATCAAGTTATTTCAATTAATTGTTTAAAGTTAAGTTACATGAAATATTCATGTAAATTCAATGTCATTGTATTCGCGCTATCCTCTGGCTAGGACTAACAGCAGTTCCTTTTGAACTTGAATATGCTCCCAGCCCCCTCCTCCTCCATCTTCTGGGACTAACCCCCCCCCCTCCCCCCTTACACTCCTGTCTGTCCTGTTCTTTCGTCCTGTTCGTCTGGCTAAGGAGCAGAGTTTGTATGTTAGCAGTTTGGCTAAGGAGCAGAGTTTGTAGTTTGGCTAAGGAGCATAGTTTGTATGCTAGCAGTTTGGCTAAGGAGCAGAGTCTGTATGCTAGCGGAGCAGAGTTTGTATGCTAGCAGTTTGGCTAAGGAGCAGAGTTTGGATAAGGAGCAGAGTTTATATGCTAGCAGTTTGGCTAAGGAGCAGAGTTTGTATGCTAGCAGTTTGGCTACGGTATAAGTATAAGTATACTCTTTTGATCCCGTGAGGGAAATTTGGTCTCTGCATTTATCCCAATCCGTGAATTAGTGCACACAGTGAACACACAGTGAAGCACACACCAATCCCGGTGCAGTGAGCTGCCTGCAACAACAGCAGCGCTCGGGGAGCAGTGAGGGGTTAGGTGCCTTGCTCAAAGGCACTTCAGCCGTGGCCTACTGGTCGGTTACAAGTCCGAAGCGCTAACCAGTAGGCCACGGCTGCCCAATCACCTGCTAGGAGCAGAGTTTGTATGCTAGTAACTTGAAAAGTTGTGAGTTTGATTCCCGACCGTCTCTGTTGTGCAAGGCACTTCCCGCATTGGCGGGTCAATATATGAAGAAAAAAAACACCTAACCTCAAAAAAATTGATACAAAAGGCATTTTCAAGATGGCATCCAAGATGGCTACCAGAAGCTAATTTGAGATATCTGCATTATTCAGGCTAGTTTTTCGTGTTTAATCAGATTTAGAGGTCACTGATTCATATATGTCAGACTAAAGTATCAGTTCATCTTTTTCAAAGACTTGTCATTTTCAAGATGTCGTCCAAGATGGCCACTAGAAGCTAATTTTGGCTATATCTGAAGCATTATTCAGCCTAGGAAAGTTTTTTTTTCGTGTTTAATCAGATTTACAGGTCACTGTAATCATATGTCACACAATCCTTCATTAAATCATGCCACCCTAAAAAGATGGTTGTGGCGTAACAAGAAGTCATGAATTAATTATAATCTATTGAATTGTAATTAGTCCCTCCTTTTCCACAACTTTCCAACCATGCTGCCAATTCAGTCTACTAGAGCATAGAGAACGATAGACATCATTTCATTCTACTTTTTTCACGACTTTCTGTCAGTTCATTCACATACATACGAGAAGCCAAACCCAACATGTCGTTTAAAGTCGACATGTCAACATTTAACACAACATTTTGAGAATAAAGTTGAAATATCATGTCAACTTTAATCTCTAGGATCTTTGGTGTCAGCAAAAGACAGCATTCCAGAAGAGGAGATTTTGTCCTTCAGTCATGTGCCAATGCCTTCACTACTCCCAATCAGACAACAGAGGTGAATTAAAATGCCAAGTGATGACTGTACTTTTTGGTGGGATGTCCACAGACTAGAGCCCTGCGCGGGACTGTTTTCTTCATCCCGCCCGCTCCCCCTGAATTTCTGACCATTACAGCCCGCTCCCGCAATGTGTGTGTTACACTCCCGCCTGTTCCCACAATATGTATGTCCACTCCCGCCCGCTCCTGCAAAACTCTGAGAATTTATGCCCGCACAATAATAGAGATGCATTGATTTTGTGTCTTCTCCTGTCCTGCAGGAGAACACGTCATTATTAATAAAAAGATTCATGGGGATGTTTGTTTCTCCATCCTCTCGTTAGTGTTAACCTTTCCTGATTGCTTCGTTTCTGACCATGGTCAGAAATCCAGGGGAGACTTGTTACCTTCAGGGCCGACGTTATAAAATAAATAATGTCAGGGTAAAATCCCGTTTCTGGTGAGCAAATGAATGAGCTTGGCTTTTAGCCTGAGGTTTATTGCGGACACTGCACACCTACAAGACTTAAACTTATTCCACCAACTCTGCTCCGGTCGCATATTACGTCTGCTAGTGCTTCCTCTTTCTCTCTATTCCTGCTCTACCCACTTCCCACACACACACAGACAGATGGAGCTCTCATAAAGTAGCCGCAGCACAATTTTACAACACTATGCTACATCCCGATCCCGCAGTGTTTTTTTTTTTTAGCCGCCTGTTCCCGCCCGCAGCAAAGTTCAAACCGCGGGATTTGTGTTGGGTCCCGCCAATCCCAATGCAGCCCTCTACCACAGACTCTCTAACAACATTACGGCACAACACCCTCAGTAGGAAGGTTGTCCTTGCGTCATTACTTGTGACTCCAGGACGTCTCCCTCCAACTGAATCTGCTAGTAAGCTTCACAGCTTTTGAAAGTTATCCGCTGTAACTGTGTGCATTTCTGCAAGACACTCTTCTGTTAATGTATACGGATTACGCTTCACTGCTGCCTGTGGAACATGTCAAAATGAACAATGTGACAATCTGCACAACTTCCTTTCAGAGGACTGGAGGATGATGGATGATGATGAATAATGATATAGCAATTATTTCTGATATACTAATAAATATAGTTTAAGATAAGTTTAATTAGCTCCCCCCTAATGATAGATGCCAACATGTATTTGATGTAGACAAATATATAATGCATGCCTATGCATGGGTTATGGTTCACTAAAGTCATAGAACAGCCAGAACTATATATATTCTAAAAGCATATACCCTGTTCATGAAATATAACATCAATCAACTTATGTTCCCATCTTCCACCACACTTTGAATAATACATACTCTATTCTGTATAGGCGGATCGTGTACAGCTGATACATTTTGGTACGTACAGTCCAGGGGAAACATCCTAAACTATATATTTTCTGAAAGCATATAACCTGTAGATGAGACATAACACCAGTTAAGACATGTCCCATCTTCCTCCATGCCATGCACAATGCATTGCCCTCTATTCTGTATAGGCAAATCTAGTGTAAAGTGGATACATTTGGGCATGTCCAGTCCAGAGAAAACAAATCAAACACCCTAAACTACATATTTTCTGAAAGCATATAACCTGCAGATGAGATATAACAACAGTTAAGACATGTCCCATCTTCCTCCATGCCATGGAGATGGTTCATAATCCTGTATGGCATTTGCTCTGTATTAAAATGCATTGATTTTAATATATGGCTGAAAAAGGTAGAGCATTGAAACATTTTCAATATTACCATTTAAAATCATATTCCTGTTTAATATGACCACAATTTAACATCAATTTCACCCCTGTAGGCTGAATAGTAATTGAGATATAGCCATTTTAACCTCTTGACAGCCATTTTGGCGGCCATTTTGACCCCTTTCCCAAGGTCCGATTTCACTAAATTTTTAGTATGTTATTCAGCATGTCCAACAGTACCAGAATCCATGACAAAACCATTTGTATCATTTTTTTTTGACGTTGAACCATATATTGACCCGCCTATAATTCGAGTTGCTTCATGGATTTGGCCCTGTATTGACAATAAAGTGTCAGCCAAAACGATAAAGATAAAGCTGTGAGAGTCATTAGTGAGTAGAATAGTGAATAGTGCACTCAGTAATCGAGTGGGTGTGAGTAGGGATAGTTTTGGAAAGGCTCTCTCTTTCTCTTGTTAAGTTCTTATTAACCACACAAACAAAGTCATTACCCTCTTCTATGCTGAGATGGATTTCAGTGTGCAGTTTTTCATCTTCTACACAGTGGTAGGTACCAGCATCATCTGAGGTGAGGTTTGTAATAACAACTACTAGGTAGTCCAAGAGAACATGTTCATACTTCTGAAATCTGCTGTCATGTCTGAGGTGATTAGAAATGCAGGTTGTAGCATCTCCTTTGCAGAAGTATTTCTTCTTGTGTCGCTGATCAAATTTGCAAAACATTACGATGCCTCCCCTTGTAAATCCCTTCACTTCAAGTTTTCTTCCTGAAATTGCATACCAGAATAAGTGCAAAGTGCAATGAATCCAAGAATGTGCATTTTGGTCGGGCAATATGTAGTTAGACAATCAACAACAGCAGGACAATCATTAGGTTGCAAGCAAGATCAAACAATAACCTCCAAAGTGGCTAGGTTGAGAATAGTGAGAATATGCTAATATTGTTTTGAAAAATAGGTGCGAGTTGTTGACATCATCACATATTACTCTCACCTGTGAAGTTTAGATGCACCATTCTGGTCAAAGCCACATTATCCTCACCAGTTCTTAATCCACACCAGTAGGTCCCAGCATTCCACTTCTTCAGGTTATGGATAGTCACATTAAAGATGTTTCCATTTCTTTTGTCAGACAGAGAATACTTTGCCTTATCTAAATTGATTAGTTCCGACTCGAAGACGTTTTTATTTTGCTTGCAGAAGTGTTTCACAATTCCTTTGGATTCCTCAGGGTACCAGCACGGAATGTTGATATTGTCTCCCTCACGTCCGATAATTGTGATAGGGGAGTCACAGCAGTCACCTGTCAAAAAATAACAAAGTACTCAGATCTATACTGATAGATATATAGATGTCAATGTCTGTCTGTTGAGCACAATATAAAAACATTGCTAAATCGACCAATTTAATGTATGTATTTCTTCTGATGTTTTCAAGCTTCCGAGTTTTTAGCCTCCCTTTGGGTAAACCTGTGTGTTTATGTCTTAGTGTTATGAATTGTTGGTAATTCAACTTAAAACTAACCAACTTACAGCAGAGAGGGTGCGAGCAAGCCCTATGTGTGTGTGTGCGCGCGCGTGTGTGGTGATGGGGGTGGGGTGTAAGTGTGTCAACAGTCATGCAACTGAATTACAGCATTATATTTAATTTTCATACAAGAATGGCTTTTAACAAGACAACAATTAGTACTCTGTTCATGGCCGCAGATTAAAATATATGTTGTCATAGGAAAACTCGTCTGCTACTGTAAGTAAACATAATCATAACCAGAAACCAGTATTTTGTGAGATAACCAGGTGATGCCTTTACTGCTGCAGAGGATACCCCCCCCCCCCCCAGTAATTCGTTACAATTACTGAATAACTTTAACATCCATTCCTGCGTTCAGGCCCGTCGATAGAAGGCAAGCAAACCAAGCAATTGCTTGGGGCCCCGAGCTGGCCAGGGGCCCCAAGACAACGACTGGTTAAAAATAAAATGCAACGACAAACTGTGAGCGCCCCTTTGATAGTCAATGCAGTAAAGTGCAACGACACTGTTACCGGCAATACCGGGATCCCCCTCAAGGGGGCCCCTCTCAGTCGCTGACAGCAGCCAGCCAGCCAAGTTTGTGGTCTCTGCTGCTGCCGCGAATATATAAAACCTCGGCAGTCATAATGAAGCGGAGTTATGCGTCCGGAAGCCAGAAGAGAAAGGAAGAGGATGATAGTGGTAAGTGACAAATTACACTGGATAAAATAGTTCTTGTCTTGTACAAATGGTGTAATGTCGCAGCAGGAAGGCTAGCCTAGCAAAAATGTTTTATGTTAACTACCTGCCTGACGGCCCATGCTGCTTGTAACAAACTAGAACAGTAAGCGCAACTTTTTTTTTCTCGAACGGACGGAATATGGTTACATACTGTAGTATGTTTATTAACGGGATAAGGAAGACGTAGATCTTTTCCAGAATCACTGTTTATCGTATTTAATGACATAACATTGCTATAGCTTTGTAATAGGTTTGAAGTGGCATAGCTTCTCTGCTATACTAACTATTCGACCGTGATAATCTATTTACCAAATGGGGGTTAGGAACGAACACCACTAACCACTCGGTAAGTTGCACAGTTTTGAAAACGAACGTTAAGGGTTGTTTTAGGACATGTTTGAGTAGCCTACTACAGTATGCCCATTGCCAGCCACCCTGAGAAGTGAAAAGGCGATTCAAAACGAGTCAGAAAAGTCGAGACAGGACCAATCGTCAAAATTTCGGTGTCCACCACTCTAGTTCATCCAAAACAAACCAGTAAAGGGCCTTTAAGTGCTAAAAACCGGAATTTTCCTTTAAATTTCTCAGCCCTCAGGCTCTTCCTAAGGATACCTCCACTGATGAAGATGGCCTGAAAGGTTAATCTTATGTGTGTGTGTGTACTTGTATTTATGTTGGATTTTTAAATTGCTATACAACCTGCACTCTTTATAGTTTGAACAATGCATCCTTTTTCTGCATAAGATGGCAGTGTTTTATTTTCTCACTTTGTGAGAACTGAAAAATGTTAATGTGAGTGTGTTTGTGTTTAAGTATGTTGGATTTAGTTATTGTGCACTTTTTTACATTTATATTGGATTTTATGGTACGGTGGTGTTTTTGCAAATGTTCAAAACTAATGCACAGTATATATATGCAACTGCAGTATTGCACTGTCAAAATGTTGTATTTATATAAACTGTGGGTGAACAGTTTATGTGGGTAAACTGTATGGCTATGCGGTGGTTCCTGTAGGCTTTGCGTTCGGTGGGTGGGTGGGGGTGGGGGGCCTCCATGTCCATTTTGCTTGGGGCCCCCAAATTCCTTGAAACGGCCCTGATGAGCATGAGGAGATAGCACCTATCAAAGCTGCTGGGAGGCTATCGGAAAGGAAGGGTCATGTTGTAACACCAGTACCAGTACCCCTCCCCACCTCCGTCGTCTCCTTGTCACAAAGACACAACAACATGGAATACACTACTGGAATACATGCTGAAAGCGGAGCGTCTGCAACAAACTTCCCAGAACCTCAGCAGGCAGATGGAGACTCTGGATCAATTTTCAACCCCAACCTCCTTGATTTCCCATCACCACCCACACCCAATCATGTCCCCACCCAATCAAACTCCCCAGGCCACACAAACCCCCCTAATCTCCCATCACCATCCCCACCCCGTCATCCCACCACCCACTCAAACTCCACAGGATCCCCTGAATACCCATCACCATCCCCACCCAAGCACATGATGTTCCCTGCAAGAATGGAGAGACTGCTACCAGTAGCCATGCAGAGTTTTACTAGCCCAAGATCTTTAGCACCAAAGAAGCGAAGGGCACCTCCACCCCCTCGCCCTCCCCCTCCCCATTTAGAAGGATCTCTTAAGCAGCAGCAACCTCTTAGTTCATTTTCTCAGCATGGAATGTGCAGTGGAAAATATTGATGGCCGCAGCAGGGGACAATTATATTGCATGATATTCTCAGGGTCCCTGTGACATAAATGGTACTGACAGTAGTTTTGAGAACATGCCGGGA
Source organism: Alosa pseudoharengus (assembly GCF_046254945.1). NCBI lineage: Eukaryota > Metazoa > Chordata > Actinopteri > Clupeiformes > Clupeidae > Alosa > Alosa pseudoharengus. The sequence goes on along the minus strand of NW_027468696.1, from coordinate 2,446,427 downwards.
CCCAGTAAGCCCATGAGATTCAGATTTCCCCCATGGATCATATTTCCCCAACACTTACAGCAAAACTAGCACTCCTAAATATAAGATCTCTTTCAAACAAATCATTCTTAATTAATGATCTAATTTGCACACACAACCTTGATTTTTTACTTTTAACTGAGACATGGTTAGATCAAGCAAACCCCAAAATTTCAGTTTTTTGAGTGCTACCAGAGCAAATGAAAGAGGTGGGGGGATAGCCACAATTTCCAAGACATCTTTTCAGTGCAATCAGTCGTCATTCGGTGGCTTTACTACATGTGAATATCTGTGTGAACGCATTAAGTCTTCTCCTCAGATTTTATTACTAACAATTTACAGACCTCCAAAACATTCAGCTAAAGTTTTTCTTGAAGAGCTAGGTGAACTGCTATCAGTCTTTTGCACAGAGTTTGACTGTCTTATTATATCAGGCGATCTAAACTTGCATGTGGATAATCCTGAAAACAAAATTCAAGGAATTCATTGCACTAATCGATACTTTCTCCCTAACACAGCATGTACAAGGGCCAACACACTCTCTCAGCCATACCCTCGACTTTGTTATCACAAAGGGTCTTGATGTCTCTACAGCTGTTAAAGACCTGGCCTTATCTGATCATTTCTGCGTGTTCTTTAATGTGTCTATGTCCCCACACACTCAAAACACAGCTATGATGGTAAAAAGGAGAATCATAAATGATCAGACAAGTGCTCTCTTTGAGCAAGCACTTTCACTAAAGTCAAGTCAACTGTCAGACTCTGTAGAAGACTTATTTGATCACTTTAATGCAAAAATGGCAAACATTTTGGATGACATTGCTCCATTACAATTCAAGAAAGTTAAGGACAGACAGAAAAGCACCATGGAGGCAAAATCCAGCAGTTAAACTTCTAAAAAGAGAGTGTAGGAAGATCCACTATGAAATCCATAAAGAGATGCTCCGCACATATAACTCTGAAATATGCAAAGCAAGACAGTCTTTCTTTTCTAAAATTATCAATATAAGTTCAAATAACACTCGTATTCTATTTTCAACTGTTGATAAGTTAACAAATCCCCCCTCACAATTAGCGACTGAATTTATCTCAACTAATAAATGCAATGAGTTTTCATCTTTTTTAAAAGGTAATATGTAATTGTAAGTACTTAACTGGTACACTTCATTTTAATGGGTTTATGCCACTGTATCAAAGAGCAATAAGTGTGTACCAACACAGTTGATATATGTACTATGTAGTGAATTAGTAGACCTGTTCTAAGACATCGAAGACACAACATACATGTCATATGTACATGTAAGTAATTAACTGGTACACTTAATAGGTTTATTCCACTGTATCAAAGTGTAACAAGGTTGTAGCAGCACAGCTGTTACATGTATACTGAAGACAATAAGGCCTTCACTGGAGCTAAGAATGGTTTGTATATAAAATCTATCATGACCAGATTTACCCCATCCAGCAGGTCTTAGGTCAGCTCTTTGCCTCTGATGAAAATGTAGGCAAATTGGCAAAGTTGTGTAAAACCACTGAGTATTACAATGTAACAACTATATGTAGGTACCCACAAATACATAATGCGAGTACAATGATAGTACCTGATAGTACATGTTGTTACACAGGTTGTACCACTGTACCTAATTAGGTAGGTACACTGTAACAGCGACACATTAAAATAAAGTGTTACCCTATTTTTTTCCAAAACCATGGCTATATTACGAAAGCTACGAAGTCCTCTACAATACTACTGTATATGGTTTTTATTCACTCAAATACATTGTACTCCTTGTTTTATAACAGTTTCCATGTTTAGCGCAAGTAGCTAAACTACTTCCACATTTGAAACCAGCGCATCTAACATGATGATTCTTCTAACCATGTTTCCTGACCTGATTGACACCTGTTTTATCCAATAGTACTGGCTTTCAGCTTCAAAATGGTATGACAATTGCCTGACTTCAAAAGACATTAAGGTGTGATTGGTTGGTGCGTAACCAAACTTGACAGTGGTGCGTCCTGTTCTTATGCGCCTTGTTTACAATAGAGCATCACAGTCCCGCCCACAGCGAAGTAAGATTCCCATTCATTGTTCCCATTGACGTTTTGGAAAAATCTGTATCTAAAGAGTTTTACAGCATGTCTTATTCTAACCAGCTATGGCATAACTCATAAGCATACAACATATCATTTCGAGTGAAAAAACGAAGAGAAAATCCAAAAAAAAGTCAAAGGTACAAGACTGTGTACATATTTTCATTTCCGAGCGAAGGAACTACTCATCCCATAAACCACTGCATCATGCAAAGCCTCAGCGTAGCACTGGCACTGGCACTCGCACTCACACGCTGAGAGAAACCCACGCGCTGCTGCGCCAGGTAGCCACACCTGAGCACTGCTGGACCCCCCCCCCCCCCATGGGCAACACCACCTCCATGGCACTACAGCACGCACAAAAAACACCTGAGTGAAAAGCTACAGGTGCACAGTGGGCTCCAACCCAACCGGACACAATGCGCACATTTCACTGCGCCTCACTGAATAATATAATAATTTAAAAACTCGTTTGGAAAAGAATGGATGGGCTATCATGTGATGCCGTGGTCTTATCGCTCTCTCATGGTGAATTGCACGGATGAATATTACATGATTTTGTGCTTCTTTGTCAATCGGACCTTCGTCAAAATGAAATGCCATTGTGTGACAAGTGTAAAAATAGTGGCCTGATTGAACATGCACTGAAATAACCGAACATAATTGAACATAACCTGAACAAAAACCTACCCCCTACCAGGTTAAGTTCAGAGCCTACTGTATGTTACCATAGTTACTTACATAGCCTGATCATTTTTGAGCTTTCTGGAACTGAAATCCCAGGTTTACTGCTAACTTTGGGTTAACATACCCAGTTAAGCCAGTAAACCTGCTTTCTGGAATACCCCCCTGGCTTTCAAATGCGGATTCTACTGTGAAAAATAGCATTAACTGTTGATAGTATATGTTATGTTACCCAGGATTTTGTCACAGCTAAATCTAGCTTCTGTGATCTTTCAACCAAGGTTAGGAGTCATGTTGATTTGGGGTGTGCAGCACAGACACTCACATATAGCACAACAGAATAGAAGCCACATAGTTATTAGCTGTTTCTCAAAGTCAAGGATTCGTGCACGTAATAACCCAAATGAGAACAGCACAGAATCCACTGAATACATTGAAAATTACAGACAAACCATTTATGACCAATTTAGTGTCTCAAAACAAGGGTTAGGATTTGGAGGGCTAGCTTCAGACAATTTGCAATGCAATTGTCCACCGACATTTTTTTAAAACGTAGTTCCAAGATTAATTTGAAATGTACACCGGTATATAGGCTATACTTTGCATTGGGATCATGTAAGTCTCCCCATAACGTACGACAAAGACAGAATAAATGTCTATTAGTTTGTCATGATTGCCAAGTTTGCCATTGACATGATTAACCTACATATGTTCCAGTTGGTATGTTCCCATTACCTGGGATAGTGGGAAACGTAATTTCGATCTCTTTGTATGTCTTGACATGTGAAGAAATTGACAACAAAGCAGACTTTGACTTTGACTTTGATATGTTGAGTAAAATGTATTTATCAGGATGCCAGTCAAGGCAATAACCAAATAGTCAACAACCCATCTCCCCTCTGCTAGATGTAGCACCACCTGATTAGTTCTATGCAAGATTGCATTGTGTTTAATATTGAACAGATTTAAAATGTTAGTAAGACTACATTAAGCAATAGCAATAATAAACAATAATGTCAATGCAATATCAATGATCAATACCCCTGTTTATTTAAACAAATACCGTAATATACAAACATCACTAATAAGAACCACTTAATTAATTAACAGATATGTCTTTGGACCTCTCTTGAAAGACTCAAAACTATCACAGGAACGGAGAGCACTGGGCAACTCCTTCCACCAACGAGGAACCACTGAGGAAAAGAGTCTTGCATTTGACCTAGCGTTTGTGGCTGGTCGACACAACAATAAATATAATACATAGGTTCATCATGAAAGCTGAACTGCCATCACTCTTAGATAGGAAATTAGACATACATTACCTTCTTTTATCTTCAAAATGAATGAAGTATGCAAGTCTCCATCTTCAACTGCACAGTGATAAGTCCCACTATCCTCTGAGGTGAGGTTTGTGATGAGAATGGTTAAGGAGTCCCTTTGAACACTGTTATACAGGAAGACTCTGCTGTCGTTGTGGGTTAGTCGATTGTCAGGGCAGGTTGAAGCATTTCCCTTACAGAAGTACTTCTCCTTATCTTTATGCTGATTAGCATATTTGCAGAAAATGAGTATTCCACCCGTCGTGAAACTTTCCAGTTCCTGAGTTCCAGTTCCTGCGCTTCTTCCTGGCACTAAAACAGTCAAAAGATGATATCAACTCTTAAAACGTTGCATAACATAACTTAAAATGTTGAACGTTACAGTCAAATGGGTTCCATTAGTGTGTATTTTACCTGCGATGAGGCAAAGAGAGAGAATGATGACCTCCTTCATTGCGGATGCTTGCTGTCGTCGAACCGTCTTGCTTTAGGTAGTGTGTGTGCTGCTGGTGATGTGGGTGGCTCTCTTCCTGTTAGTTTGTGGCTTCACCTCAAGATGCATCCTGGAATGAAAACACACGTAATTTATGTCTGCCATTCTCTCGCTCTTACAGACCAGCATTAATCTCTCACCGTCCGCTGTTTTACACAGCAAGCTCAGAGGTCTGAGGCCACAACAGACTAACTTGAACAGAAGCATAACAGGCCATTCAACACATCAACTGAAAGTTATGGTACAGACATGTTCATGATTTGTTTTATTGTAGGATTGGTTGAAACTGAGCCCCCATCAATGATACATAGTTTTATTATTTTGCATTTATTTCTTTATTTAGAATATAGTTTCCATTTTACTGGTTTATCTAGAGGGAGGATGTGGTGAAGAGGCTAGGCTGCACTGCAGCAATATAGATAAATAGCCTCCTCTGTACGCTGTTGATGGTAATTCTGATAGCAAATGTGTATTAACACCCAAGAAATGTGATTTGTAAACAGAATGAGGTGAGTTTTCACATGAAGTTTCACTTACATCTCTTTGACAGGTAACTAACTTGGAAAAGGGTGTTTTCCAATGCTCCAACCCTGTATGTAGCTAGGATCTACATTACGTAATCACAGCCACAGAGGATATGAGTCTGTCTTGCCATTTGACCTTTGACATCGCTCACATCATGCATAAATTCTAAATAATCCTTCCGTAAGATCCAGGGTTTGCGATCCAAGTCGCAACAGCAATACATTTACCTCCTGTGAAACACTGAATGGAAAGTTTCTGTCCTCTCAGAGAACCACAGACCCAAACCACACAGTTTCCTGATGACAGCATGATGCTTGCGCAGCCACAAGTAGAGTGACTGACAGACTGACAGTGACTGACAGAAGTTACGCGACATAACAACTGGTCAACCTCTTTAACCAGGCGTGGTCAATTATTTCCCCCAGACTTGAACAGAACCATCAAACATGGCAGGTCATGGTTTTAGTTTATGTATTTAATTATTCATTTAGAATATAGTTTCCATTTTACTGGGTTAACGGTGATCTAGTGGGAGGATGTGGCGAAAGAGGCGTATCTGCACGGTGGTGATACAATTCCTCTGTACGCTGCTGATGGTAATTCTGATACCACATGTATGTAAACACCCAAGTAATAGGATTTATAAACAGAATGAGGAGAGGTGTCACTTGCATCTCTAACATGGATAATGGTGTGTCTTTTGTCACCCATCAACTGATTTGATCGTTTATTTGTTTGTTTATGCAAGTCCCTGACAGCAACAAAGGTTTGTAAGCAAGTAAATAAACAAGCCAGCGATACCACATGACACATTTTCAGAGCTGCCAACCCTCACGCGTTGGATTAGCGTGAGAGCCGTGGAGCCAATCAAATGAATGAATCTCACGGCCAATGTGTGAGTGTTGGCAGCTCTGCATTTTGATGACGCCATCACAGAGAACCACAAACCCAAAACCACCAGCATGATGTCAGCACATAGTGACTGATGGACTAAAGAGCCCTCTGCAGGAAGAGATTTGACATTACAACTTGTCAGCCTCTGCAGGGCAATTATTTTTTTTCCCAGAGGGTCATATTGACATACTGTACTTGTGACATAAATGTGTCACTTTATAACGCAATCTACACATCTAAATGTCTATTAATATGAAGCCTAGGCTGATTTTTTTGAAGACAACAATACTTTCTTGGTGTTTAAAACATTTTACTTTTTAACTGACACTTTATAGTAGAAATGTATTTACAGCAAAGGTAGACCAACATACAGTACATAGGTTCTTGACTGTTGATGTCAGTTTGTAAAGTTTAGGCGAAGTAGGAAGTAACACTCAGAATTTCTGATCAATGTGATTGGTAAGGCTGGACCAATGATTTCAAAGCTAGTGCCTGTCTCAATGCAAGTGTTGCAAACGTTTTACTTTGTGTTACAATACGTTTGCAATAAGTTTTACCATTCACTTAGTGATTTTTCCAGGCTAGAGCAGTGCTACATATTGTACCAAGTTCAATTTCAGTTAAATTTAAGTCCTGTGGTTTTGTATTGGAGTCTGTTCTCTGGGATTTTTCCACTTATGTGTAAGATAATGATGGTGATGGTGGTGCTAACGGTGATGCTGTTGAAAATGATGATGGTAGAGATGGTGATGGTGCTAGTGGTGGTGGAGAGGGAGAGAGAGAGTATGTCCTGTGAGACTGTGGGATCATGAATGCAGAGAAGGTCCTCTGGTTAATGATAATGAGTATGATGATGATGATGATGATGAGGTGGAACAGGATGAAAATGAGGATGATGATGATCAGATTGTGAGGTTACGGAGGTTAATGATAATGAGCATGATGATGGTGATGATGGTGATGAAGATGATGCAAATGAGGATGATGATGTTCAGATTGTGAGGTTACGGAGGTTAATGATAATGAGCATGATGTTGGTGATGATGGTGATGAAGAGGATGCAAATGAGGATGATGATGTTCAGATTGTGAGGTTACGGAGGTTACGGAGGTTAATGATAATGAGCATGATGATGGTGATGAAGAGGATTCAAATGAGGATGATGTTCAGATTGTGAGGTTACGGAGGCAGCTCCTCAGGAAACACGGCTATAGATCACTGATGTGTCATCTTCTGGTTGCCCCAAAGGACTACAGAAAACAAACATAAAAAAATCAAGCATAAAAACAAGAAACAAGTGTTATTATTCTTATATTAAGATCAAAATATCTATTTGGTATTGTTTTTGGTATGAACATACTTACGTAGCGCTCTCTCGAAAGATAATTTTGACTTAATTTAAGAAGATTTTGACTTATTTTAAGGAGTCTTAAGGAGTCAAGGCAAATGTACTCAACGCACTTGCAGACAAATTTGCTTGTTTTAGGACAAATTTGCTTAACACACTGGCAGACAGATTTGCTTGTTTTCAGGATGAATCTTAAAAGGAGGCAAACTCTTCTTAAATTAAGTCAAATTATTTTACGAGAAAGTGCTAGTTAATGAAAACAATACCAACCATAGATTTTAATAGATAAGAAGTTTTTGCAGTGTACAAACATAATATAAGTGAATCATTCTCCATTATAAACACTAGATGGCAGTAGTGTGCCACTTCTTGGACATATGACTGTCAGTATCCAACCTACAGTATTTGTCAAAACACTCACATCCTTGCGTATTGAGGAGCCAATTAATATTATTATTCCCTTTAATGAGTTGTTCATCCGTGGATCAAACCTTTTTATTTGTAACGTGATTTAAGCACTCCTAATGTATCAAACAGGAATCAATCAATATTCTGTTATTGGTGTACGCCAGAGACTTGTATGATCCAACGGCCAGACACTCACCTCGTTGTTGACTTATTGCCATTGAACTGGACACTGGCATACGGTACATCATCCCCCTGAGCTCCTGCTGACTCTACAGAGCCTTGGAAGTGGACAGTGGAGTACTGGACATCATCCTCTGCTCTTCCTGCAGCATCAGTACCACCACTGGGGGGAGCAGCAGCTCTGCTCTGGAAGTTAATGTTGTAGTACTGGACATCCCCCTCTGGTCCTCCTCCTCCAGCGGCATCAGCCCTGAGCGCGGCACTGTGTGTTGCCCTCAATTGCTAGCCATGTTGGGAAAACAAACAAACACAGACAAAAACAGACAAACAAACAAACAAAGAAAATTAAAACAGTATACCGCTATATTATTTTATATGTATGTATGTATGTATGCACGTATGTATTCATGCACATGTCAATCAACAATTAAATAATCTTTATCTGGGACCATCAACTCTGCATAAATAATTTCATATAGTTTATTAATATACAGTACTGTATGACATAATATGATGATGATGTGGCTGCCAGTAAATGGTGGAGTTGAATATCTCACCTCTAGCTCTCCTTTGCTCTCTTTGTGCTTCTTGCGAAACCTAATATGATTTAACTGAATTTTAGACATAGTGCATTTACATTTAGTAATTTAGCCAGCACTTTTATCCAAAATGACTTAAAGATGAGGAGTGACATGAAAGCTAAAATAATGATGATAATAAACATGAAAGGGCAACCAGAAGAAATAAGCTGGTCCTGCTGGCTTGTCATTATTGATATTTCCTTCTTATAAGAAACTTTTAAAAGGAAATCATGAAGGCAACAGTAGTTCCCACTACTGACCATTTATAAATTGTGAGAGGGCAAAGCTATAGGTACAGCACTAGCTATAGCGGAGCGGGCAGAAGATCATTGAGAAATAAACGTGAATTATTCTTATAGCAAACAGCATGAACAAGGGGCACGGGGAGTAGATATGACTTAGAGAACCAGGGGTACTGGAAGTAGAGATGACTTTGAGAACCAGGGGTACGGGGGAGTACTGTATGTGTTTTTTGCATCAGTCTTCTCTACTCACCAGACCCAGCAAACGGCACAGAGGACCACAACAGCTACACAGACTGCCACAGCGATCAGCACATTCATCACAGCACTTTGGCCACCTGGGAAAGTACAAATGGGGAAAAATAGGGACCGGTGAATAACATAAAACAACAAAATAATAAGCAACAGTCGGTATCTCTGTTCTCTATCCTGCATATAAACTTAAAGAACAGTAAAAGCACCTCTCATTCAACATAATGCTGTGGTCACCCAGTATCAAACATAGAGAAGTGCGTCATAATTCATGTTTCACAGCGCAAAGATATCTCTCTAATTTCCATTTATTTTCAAAGATGAATTTCAGCGCAAAGATCTCTAATTTCCCCTCTCTCCCCCATGTCATCATTTCCTTTTAGTTTCACAGAATGGTTGTCTACAAGAAGTGACTTCAAACAATTCCTACCAAACAAAATACACCACAGACTCTGGCCTAACCTTTCTGAGAGTCAAACTGATACTTCTGCTTGTTCCTCTTTTTCATCTTCCTCTTTAAAAAGAGCATTTTGGTAAATGAGTTGGATGACACAATATACCACTGTCTCTTCTGTGTGTGCGATCACCCAGTCTGACACTGACTGGCAGCCAGACTAAGTTAACGTAATTCACTGGCAGTGGCTTACACAAGTTAGCCTGTGGCTGTTTGTCTCGGCCACTGAGCCGTCGGTGTGTCCCTTTAAAGGTGTATGCGCTACTAGAAATCAGCATGTTTCACATACATTCACATATATTTCAAATACCCTGAAAGTACCCTGAAAGTATGCATCATCCCAAAATGACACTTTTGGTCCTAATTTAGATGATGGGCAAAGTGCAAAGTCACTCATGAGATAAGATACGCTACATACGCTATTGTGGGGCTTGTGGGAGCATTGAGCTGATTAGCATGCATTTTGGAGGATTAGACTTTTGGAAATTACGCTGCTGTCGGCTGGAAACCTTGTATGTCCAAGTCCATTCGTTTTCAGGAAATTAAAAAAAAGTGTATTTTGAAAATATTTCAACATTGTGTCATCAAAAAAAAAGAAAGAAACGGATAAATATGGAGTTAAGCCGTTTCCAACAACAGCGATTAGGGACTGTTCGTTATGTATTTAAGGGGCTACCGAAGGAGTTTTGGGAGCGTTGGTCAAAAAAGACGTGACCCTCCCTCGCCAGCAAGACATTTTTCTATGACCCTCCAAAGTGATTGAGAAAAAACGCATGACCTTCCCTAGTCCTAACAATTTATTGATGCCTTCTGTAGGCCTACTGTCAATGGGAGCTTGCATGCTACGACTCCTTCCTTAAAAAGCCTTGGAAAGGCTGTCGATTTCACAAATAATCACCGGGACTGAAACAAACCTGTCAAGTTTTTCCGGGTTTATCGCGTAGCCTATTTTAACCTTTTCTCCGCTGTCTTAGGAGGAGCTGCAGGGCCGTCAGAAGGGGTGCGAGGCCCTGTGCGAATTTGACAGATGCGAGGCCCTTTTCACTTACGTGCATGAAATCATGCGATAGCCTGGTGCCTAGGCTACCGTCGGTGCATTTTAATAGTAGTCTAATAAGCTACACCAGCTTGTCTTTAAGAGGGGAAATTGTATAGCCTATAACTTTAGCTGACTTTGGGCTACATTTTTATAGATGATTATGAGGAGCAATATGAGAGAAATTTGATGATCATTGATCGTTGTTTTGGGACGTTAAGCTTTTTCCATAGGAGTCAGTGAAGGACGCGAGGCCCTAGGCGACAGCCCAAATGTTGCTGTTTTCATGAATACAAAAGTCGGGTGACCCTCCCTCCTAGACTAAAAAAAAGTTGGGTGACCATCCCCTCAACAAAGAATAAAATGACATGACCCTCTCCTATTTTCCTCCGATGGTCCTTTCCATAAATACAGAACGGTCCCTTAGCACAGTGTCTTAAAGTACCCCATGCCAATCGTGAGATATGGTGAAGGGTATGTGATGTGGGGCTATTTTAATTGAAGTGAAGTATATTTCATTCCATTTTCAGAAAATCAGATTGAATTTACAAACATTCATATTACTACACTTGTGCATACAAAGAGCCTGCACAACATATATGTGTACCATGTGCTTGATGGAATAGGCCTAATCCTGAGCCATAATAATTACATTACAATGTACAATGTAAATTACATTATAATTTATCCCTGTACTTACGCTTTACATTGAGCCCGTAAGGTGGAGATTGGAGATCCTCATATCCTCCAACAGCACAGGTGTAGCTGCCCTCATCTTCATAACTGACTGGGTGGAGCTGCAGCTGGTTGTTGATAATCTGCTTCTTCTCTACAGGACGTCCATCTTTACTCCAGATGAATGAAGCGTTGCTGGTTAGATTGCAGGTGGTGTTGCAGGTGAGAGTGATGATGTCCCCCTTGGTTACATTGTTTGTCCTTTCAGTGGAAACAACTCGGAGGTCTACGAAGCGGAAGGATTTGGATGGTGAATTGGTGAAAGTGAAATCCCCCTGACAATGTAAAGCCATTTGAACGCAATATGGAAGATTTGAACAGTACAATCATATACCAAACTCATAAAGAAGCATGAATCATGAGTTGAAGATTTCATTCATATTACCTGTGACATTCACTGAGATCCCTGGTTTGCCTATCCACTTTTGTCTAACTGTAGAGGTTTCAATCCTACAGTAGTACTGATAAAGTGCATCTTCTTTGGTTAGTTTAGTCATGTGAAGAGAACACTGACTCTTTTTGTCTCCACAGTCCACTGTGACCCTACGTGCGAAGCTCTCATTCTTTGAGAAATCAACAGGTATATTAGAGTCTTGGTTAATCCAGAAAGCTTCTTTAACTTTATAATAACTGGGGTAGGTGTAAGAGCAGGACATGGTGACTGATGATCCCTCCAGAGCACAGATGTATGTAGGGCTGTAGGTGACATTCCATGCCCCGACATAAACCCCTAACACAAACAAACAAACAAACAAACAAACAAACATGGACACGGTTGTTAAGTTATTTGTGCTGTCTTTCTACATGCATGTCTGTAGATGCTACATCAGGGTCAAGTTGTCTGTGCACACTTGTCAAATCATGTCACAATCACCAAGTTTTTTCCCTTCTCTATCTTAAATCTATTCTGCTATAATGGCTCACATGAAACAAGAAGTTTCTGCACTCTCCTCCTCTGGCTGTCTTGTGGCATTTGCAAAGTAACATTTATTGTTACCATGAGGTCTCCATTTGCAACGTAGCATGGATATTAGTCCTCATTTGTATGTTGCTTTAGATAAAATTGTTAGCTAGATCATTGCATGTAAATGTTTATGTAAAATCCACACAAAAATGAAGTTGCATCTAAACAAGCAAAGTGTCACAAATAACGCTTGGATACTAGACAAAAATGACTGATCTACATGTATAGTATAATATGAGGAATCTACTTTGAGCCCTCGGGAAAATTAGTACATACCCTTTGTGGGTAGGAGAAGGAAGATAAAGGATATACACTCTGTCATTAATGACTCCGTAACCTGCATGATGATAATAATGAGGTTATACACTCTGTCGTTAATGACCCCATAACCTGCATGATGATAATAATGCAGTGAACAACAGACAAATCAAATGTGGAAATTGTTGTTAAAATATATGTAATGGCTGAGAAAATATACTGTATCCTAAAATGAGCCAGTACACAGGCACTAATAATAAACAAATGCATTATTCCACTTACATTTACAATGCATTTTTTGTTATTGAGCAGACACTCTAATCCAACATACCGTACAATTAGCTAACTACAGGGAAAGTCCCTCCGAAAAATCAGGGTTAAGTTTATAATGATAGCTGCCTCTTGGATCAACACACACCTCTGGTGTTGAATTTGGACTCCCAGATTCCTTTACCACTAAACCATCGCCACCGTCACTGGCCCAAACATATGTTTCTAACCATGAATGTATGCCAACCACCAATGAAAAGCTATAACAATACATAAACACATGACAAGAACAAAATAGAAGTTCATAAATACTTCTAAATATGTCAGTCAACACACATGAGAGCTGGATAAGGCACTCACCATGTTGGTCTGCTGGTGGCTCAAGCGCAGTGTCGGTGGTGAGAGCACTGCAGAGTGGCGTGGTAAGGGATGACTCAAGCGCAGTGTCCGTGGTGAGAACAGGGCGGAGTGGTGTGGGAAGGGAAGACTCAAGCACAGTGTCCGTGGTGAGAACAGGACGCTGCAGAGTGGCGTGGGGATGGACATGAAGCCACCTGCCTTATGGTTGCAGGCCAGTGTGTGTGGTTAGCCGAGTGTCAACATACAGGAAGTTTGGTGTTTCTTTCTTGTTTTGCTTTGTTTTCCCCTTTCTATCTTCTCACACACAGTAACTTCTATATTTTAAGTGTGCACAGTTAGGCAACTATGGCAATGACTTGCAAGTCTGTGTGTTGTTGCGTCATCTTGAATGAAATGGGTACTAGTCTAAAAATTCAAAACATGAAAATACATAAAAACCAACAACCTGCTACATACATACATACATAAGTACATACATACATACATACAGTATATACATACATACATACATACATACATTTTCCTTAAAATAGCTCCACATCATCACATATCCTTCACCATACCTAGAGTTTCAGATTTCAGTCAGCCTAATAGCTGGTTTGATTTGCATTAAGAGATGATCTTATGGAAAGTCCCCCATGCCAGATGTGAGACATGGTGAAGGGTATGTGATGATGTGGAGCTATTTTATTTCCAAAGGCCAAGGAAACTTCATCAGAATGCATGAATTTCCAAAAGATGATTGTTTCATTCCTCTTTTTAGTCAACATTAGCATGTGTATGTACAGGGTATGTAAACTTATGAGCACAACTGTATGTCCCATCTCATGTCTGATAATGATCTTACTTTAACATATGACAGGCTTGTCTAGAGAATGTGAGTGTATGCTTCACCCACATTACTCACTAGAGGGTGCTGTCCTCACACAAGCCAAAGCCCTCTGTCTTAGAGGACAGACCAGATGCTACAAACCAACATAGGGGAATATGCAATGCAATTTCCTATTGCCAACCAACTAAGTAGCTAACAGGTTAGCAACTATGCTTTTGGGAAACACACCCCTGGGCAGTTTAACTTACATATTTAATGTGTATGTGAGAAAGAATAGCCAGGTAACTACATTAGGTTACAATGGAAATATACCTATATACTATAATGGGACTTTTATGTGCAAGATCAAGCGATCAGCAATCAGTTGGCGATCAGTGATCAGTTGTGCAAATCAAGTGAGCAGTAATGGAAAGACACCTGACCAAGACATAAATACACTTTAAGAGGACACAGATTAATGCATGATTGCTGATGAACTTACTGGCAAATGTGCATTCGCGTCAGCATAGTATGAGAAACAAAAATAAATGTGTGTGTGTGTGTGTGAAAATATGAGAAGCACATTTTTATATGTGTGTGTGTGTGTGTGAGAGTGTGTGTGTGTGTGTTTGTGTGAGAGAGAGAGAGAGAGGGAGAGAGAGAGAGGGAGAGAGAGGCCCTCACTATTTTGACTGTTTCTTCTCTGGACCACAAGAACACTAGGGCAAAGGTGTACAAGACCAAACAGCACACATTTTAACATGTCATTTTTTTTCAGCAGACATTTGCACCTCCGCACCTAAAGGCCACATCTAAATATGAACCAATGTGTGATGCATAGACACAATGTGCTTAACATAGAATATGGCTGTATGTCTGTGTGCATCGTTGCAGCACTTACACTAGTAATGTGTCTACAGTCAAGTGCAGAAGTGTGTTTGTGCGTGTGTGTTTGGGGGGGGGGGGGGTCACATCTATGTGTTTGTATTTTAAAGCCTGACCATGTTACACTTTCTGTCAGTCTTCGGTTGGTTTATGGTTTCAAAGTGACGCAAGTCAGAGCGACTGCAATGATTTGCACATTTCCTCTCACTTCTGTTTTTTCGCTTGTCTTATTTGTATTCTTTGGTGTTGTTTTTTCCCTTGTCTTATTATCTGGTGTTTTGTTTTTTTCCTTGTCTTATTATCTGGTGTGTATTTTTTCTTGTCTTATTATCTTGTGTTGTTGGGGAACTACATTCAGACACACACACCCACACACCACTGGAAATTCACTGGCCATGATGATATCGAACAAAAAAGACTATATGCTGTGCACCGTTTACATAACCAGGGGCGCCTGCAGGAATTAATGCATACATAGCACAACATCCACATGCAATAATGCAACAACAACGTCTACAATTACCTATTCATTTGGGCAACTTTATACATCCCTATACAGGCTAAAGCTACCTTTAGTTGTGTTATAGCGTACGTCTGGCTTTAAACAGCTGTAATGCAGTCGTTCTGACAAGCACACCAATTGCTTAGCCAACCTTGTTCTTGCCCATAGCTCCTCTAGCTTTGCTGCCTCCATCCTTTCTGTTTTCGTTGTTTAAACTTGTGATATCCATGAATTGAGTTAGTGAATTAGCTCAACATCGTGTGCTGATAACCATATAGAAAGCCGAGTAAAAGAAAACAAGTAGCCTATGCGTGCCTGCGTGCGTATTCTCTCCTGCTCAAACATGTGTGCGCGTTTTAATAAGTGTTCACTAACTTTACTTAATAGAAAATTGTAAATAGCCTGATGGCATGCAACTAATGGGATACTGTGCATAGTTGGAAAGGTATGGCAGGCCAATATGGTGTGAATATACACACACACAAGGTAAATTTTCTCTCGTTGTTGAGTGATGGTACGCACAGTGCGTACGGACGTACACCTGCAGGCGCGCCTGTACATAACTGTCATGGTACACCCGGAGGATATTCCATCAACCTCGCTAATGAAGGCGGCGCTTAACAGAAATAGCCTGGCTTGAACTAGCGTAGACTTTCACTTGGGGCTGAAGCCGTTCCATTAACTCAAGTTAGCGGCATCTTGGTCTCGTTTATTCAAGCGAGGTTAAAGTCAGCTTCATCTCTGCTCGTGCACGAGGTAGACAAGTAGGTCAAAACAGTAGATTCACGAAAAGACGATATATGTCGTAAATTTATGACAATACTAGACGATTTCTGTTCGATTTGGCAAGCGCCATCTACAGGATTTTCATCGAAAGTCATCAAATTTAACATCGAGAGAAAAAAATAGATTGCCTACAGAAATGGGAGAATAATGAAAGCATACATTTAAAACAACAATGCTTATGGTTTTGAAATCAATTGCAAGTTTGATTGGCTTCACTCTTGAACACATAGGTCTACAGTCTATGCTTGAACAAAACGAGTCCATGAATAAATAGTATAAACTCAAAAACAACTTATGGATATGCATATATTCAAAACTATCTATAGCCTAGCTTACGTTCTTAGATTAAAAGAGTTAATTCACTCCAAATTATTGTCTAGGTGTAGGTGGTCATAAAATAAATTAGTATCAACATAATAGGCTATTGTCTCCCATAAGTCCCAAAGTGTTTTGAAATAAAATTATCTGAAATGCAATGGCTTTCAATTCAATGTATGCCTAATATTTAATCTGTGTAGCACACAGTTGATTTGACATTCATGAACAATCGTCGACACATGAAGCAGTTTTAATTATTAGCTGCCTAGGCTACAGAATAATTATCCTTTGGCTTGCATCAGATATAATAGGCTATAGCCCACTGACAAAGCTGTCACCGAACAGCCTACCAAATGTGCATGACCCTTTATCAGCAGTAGACATATGTCTTTCATCAAAGATTATAACTAAAAATGCCATTATCAAGGTGATAAACAATGTAGCCTTAATACTTCGTATGGGAAGCGAACCTGCGAACACGCAAGAATGTAAATCCTATCCTATGCCGTCTCGCTGCACGTTACACCACCACCGAACGTAAATGACGCAGAGTAGCACGATTCCTAGAACCACACGCATGTGAAGTTAAAACATTTTTAATCGTATAATCTTCATACATTCTTTGGAGCTAGTGAATATGTAAATCCATGCTTGGTGCACTGTCGGAAAAAACATTTCTATAGGCTTCTATTTTTGAAGTAGTATGCTACAGGTGACGAGAGCACAGGTTGACGGAACCATCTTTTTGGACTCGTTTTCAGACTGATTGTTTTTTTTTGGAACACAGCTTAATTTAGCTTGAAAGTTAACCTGCTACGGAGCAGGTTAGTTCTGTGGCATAAATTCCCATGGTTACCAAGCTGGGATTCACGTTAACCTCATTAATGGAACGGAATTCTCACTAAAATTAGCGAGACTTATCGAAATAAGCCAGGTTTGGCCTTTATAGCGAGGTTGATGGAATACCCCCCCGGTATTAAAGTTAATGCAATTTAAATCACGCAAATCAGAATTGCACTGATTTGCTCATAATAACTACTGAATTGGTCTCTCACTTATGTTTTCTACCTCATTTTGTACAGATATTTTAGTGGCATGGACGCTTGAGTTTCAGTCTCAGTGGCTGGAGTGGTCGGCTGCATTAAAGCTATGTTGTAACAAGTCTGTTGGTCTGACATCTGTCTTCTTTATATGCAATGTCAAATATATCTGAAATCATGTCACTCTATGAAAGAATATGAATTTATTGTATTAATTTGTTAAAACCATGTTACGTACAGAACAGTACACAGTGGAATTCATATCACATTGGAATACATAACTATGCACTTAAAAAACATGATGAAAGTAGCTGAATTGCTTTACACTTAAGGATATTGGCAAATGCTTAGCCATGCACAAAATAGCAGACTAAAAAAGGCTAACGATGATGACTAAAAACAAGATTTGCTAAACCGTTTTCAAAGTTAAGGTTCAAAGCAAATCTTGTAGGCGTATGTGTATGTGCAATAAAGGCAGATTTGAGGTGACCTATTTTAGGATTCAGTTCACACATATTTCCAAGAGAACAATGTTGGTGCCTTTGTCTAGATCAGGCCGCTGGCGCCTCAAGGTCTTCTCTTAGTCTCTCTGTTGGCCACATTATGTTTGTTCACCCCAGAGTCATAAGCAACTGAATGCTGGTTTACTGGACATTTGCCAGATTACTTTTTTATTTTTTTATTTATCCTTTATTTTACCAGCTGATGTTCCATTGAGATATTCAAATCTCTTTTACAAGGGGGCCCTGGTAGCCCTGACGAGCCAGACCCACATTAAAATGTAGGGTCTGGGCACTCACCGTTCGCAGTGCTCAGTCCGAGGGGCGGGATAATCAGTTGTCTTTCAAATTCCCTCTGCACGCAATAGGACGCAATAGGATATTTGTTTTCAAGTAGCAGGGAATTCAAGCCAAACCGTTGCAACTCTGCCATCAATCATTATGTTAAGCCCACCAAACGACTCTATACACGATTTCAATGGCCTGATTAAATTTCGATTTCTGGAGCTCACAAGTCAACGAAGAGTTGCTAGACTAGCCCTGGCAGCAAATGTAATTTGCGTCTAGATTTCTAGGCTAGGGCCCTGGGGCAACAAATACACAAGTTCGACTCTCCTTAGTCTCACTGGAGCCGTGCGGCTGGATGGCGGAGTACTGACCCTCGTCCTCTGCTCCTCCTTCTGCAGCCTCAGCCCTGTGGGGAGCAGCAGCTTTCCTCTGTATGGACCTCTGGAAGTCAATGCTGGAGTAATAGACCTCTGGAAGTCAATGCTGGAGAAATAGACCTCTGGCTGGTTCCAGCAGGGAATCATGGATACATTAGTAGCACATTAGGAAGATAGACAAAGAGAGAGAGGCAGACAGATATTTGATAGATAGATAGATAGAAAGATAGATAGATAGATAGATAGATAGATAGATAGATAGATAGATAGACAGACAGACCGACATACAGACAGATTATCATGCTTAATTCTCACCTTGTCTTGTTCATCTGTTGTCCTTAACCTCTTTTTGAGGTGGCTAATTAAAGGCCAGAGGTAAAAACAAGAGATACTAATGGTGAGAATAGCAATAATAATAGTAGTACTAATAGTAATAATAATAATAATAATAACATAACATGGCTTGCATTTCTAGGGAGATAATAAGAAAGCGGAACAGTACTTTGCTCACATGTAAACTGTTTCCCTACCTATCCAGACGGTGCCACAGATGGACCCCACGACTGCATAGATTCCAACCACAGTGAGTGCATACCTGTCAAGGTTGTTATTTCCTATTCAAAAACAAACAAACAAACAAACAAGCAATACATCTAATAACACCAGAGCAGAGGTGACATGACAGGGAACAGGAGAAAAAAGATTTAGAGATAAATTGAATTGTGATAAAAAAAAAAAACATTGCAGAGGTGTACACTGTTTTCCCCCCTATTATATTTTCCCCATACCTCTAAATGTAATATATATATATATATATATATATATATATATATATATATATATATATATATATATATATATATATATAATAAAATATATATAGAGAGTGATACCAATGCCTGTAACTGTGATAGACACAGCAGTAGAGTTCTCCGCTCCATATTTGTTCCTGGCCTCACAGTAGTACTGTCCTCCATCCTCAGATCTGATGTTAGTGATGCTGTACTGCTGTCCTGATCCTACTGGAGTGGAGTCATCCACCTTAAACCAGGTGTAGCTCTCCACTGGTGGGTTGGCATCACTGCTGCAGGTCAGAGTCACCGAACCTCCATCTACAGAAACTGAGATGTCTTTCGGGGGAACTGGGGAAAAAAAGAGAGTTACAGGATAATGTCACTGCATGCTTTT
Organism: Alosa pseudoharengus; assembly: GCF_046254945.1. Taxonomy (NCBI): domain Eukaryota; kingdom Metazoa; phylum Chordata; class Actinopteri; order Clupeiformes; family Clupeidae; genus Alosa; species Alosa pseudoharengus. The sequence continues at coordinate 2,426,614 of NW_027468696.1, read as the reverse complement.
GGGTCCTGGCTCAGAGCTGATATGGTGTGGCGTTTTGTACTGTACTCACACCAGACACTAAGCTGCCACAGATTAGAGGGGACATCTTCATAACCCTTCAGTGCACAGGAATAGTTGCCTTCATGCTCGACAGTGACATTTTGGAAGAGGAGTTCTCTGATGCTTGTCCCTTTAAACGGCCAGATAAAAGTTGTCCGTTCTTTTTCCACACAATCTGGACATCTGTATTGCAGGTGATAATACACAAAAGATGTGTGTTTTGTCCTGTGAACACTCCTTCAGGACCCCAAACACGCAGATCTTATGGAGAAAACCATTGCAAATACTTGACGGTATAACATTAGTAGCTAGTGCCTCTTTTTTCTCATCATCTGTAACTTAAAAAAACAGGTCTATTGAGATTGGTTTCATGATACATGTATTTTATTTTGTTGTGATTTGGTATACCCTTGTTCAGTAAAGAACTATATTATCATTATTTGTAAGTTGCAATAAACACTATCATTTAAACATGAAATCAGGATGATGTGCTTTCATTACCTGTGACTGTTAGAGATATTCCAGAGGGTCTGCTGAAGGCATTGTTTTTTTCTTTTCAGTTTGATGTGAACATTGTATTTGTTGGAATCTGTCTTTTTGACATCATTGAACTGAACAGTACAATTCCCTTGTGAAGAGTCACTATACTCTACTCGACCTTTTAATTTATCTGTTAAAGCGATATCATTCTTGTTTCCTTTGTCTTCATAAACCCAGAAGACTTTATACAATGACTCTTTAGGCAGAAGAGTGAAAGAAGAGCCAGTTGGAACACAGACATTATCAGATGAGATGATCTCTCCCCAGTTCAAACCAAATACGCCTACAAGGAGACCAACAGTCAGTGAACAAAGACAGTCTCTCCCTCTCTCTCGCTCTATATCTCTCTCTCTCTATCTTCCTGACTCTCTCTCTCTCTCTCTCTCTCTCTCTCTTTCTCACACACACACACACACATACACACACACACACTATTATTATGTTGCTGAATTGGTATCAGACAGAAACATACTGTACCTATACATACACATATTCATGCATAACATATAACTGTCCCAACTATATCAAATCAACATGGTTTTGACAGTTCAAGTCTGTGTACTAAAGAGGCAGCACTACTAATGTGAAGTAAAGTCCACATTACCTGGAGCCAGGAGCAGAATGACAGTAAAACAAACTGCAGCACACATGGTCATCTCTACAGACATACAATGAGTCAGTTGTCCGATCTGAAAAGTCAAGAGATTTTGTTTTCTTTCAAATCATTATTCAATATTATTGATAGTGATTATTGAATTATTGATTTGTGGTTGCATTGTGAGTGTTACTGTATAGTAATCAGTCAACTTATAGAGAGTACCAATAAAACTAATATCCTGTCATCTTACCGACTGTTGGTTACTCTTGTGTGCTCCTATAAGGCTGTGCAAATGAACAGAGACTGACGAGATGCTACACTCTCTCTCTCTTTCTTTATTTCTTTCTCTCTCTCTCTCTCTCTCTCTCTCTCTCTCTCTGACTAAGCAAGTACAGGAAGAGATTATAACCACAAATACAGTGTGTGTGTTTGTGTGTGTGTGTCCTTGCAAGTGTGTATGTGAGAACATCACCAGTGTGTCTGAGACTAGTGGTGTTAAGAGGGACATGCCAAGGTCACGGTCACATTGTCAAATCTGTTCTGTTCAAAGCTTTATAGTCACATAAGTCACTAATATAACTAATACAGTTATTTCATGGCATATTACATATTAAGTTAGTACTTTTAGATATTTGCAATGTGTATATTTTCTTTCAAGTGACTATAATTAGTTTGGGATTTTATAACTCACACAGCCCCCTGGTGTTCATGAAGGTTACTGCTAGTATAAAATAGACAGGAATAGAATAAATAGATACAGAACATTGCATGGTACAGAACAATGTGAAAACCAGTGAAATGATGATGTGGAAATCACATTCAGAAACTGAGAGGACTCCTTCTGAATAATTTCTTTATTAGAAAGTTCAGATAACAAACAAATAAAAATGTACAGTAGGGTATGCTAATACACAACTATAGCCTATAGCCTATATGAAGACACATGTGTACATATTGTTTGTAGAGATGCACAGAGTTTGCAGGCACATGCTGATACACAGAAGACAATGTACTGTATCCTCAGTGCTACAATATTAAAGTGGAGACAATTAGAAAACCCCCTACACCATGCTACCTCTCATTGTGTTGCTATAGGCTTCTTGGATATGGCCTTCTGCTGTTTGTTCTGCTTAGGCTTCCTGATGGCTGTCACAGTAGAATAGATGGTGGTGAGCTCCACCTCTGGTTGGACAGGGGAACTGCAGGACAACATCAGACACAATCACAGAGCTCAGTAAGAATAAGCACTGATCTGAACTCTCACAACGTATGAGCAATACACATACTGCATTAGAATAAGTGCCCAGACACCCCACTATGAGAAAATAGCCAGGTAATGATTAGGCAAAAGTAGGATTACGGTGTAAGATTCAAGGTTGTCGGGATTTCAGACTGTGTGAGTCTGTCTGAAATCCCGTCTGTCTGGCTGAGATTTGAGGCTTCAGATTCAGAAGAGGGATTACAGTATAAGATACAGGTTTTTATCAGGATATCAGTGTATGTGAAATGATGTCGTATAATTCCAGGCCATTTCTCTCCACGTGGAAGAGGGTCTCACTTTGACTTTTTTGGTCTGAGGATGTGCACAGTGACATACTGGACCTCCTCCTCCTCCTCCTTTGGCTGAGTGTCTTCGGTCTGTCCGTGGGGTTGGATGGTGGAGTACTGCATGTGGTCCTCTGCTCCTCCTGCGGTCTGTGTGGAGCCGTGGGGCTGGACGGTGGAGTAGTGACCATCACCTTCTGTTCCTCTTGCAGCCACAACACTGGGGGAGCCAGCAGCTCTGCTCTCCACAGATATCTGGAAGTGAGTGTGAATCATGATACAATAACATATTCATGAATAAAGATAAAAGTCCCCTGCCCTTTTTTGCAACACTTACCTCTTCCTTAGTTTGGCCTCTAAAAGTCCATCATGGAAAGGTAAGGAAAGGAAAGGAAAGGAAAGCATTGATTCATTATTTGCTTATTTGACCGTTGGTTGGTATAACAGATTGAATTCACTAACATTTGGGACGCACCTAATCATGTGAAAGAGAGCACATGAGAAGCCCACAATTGCAGCTACAATGACTCCGACGATGACAAATGCGACAAATGTGTTTTGCTCTTCTGGTAGGACTGGAAAAAAATGCACAAACAAAAAAGAGAAAATAAAATAACTGTTGAGAGTTATGGAAAGTGACTACATGATGGCATTTTCTACTCTGTAACCACATACCTGTGCTGAGCACAGGAAATGAGTTCCCAGCACCAATGTCATTTCATTGAAACACAAAGAGAAAGATAAATACCCAGGTCTGTAACTGTGATGGACACAACTGTAGAGTTCTCAGCTCCATATTTATTCCTGGCCTCACAGTAGTACTGTCCTCCATCCTCAGAGCTGATGTTAGTGATGCTGTACTGTTGTCCTGATCCTACTGGAGTGGACTCATCCACCTTAAACCAGGTGTAGTTCTCCACTGGTGGATTGGCATCACTGCTGCAAGTCAGAGTCACTGAACCTCCCACAAAAACACCATAAGATTCACTGCCTGGAATGAAGGTGTTCGTTGGGGCAACTTAAAAGGGGAAAAAAATAATGATGTTGCAACAAATTACACATTGAACCACTATTATGTGCTCAATACTGAAGGTATTTTTGATTGATGTTGGTTGCTTGTGTACTTACACATGACATCAAGCTTCACTGATGTAGATGAATGTTCCTCAAATCCTTTCAGTGCACAGGCATAGCCACCCTCCTCTCCAGTACTGACATTGACACGGATAAGGTCAATGTTATTTCCTTGTTTAAAAGGTAACTCTTCACCATTCTTCCTCCATATCACCCTAGGGTTGTCTTCCAATCCACAGGAGTGGTTGCAGCTCATTGTCACATCACTACCTTCAGTCACCGGCTTGGGAATCCACACAGAGAGCTCTGAGAAGAAACAGAGCAATTACCAATAGACACAGGAGTATATTTGGATGATACGCTCGTAGTTCACAATAGACAACAATTTGCCTTCACCTGTAACTGTCAAATGGAGCCCATGTCGTTGCAGCCATTTTTCTTTATCATGTCCAGTAACAATCCGTAGGTTGTACTCTCCTGCATCTGCGACTGTCACCTCCCTCAGAGTCAGTGTGCAGTTCTTGCTAATATCTGCACTGTACAAGACTCGGTCCTTGTATGTTGGCATATCTAACAGATCAGTGGGTTCTATGTTTGGCTGAGGATTTATGGTCCAGAAGACTTTAGTCACCGTGAGACCAGGTGGATGAGTGAATGAGCAGGGCATGGCCACTGATGATCCACTCACAGCACAGATGTGGTCATGAGTTAAGTTTACTCCCCATTTCTGACAAGAAACTCCTGTAATTCAAAGTGCACAGGCATCATAAAAGTACTCTTGACAAAACACATTCTAAATAATATGTAATATGAATATGTCATTCATTATTTTACGCCATAGATTTGTTTAAGTCTGGTTGTCTTCTCAATGACAGTAATATGCATTGTGAGTATAACAACACAGCATTTTAAATACAGGACTCCCACCGGTCATGGAATTTTTAGAATATCATGGAATTTTGAAAAGTCTATTCCAGGCATGGACATTTTTATCATGTTTGGGGCAAAGTAAGGGAATATCAGGGCATTTACTTTAGATACATTAATACAATTTCCATGCACATTTGTGTTTATTGGGTTGTCGCAACTCTCTGGTTAGCACTTATTCCCACTTGAAAAAAATCTCAAGATTCTAGAACACTACGCGGCTGCTCTAAAATATTTGGCTGGTTAATTAATTTCTATGTACCATTCATTTATAATAGGTCATGGATATATATATGTATTTGTATATATATATATATATATTTGTTTTTTTTTTGTCAGGGAAAGTCGTGGAATTTTACACTTGACTTAGTGGGAGTGGGAACCCTGTAAATAGCTCTTGCATCAACTTGCATTTCCCCTTGGGATTAAAATAGTAGTCAAGGTGCAGATTAAAGTATGAACATATTTACCTTGGATCATGACCACACAGAAAACCAAACACATAGAGTATAGCGGAGTCTTTGCACCATTATTGATGTGATGCAGCATCTGTCATGTCAAATAGCATGAAAAATAATAACATTGAATCAGGTGCAAACAGAATTAAGTCAAAAAGGGTTAAGGTAGCATGTTGATTTGACAGGGCAAAGGCAACAATTAGACAACAGTTTCAACAACATGATAAATATGTCCATTCACAAGACATTCCTGGTGGCACAGCTAACAATATTAAGCTAATGGTAACTCAGAATAAACAAAAAAATGAGGGGAAATGTTTTAAATTTGATATTGTGTAAAGCACAAGATAATCTACAGTTCTGCATACTGATGAAAATCCCACTTGTCATGCAGTGTATACCATAATTCATTGTAAAGTATCAGTATTTGTTTTTTAACATTTCACTGGCAATCTTCTAGTTATAGAGATGATGTGTTCTACTTTCCTACAGGTTATAATAACAATATGTGCACAAAACATGTTTACATTCTGTAGTTTGTGTACAAAAACCTAGATTTGTGATATGATTTGATGCAATATGAAAAAGTATACAGTATGCATGTTGATTTGACTATTAAACTTACTCTAGGGCCACACTTTAGAGGCTATTATATACATCAGTTGACAAGTATTGTAAAACTAATTGCAAGATTGCTTCAAAAACATGAACATTTCCGTTCCCAAAGAATTTCCGGTTGCACAGCAAACAACATTGAGTTAACGGTAACTCGGAAAAAACAAAAATGAGATGAACAATTTTTAATTTGACATTGGGTAGAGCACTACGATATAGTCTAATAAATATTATTGCGAAGTATCTGTGTTTGATTTAACATTTAACTGGAAATCCTAGGAGTATAGAGATGATCTACTTTCCTTCAGATTATAATAACAATGTGCATACAAAAATAATTTACATCCTGTGGCTTGTATAAGTATCTAATGTTGTGATATGATTTGATTTTATGCGATGCAAAGTAGTAGGATGATGTTCATGTTGATTTGTACTAATACACAACTTTAAAGCACATTTTAGAGACTAATACACAAGTATTACTGTATTGTACAATGCAGTATCTAACTTGTTTCTAAAGTAAATTAAGCCCCACCACTTTCAATGTTTTTTTTTTAACTAAAACTAAGTGAACACAGGAAACTAGCAGAAATGCCCACACACAACCATACACTATATTCAGGGTGCATTGTGGGTTCATAGCGTCTCTTCTAACCACGCAGGGGGAGAGAAAATAGGTTGTGGTACAGAATGGCACGCTGGTGGGCCTGAGATGATGTAGAGAAGAGAGAGTGGCTTACTGAAACAGGCACAAAATGTCCATCCAAAACTCATTTTGCAGCAGCGAAACAAATTATAATGTTTCAGTAGATGTAAAAGAGTGCTTTAAAAACAGGACATTTATATCACTATTGCTATGGTTTCATTAAATGTATGCTTATGAAATATATGTTATATATATATATATATATATATATATATATATATATATATATGTTAAATAAAAAATATTTTTTTTTCAGTTTTATATCAAACATGACTGAATAGTAACATTATCAGTAATCGTAAATCCAGCCAGTAAGACTCAAATCGCATGTATAGCAATTAGCGTCATGCAGCGTTAACTCTAACTAAGTTCATTTTTGATGGGTTCGTAACATGCCTCAAAAAAATAAAATAATCACACAAAGGCATTTTTAAACGAAAAACAGTGATTCCCAGTATTCCTGGAACAAAAAAGCATACTCTTAAAAGCAAAACAGCATTTTTTTGCTTTCTTTTTTTTTTTTTTTTTATCAAAATCTGTTAAAAATGTTCTGTAAACCAGTGGAAAGCCACACTTACCATGTGTTGCTGCCAGCAAGCTTACCCAGTGTCAGATGAGGAAATGTGTGTTGATGCAGCTTTTAACCACAATGAGCTGAGATGCTTGCATACGTCTCATACTGCTCTGACAAATGACTGATGAGAACATTCACACGCACACACACACACACACACACACACACACACACACACACATATATGCATGCACACACACGGGCACACACACAAAGACACACAGATACAGACACACAGACAAACACACACACACCAAATAGAATAAGTAAGTAATCCATTAAGTAAGTAAGTAAACAACATATCTACCACATCAAACAAAATTCATTCAAACTTTAGTCATACAAAACAAGGCCTTAGGCATAGGCCTAACCATCCATGTAACTGTCATTTTGTCTGTATGAACTCCTTCCTCGCTTTCTCTCTCTCTCTCTCTCTCGTAGATCAGATGTGAGCAGAGCTGGGGTATTAGGCATGTGTGTGGTTTGTGGTTGACCTAGAAAAATCTGTAGCCTTGGACTTACTGCATGTGTCTGTGCCCTGCTCAAAAGTCACCCTGCTTTTCTAAACATGTGCTTTATGCAGATCCTTTTTGAACAGTCTCACTAGATGCAGACAGTGCTGTGATGACTGTTTCCTTTTCCATTTCTTGAATTTCCCCTGGGGATCAATAAAGTATCTATCTATCTATCTATCTATCTATCTATCTATCTATTTCATTTTTTTTTAAATCTGATATATAGTCCTTGCCTCTACAAGCCGCTGGCAACCTCTTGAGGATATGGAGTGTGTGTGTGTGTGTGTGTGTGTGTGTGTGTACACCCGTGTAAATAGTTCATCCTGTTACCTCTGGAGGATAAAAGGTCAGGGTCTGTCTCGAGGTAAGACACACACACCCACACACACACACGGGTCACACTGGTGATAAAAACTGTGATCAGAGACACATACAGACACAAATGAGGCACAAACTGCGCAAACTGTGTGTGTTTTATTTATGGATTGCATTGTGTTAGCTCTACACTTATATCCAGGTACAATGCAGTTACCATTTCAGTCCTGCAGATGGCACCATTTCATACCTACTGGCCACTGTTTCATATCCAATTGATATTCTCATAATTGTCCATTCAGTCAGTAAGTAAGTTAGTAAGTACATAAGTTTTGTGGTGAAGTGAACAGGAGAAAGTAGCATTTGCTTGACCTTTTGACCTTTCCTTTAATGTCCCCTAGCTCACATACTATATGATATATGAACTTGTACTGTTATTACATGCATATGTCGTAACATACAATTTTAATGAAATTGGAATGAATGACATCAAACATGTTTGCACAATTTGCTTTTACTTGTAATATCACAATAATGAGTTTAGGTTATTTTTGTTGAACAGAAGAGCTGCAAAAAGGAAAAAAACAACAACATTAATTTAGAAAATGAAGACAAATAGTGGTGTCAGTGCATAATGAAGGATACAGTTAATTTCCCCCGTTAAACTAAGCAGTGGATGTGCATCTACTATTCTAGTGTTCTGTAGATCTATTTGTGTCACGGTGCTATTTGTCTATTTGTGTCACGGTCCGGTCCACAATCTCTGGATCCGGGTTCCATGTTTTCTGTTTTTTGTGATGCCGTGTTTGTCATGTGTCATGTCATGTTCCATTGTTCACTCCATGTTTTGCCCTGTTATTGCACTCCCTGGCTCCAACAATGATTTGTATTCATAAACAAATTTTATGCTAGAGTCTTAGGAAGCATTTCCAATCTTCTGAACTATTGAACTATTGAAACCTCAACAACTATTGAAACTATTGAAATCTCAACAACGTGTCTATAACCACATTAAAACATAAGAAAAAGTGGCATAGAGCATTATGTCCAATATTGTAATATGTGGGATATTGTTCTGCATTGGGCCCAATATTCCAATATGTAGTTTAATGTTCTGCATTTCTCACTAGTGGGTCACTTTGACACTAAAAGTATAATTCTATGTCTGCATCATGACTTACATCATTTTAACATCTGCTTGAATTCTACTTGAGAGTGTTCATTTTGACACATCCCCATTTGTGTTCTTTCTCGAGACAGACCCTTATAAATGGTCAGGTTCTGTCTCCAGGTAAGAAAGGGGACTCACCTGTGAGCAGGTCAGTGGGGACTGACAGTAGCATACTGGGTTGTGCAGTCCTGACTCACACCTCTGGTGCCACCAGAAACAGCATCTCTGATGCTATCTGATCTCTGGAAGTCAGTAAAGAAACACAAAGTCACACTTGCTGTAAAGTTCAAAAGAGTCCAGACGCAATATTTGTCTATGATATGCAGTGGATATTCATACGTCAGAATGTCTCCGAACATCTTCATCGCTGCACCTCCGTCTAAATCAAATGACATGTATGAATAAGGATTCAAGACAAAGAAAAGTAGCGAACACAGAGTTTGGTTTATTGAATGACTGAGACAGCGAGTCACTGATGGGCTGAATATGTTTTAGTCACATGACCCCATAATAAGAAGGAGGACGAAATAAAAGTCTCTTGATCACTTTTAATTTTCAAATATTTCAACTATTTTAACTAGGGCTGTCAATCGATTAAAAAAATTAATCTAATTAATTACATACTCTGTGATTAATTAATCTAAATTAATCGCATATATAATTTTTGCTGAGAAAGTATTTTGAATATTTAAATTGAAATGAATCATTGAATAATCAGCATTAGTGACATTAAAGTTCAAAAGCTCTTTTATTATTATTTTCACTGTTCAAATAATGGCCATAATAATCTATGATATGATATGCTGAGGAAATAAATTCAAAAGTGCACTCTCCTCTCCTCAATGTCAACACTATTTCTTTCCATTGATGTGCGACTTTAGAGTTGACAAACTCCGGTGATATGCAAATTCCTTGCTGCAGACATTGCAGAGGACTTTATTTTAATCAACACTTTATTTTTGTCAACACCATCAGGCCGTTTTTTAAAAGTAAATGTTCGAATCAATGATCTAGGCAGCACATTTTCTTCTCTCTCCTTCATTTTACAGTAATGGTTACTAACTAGAACGGCTCGGGGTCAAAGGTCATACGGAATCGATTAATCTGCGTTATTTTTTTTAATCAGTTATTTTTTCTCAAATTAATTAATCGAAATGAATCAGTTATTTTGACAGCCCTAATTTTAACTGATGTGTATTCAAAGTTTAGTAAACAATATAAATATTCCAAAAGAAAGTTGGGTTATGTTGTAACCCTGGTTCTCTGAGTGAAGAGACCATCTCTCCACCTACGGAGAATGACCCCCCCCCCCCCCCCACCTGTCAAGTAGTGGAGAGATGGTCTCGAGATGAAAGAGAACATCTAAACAATATCACACATTTTACCTTGTTAAAAAGTGGCAACATTTCAACTTCCGCTTGAATTCTGCTTCATCCTGTTTTCCCGGCAAGTTAAAAGGTCACGGTCTCTCTCCAGGTAAGAATAAACACTCACCTGTGAGCAGGTCTGATGAGGCTGATGTTAGCATACTGGGTTGTGCAGTCCTGACTCACCACTCTGGCGCCCTTAACAGCTTTGCTCCCTTCAGATCTCTGGAAATCAGTAGAGTAATGAATTACAACATCACATTAGTCCTAGCCTGAAGAAAGATTTGGATGAAATTAGATTCAAACTTTATTTTAAATCCACAAAATGGTCCATAGCATAGAAAAAAGAAATATAATAGATAAGATCATCTTCAAATATCAAAAAGTATTAAGCATTAATCATTTCATTTCATCAAAAAGACAAATTTAATCAAATCAATCAATCATTGTTATTCATACGCCAAAATGTCCTCCAAGGTCTTCATTGCCACTCCTCCCTCTACATGATAAAGTAAGAAAGGAAACATAAAATACTAATCAACTGACTGACGGAGACAATGAGTCACTGATGGACACTGGAATCTAATGCTCTACCTACCTGATCCAATGTATTGCGCAAGACAAACTCACAATTCCAAGAATAAGGACGCCAACAATGACAAATGCTGCATACTGTTGTTTTACTGAAAGAAAGAAGAACAAACATACTCACAATATGCACAAGAGAGACTGTACTGGCATCATAGAATGTCCTAATTCAGCTATCCAGCAAGCTAAACAACTCCACACAATAAGTCCCGGACACCGAGGGTGAAGATGACTCTTTATATGGAAAATTGTGAAACTGAAATACAATACATACACCAGTAAATATATGGCAATATGGATAAAAGCTTTGGCTCAGGTGCAATCAATATAAAGGCTATCGGAAACTAGCAGGACAACAAACTGGTTAGCTGTAAAGCTAGCTGGGAATCATAATGCTATTCTTAATCTAATTTGTCACAAACATCATAACTTAACCTCATTTACTTACAGAGAATGCCTTCAAACAGCTACACAGAAGGAGGAGCACAACAACAAACTTCCATGATGCTTTTAACCATGCTGTCTAACTTTCTTCTTCTTCTTTCTCAGACTTCCTGCAGCTACAGTGCAGTGTAAACAATAGACAAAATAAAAGTCCCTACATACTTTAACATATGAACTGCTGGCAAAGGCCAGAACACTCCCCGTCTGGTATCTTTAGAGATACCATAACACATTAGCATTACACCTTACTCTGGGGATAGAAGGAACACTAGTTCTGAAATAGGTCTGTAATAGCTCTTTGTTGACCCTTGCTGAACAACTTTGACTTCAGCCTTTCTTATCAGTCCATCTTGGCTTGGGACTGTCTTAACAACGACCCCCATAGGCCACTCATTCCTTCTGGCCTGTTTCTCCTTGAGAAGGACTACGTCTCCTGGCTTGAGATCTGGCCTCTTGTGTTGCCACTTCTGCCTTGACTGCAAAGTGCCAAGATACTCCTTGCGCCACCTGTTCCAGAACTCGTCGGCCAGCAGCTGAACACGTTTCCACTGATTCCTTAAGATCTCCTTTGGACTGCAGCTGCCCAAAGGTGGGAGGGATGTGCACGATTTCTGGGTCAGCAAGATGGAGGGTGACAGAATGTGAGGATGCTCAGGGTCAGACGAGACTTGTATCAAAGGACGAGCATTAATTATGGCTGTGACCTCAGCCAGGAAGGTAGTAAGTGTCTCATGTGTAAGATGTGTTTGTCCAGCACGCAGCATCATGCTGTCCAGTATGCGCCGTGCAACACCAATCATGCGTTCCCACACTCCACCCATGTGGGATGAATGGGGCGGGTTAAAGATCCATGAACATCTTTGTTCTTGCAGATAATTCTGGACCTTATCCTGCTCTGCCGTGCTGATGCCCATTTCTCTGCATGCACCGACGAAGTTTGTCCCACAATCTGAGCGTAACTGTTTGGCTGGTCCGCGCAGCGCGAAGAAACGCCTCAAGGCATTGATGAAGCTGGAAGAGCTCATCTCTTCGACCACTTCGATATGGACAGCCCTTGTGCATAAACAGGTGAACAGGATTGCCCATCTCTTACTATTAGCCTGACCCCCGCGTGTTCTCCTTGTGGACACTTCCCATGGCCCGAACATGTCCATGCCCACGTGTGAGAAGGGAGGGTCTGCTTGAAGACGATCTGCAGGCAGGTCGCTCATTTGCTGCACTTCAATCTTGCCTCTGAGCCGTCTGCAAATCACACATTTGTTTAATATCTTTCCAATGCACCTCTTCGCTCCTATTATCCACAGGCCACTCTCTCTGACAGCTCCCTCCGTAAAGTGCCTACCCTGGTGCAGCACTCTCTCGTGATTATGTCGTACAAGAAGAGTGGTGACATGATGACTGCCAGGTAAGATGATTGGGTTTGTTTCCTTTAATTCAAGGCCTGACTGACTGATACGCCCACCTACTCGCAGCAGGCCACTGCTGTCAATAGTGGGATTCAACTTGATAAGTTGGCTTTGCTTGGAAAGGTCACGTTTTGCAGTGATGTGACGGAACTCCTCTGCATAGACCTCATGCTGCACACTCCTGATGGCAAACTTCTCTGCCTCTTCAAGCGTACCACCAGAGATGGCCTTCTTACAAATGTGCCACCCAGCACAGTCTCCATCGTTGTGTGGGTTAGCAAAACAGAAGGCTACGTGTTTGAGTCTGGCCACAGCACGGATCAGTGATCTCCATGTGGAGAAGCGTTCCCAACGCTTGGAGTCAAGGAAGCCCTCAGTGATGTGCGTGGACAGGGTTTTTACTTCAGGGCGGATTTCTGCATCCTTTTCGGGTTCAAGAAGGTCAAACTCTGTGTGCTGCTCAGGTGGCGGCTTAGAGCTGAGGAGAAATGAGGGGCCTGTGAGCCATGAGGTGTTGTGGAGTTTTGAGGCTTGAACAGAGCGTGAGCCATGGTCTGCAGGATTCTGATCTGTTGGCACATAGTGCCATTGTTCAGGCGTGGTAAACTGCCTTATACGCTGGACTCTGTTATTTACATAGACGTAGAAGCGCCTTGACTGGTTGCATATGTAGCCCAGGACGACCTTGCTGTCTGTGTAAAAGATGATGGAGTCGAGTGGGAGGTCTATTTCTTCACTTACTACCTCTGCAATCTCAACAGCCATGACCGCTGCACACAGTTCGAGCCTGGGAACTGTTAGTTCAGGCTGAGGAGCAAGCCGCGCTTTGCCCAAGACGAATCCCAGCTCTGCTTTCCCTTTGATGCTGGTGACTCTCAGGTAGGCAACAGCAGATATGGCCTTGACAGACGCATCGGAGAAAACGCAGAGATCCATGCTTTTGATCTCAGAGGGCGGAATGGAGGAGTATGTGCGGGGCACATGAATGCTGCCTAGATGGTTCAGTGAGGTTCGCCACTCCGTCCATTTCTCGCGCATTTCCTCAGGGAGGGGTGAGTCCCAGTCAGAGGCCTCTGCAGACAGCTCTCTTAGCAATAGCCGGCCCTGGATGGTCACTGGTGCCAGGAACCCCAATGGGTCGAAGAGGCTGTTCACCATTGAAAGCACGCCCCTGCGTGTGTAAGGGCCTTCATTCTGAGGAACATGAAAGGTAAAGTGGTCTGACATGATGCTCCATTTCACCCCAAGGCTTCGCTGATCTGGTAAGTCATCCACAAACAAGTCGAGATCCTGGAGGTCTTTGGCGCGATCTTCGACTGGAAATGCATCCATCACCTCGGCTTTGTTGGAGGCTACCTTATGGAGCCGGAGGTTGGAGGCCGCCAGCATCTTCTGCGTTCTTTTGAGAAGATCGACTGCTTGCTCTACGGTGGAGACGGACTTGAGGGCATCGTCCACGTAGAAGTCGCGATCAGTGAGGTGTCGCACATCAGTGCCATACAGTTTTTCTCCCTGGCGGGCAGCTCTTCGTAACCCATAGATGGCTACAGCAGGAGAGGGACTGTTTCCAAAAACATGTACCCTCATTCTGTAGTCCACCACCTCTTTACTCAGGTCATTGTCTCTGTGCCAGACAAAGCGTAGAACATCCCTGCAGTCTTCTCGGACGAGAAAGCAATGAAACATTTGCTGTATGTCAGCTGTTAGTGCAACTGGGTTCTTCCTGAATCTTATGAGAACACCCAACAGGCTATTGTTCATGTTCGGCCCAGAGAGCAGCACGTTGTTGAGTGACATGCCTTCAAACTGTGCACTCGAGTCGAACACCACACGTATCTGTGAGGGTTTTTGTGGGTGGTAGACGCCGAAAAAGGGCAGATACCAATACTCCTTGCCGTCTTGTGTTGGTGGAGCAAGCTCTGCGTGGTGGCTGTCTAGCAGTTTTTGCATGAAGTCCATGAAATGAGATCTCATCTCTGGATTTTTGTCGAGTGTGCGGTGCAGAGACTTCAGACGACTCATGGCATATCGGCGGTTGTTAGGCAGACTCATCCGCGGCTGGCGGAATGGTAGCGGAGCCACCCAACTGTTCGCTGAATCCTGGAAGAATTCACTTTCCATTGTCTCAAGAAATATGAGATCCTCCATCGATGGCGCAAGCTTGTGATCATCCTTCGTTTGGTGGAAAACGGATACGCCCAGGTTGTCACTGTGTGTCACACGGCTAACAGGCTGGGGCTGATTAGGGAAGCAGAGTTTCTCCTTCACCTTCAAGTGGTTTTCACATGGGGGAAAGCGGCTTGGCCTGCCGTTTTCAAGGATGTATGTTTTCATACTGGTGACTTGGGGAGGCCGATGTGTGCTGCCCAGGCACACATCGCCGACTATCACCCATCCTAAGTCCAGCCTCTGTGCGTAAGGTGCGTCATGTGGTCCATTGATCTGTTTACGCACCTTGTGCACTCTCAGCATGTCCCTGCCCAGAAGCAGCAGGATCTCAGCGTTCATGTCAACTTGTGGTATTTCATCGGCTATAGCTCTGAGGTGACAGTGGCTGTGCGCGGCAGCTGGGGTGGGGATTTCGTCTCTGTTGTTGGGAATCATGTTGCACTCCAGGAGCGTGGGTAGAGTTAAGCTGATGTCACCATCTGCAGGTTCAATGATGAACCCTGTAGCTCGGCGGCCGGACGTGTCACCTACACCAGAGCAGGTTTTCAGAGTGTAAGGGTATGTGGGCCCACCTACACCGAAGATATCAAAAAACTCTGAGCGTGCCAGTGACCTGTTGCTTTGGTCGTCCAGCATGACGTACATCCTCTTGCCCTTGTTGCGGCTGTCTGCTGGGTAGACTGTTACTAGGCATATCTTGGAACATGATTTGCCATTGAAGCCTTCCCCACATACCTCAGTGCATTTGGAAACCACAGCGGTTTCTGATGCTCCGTCGCTCTCCCCGCCATTCTCTGATGGGGGTGGAGAGGTCTTGGAGAACCATGGAGCAGGGCCTGGGTGCAGCGCTGTTGGGTGTCTATTGCTGTTACACTCTGTGCATTTGATTGTGGCCTCACAGTCTCGGGCTACATGCTTGTTTGACGCGCAGCACTTAAAACATATGTTATTCTCCTTTAATATTTTCTTTCGTTCATCCATTAGCTTTTCTCTGAAGCCGCGGCACATTTGCAGGGAGTGTGGTTTTTGATGCACGGGGCATTGTTTCTCTGGGTCTTCAGCAGTGGGCGTGGAGTTAGAGTAGGCTATGTCTGTTCTATGCACAGAGACTGTTCTGCGGCTGCTGTTGTGACTTTCACTAAACTTATCTTTCCTGTTTGCTGCCCTGGAGAGAGGAAGGCTAAAGCTTGGGTCGTTGCGTGCCTTTGCTTGCCTGCGCACAAACTCTAAAAAGAAATGGAATGGAGGATAGGGGACCCTGAATTCTTGTTTGTATCGTGAGCCTTCCATTACCCACTTGTCCTGGAGCCCATACGGCAGTTTCTCCACTATCGGGTTTATACCCCTTGCTGTGTCGAGATAGGATAGGCCAGGTAAGTATCCTTCATGCTTTGCAGACTCAATCTCCAACAGCAAATCAGACAGCTCTCTAAGTTTATGATGCTCCTTGTGTGATATTTTGGGGAATTGTTCGAGTTTCATGAAAAGAGCACCCTCTATCGCTTCAGGTGAGCCATACATCTCCTCTAACCTCTCCCATACGAGCCATAATCCTGCTGCTTGATCTCTCACGTTCACTGATCTAATGCGGCGTGCATGCTCTGCAGATTCTGGGCCTAGCCATCTAATTAATAAATCCATCTCTTCTCCTGCTCTAAGACCTAGGTTCTCAATGGTGTTCATGAATGAGCCTTTCCAGGATAAGTAGTTTTCTGGCTTGTCATCGAACCTGGTGAGTCCTGATGACACTAGCTGACTTCGTGCTAGGTACCTCGCTAAGTCAGATGTGGCTCTGTCACTGGGGCAGTGTGCAGCCCTGGTTCTGTGGTCGTTATGCCTGGGTGTGTAAGCCGGTAAGCCTGACCTGAGGGGGCTGTGGTCAGCGTGCCCGGATGTGTGAGCAGGTAAGCCTGACCTGAGGGGGCTGTGGTCAGCGTGCCCGGATGTGTGAGAAGGTAAGCCTGACCTGAGGGGGCTGTGGTCAGCGTGCCCGGATGTGTGAGCAGGTAAGCCTGACCTGAAGGGCCTATGGTCAGCATGCCTGGATGTGTGAGCAGGTAAGCCTGACCTGAAGGGGCTATGGTCAGCGTGCCTGAATGTGTGAGCAGGTAAGCCTGACCTGAAGGGGCTATGGTCAGCGTGCCTTGATGTGTGAGCAGGTAATCGTGACCTAAGTGGGCTGTGTTCAGCGTGCCCGGATGTGTGAACAGGTAAGCCTGACCTGAGTGGGCTGTGGTCGGTGCGCCGGGAAGCCTGAGCAGGTAAGGCTGTATGTAGCTGGCTACTCAGTGGCTCAGGGCAAATATGTGTATCCGCAAGAACATCGTCTGCACTGGGGTCACCATCTGTGATGTGGTCACATTGCTGATGGTGATCAGGAGTTGGGGATTGACTTTCCTTATCTCCAGATACAGATACATATGTGCTGTGATTATGGGGCATTTGCGCATCGTATAAATCTTCGAGTGAACGCCAGCTGCCACTGAGATGGCTGTGCCTCTCTACATATTCCTCAGTGCGCTGTCCTGCGCTTTGCCTGGGTGATAACTCTGGTCCACGACTGCGGCACTCATCTTCAAAGTCTGCGGCTGCAGCCTCCATTACTGCTGCTTCAGCCATGGCGGCTTTTGCCTCTATCTCCCTTTCTAAGGCGATGAGTGTTGCATCAAGACGGGCTTTTTCCATCTTTAATTCAATCTCTGTTTGTGAATAGGCAGCTCTTGCGTGTGCGGCTTGGGCTTTAGCACGTGCTGTGGCTGCTGCAAATACTACTTTACATGAAGCTCTACTTGTATGGGAGTCTGCGGATGTGACTGATGCATTTGTTCTGTCCATGGTTACTATGGATGTTTTTTACCTCAATCCTTACTTGTGACGTTGCAGTTGTTGTACTGGTTCGGGCTTCCGGCACGACAATGCAGTCTGGTCATCAGTAGCTCTTCAAAAGTCTCTCTTTTCACTGTACTGGCATCATAGAATGTCCTAATTCAGCTATCCAGCAAGCTAAACAACTCCACACAATAAGTCCCGGACACCGAGGGTGAAGATGACTCTTTATATGGAAAATTGTGAAACTGAAATACAATACATACACCAGTAAATATATGGCAATATGGATAAAAGCTTTGGCTCAGGTGCAATCAATATAAAGGCTATCGGAAACTAGCAGGACAACAAACTGGTTAGCTGTAAAGCTAGCTGGGAATCATAATGCTATTCTTAATCTAATTTGTCACAAACATCATAACTTAACCTCATTTACTTACAGAGAATGCCTTCAAACAGCTACACAGAAGGAGGAGCACAACAACAAACTTCCATGATGCTTTTAACCATGCTGTCTAACTTTCTTCTTCTTCTTTCTCAGACTTCCTGCAGCTACAGTGCAGTGTAAACAATAGACAAAATAAAAGTCCCTACATACTTTAACATATGAACTGCTGGCAAAGGCCAGAACAGAGACCAATAGAAAGAGCAAAAGTAGATAGATCAATTAGATAAATATACTGTAAATAAAATTAAAATATATAGAGTGATACCAATGCCTGTAACTGTGATGGACACAGCAGTTGAGGTCTCAGCTCCATATTTATTCCTGGCCTCACAGTAGTACTGTCCTCCATCCTCAGATCTGATGTTAGTGATGCTGTACTGCTGTCCTGACCCTACTGGAGTGGACTCATTCACCTTAAACCAGGTGTAGCCCTCCACTGGTGGGTTGGCATCACTGCTGCAGGTCAGAGTCACTGAACTGCCCTCCACTATTTCACTAGAGGGACTGACTGCTACTGAAGTGTCCTTGGGGGGAACTTGGAAAAAAAGGCAACCACGTACTGTACTTCCGTCTTATTTCATATAATTCATAGACTGCAAGATTATTGTCCTATATGATCTATGGAGCAACATTGTACTTCTCTGGTCACTAATTTTACTTACATACGACATTCAACTAACTTTACTTACACATGACTTCAAGCTTCACTGCTGTAGATGGGTGTCCATCAAAGCCCTTCAGTGCGCAGGAATAGTTGCCCTCATCTTCAGTGTTGACGTTGGTGAGGATGAGTCTGCCATATTTTGTTTGACCACCAGATACACCTTGTCCCTTTTCTCTCCATAGCACTGTGGCGTTGTCTTCCAATCTGCATGAGTTATTGCAGACCACCCTCACCTCATTACCTTCAAGCACTGGCCCGGGAATCCACACAGAGAGGTCTAGGAAGGATAGATGAAAACACCAGGGAGAAACAAGCACGTGAGGATATTAGGATGACATTGTAGTAGTTCACAATAGACAACACTCTGTGTTTTACCTGTTACTGTCAAATGGAACCCAGGTCGTTGCAGCCATTTTTCTTTATAATGTCCAGTAACAATCCGTAGGTTGTACTCTCCTGCATCTGCAACCGTCACCTCCCTCAGAGTCAGTGTGCAGTTGTTGCTAATATCTGCACTGTACAAGACTCGGTCCTTGTATGTTGGCATATCTAACAGATCAGCGGGTTCTATGTTTGGCTGAGGATTTATGGTCCAGTAGACTTTAGTCACCGTGAGACCAGGTGGATGAGTGAATGAGCAGGGCATGGCCACTGATGATCCACTCACAGCACAGATGTGGTCATGAGTTAAGCTTATTCCCCATCTCTGACCAAAAGTGCCTGAAATTTAGAGTACACTGATATCATGTATATTTTCTCATAAAAGCAAACTGTTTGGAACATTAATTTTTGCAAATTATATAACTTTTTAAACATGAGCTTTGCCTTCAAATTTTAAGTGGCTAAAACACATCAATTTAATATGAAATGTAGACTTTACATTCTAAGTCTAGATTTCATATATTGCAATTTTTTGTGTATGTTTACCTTGGATCAGAAGCAGACTGAGGACCATATACGTAGGTGGGTGAATTTCAGCCATCTTTGAGGCATTGGCCTGTATGACAGGACAAAAATGTTTATCAAGGTCGCCCAGCAGATGGCGCTGCTGAATGAAACTAAGCAGTGAGCACCACTGCACGTTACTGTTTGCATGCTATGTACACTATGCTAAAGCTGAGCTATAGTTTCTATTATTGATTGATTGATTAAGCTATTATATATCAAAATGCATAGTTTAGAGTAAGTCTTAACACTACAGAAGGGGTACAAGCATACTACGAGTTCATTACCACAGTCATGGCACATCGTTGTCAAGTGTTTTAGAGCTAATTTGTTCTGGTTCAACACATTCACAACTAACTCACAGCCACATACATCAGATTTGTTTCTTCCACATTTTGATGTAAATTACATGGTGTAGGCAAATGAATTGTGTCTAGTATATGTTTTGACCATGTGCATAGCATAGTATTGGATATTTTAAGCAAGTGAATAGCGTACTGTATCAGATATGTTTAAAAAACTGGCAAATAGTAGAGTAGTTTCGATGTATGATTTAAAAAGGTGAATATTATTCTGCATTATATACATTTTAAACATGGTGTTCGATATTTGATTTGTTTAACGGAGGAGATAAGTGCACTTACCCTGTGTTACTGCAAACATGACCAGTGTAGACTAAGGAAATGAGAGAGAAACATAAACATGTTGCAAGGTAGGGGTTTGTGGTTGACCCAGGAAGACAGCGGGCATTATTGGCTTCCTGTACAAAGGTAACCATGAGCTTTTGCTGTGCTACTCTTCACTGTACTTGCAACCAGATAAACCTGTTTCAGTCGATATGATATGATTGTCCAGCTGCTTTGAATAGCAATTTATTGTACTTTAATAGCAATTTATTGCACTTTTAATGTATTGACTTCATTGTACAAAGCTTCAGCTGTTGGGTGATATTGAACAAACTGGGAGAGAGATAGAGAGAGTCACTCAATTCAGGTTTAATGAAGCCATTGCACATGCATGCATACATGCACATAAAACACACAACATGAACACACACACACAAACGTTATCATGAAAAAAGTAATGTTGTACATCACTAAGGGATTCCCCGGTGTGTCCTGGCTAAATTTCCAACCTGGCTCATTCAAACTGGCCCCCTAATCATCCCCACTGTAATTGGCTCATTCAAACTGGCCCTCCAATCATCCCCTACTGTAATTGGCTCATTCAATCTGGCCCCCTAATCATCCCCACTGTAATTGGCTCATTCAAACTGGCCCTCCAATCATCCCCTACTGTAATTGGCTCATTCAATCTGGCCCCCTAATCATCCCCCAGTGTAACTGGCTCATTCACTCACTCTCCACCTCAAGCTGGTGTGTGGAGAGCGTCCTGGCCACATTGGTGGTGGTTAGTGAGGTCCCCCTTTCCATGTGAAGCGCTTTGAGTGTTGAGAAAAGCGCTATGTAAGTGTAACGTGGTGTTGTAAGTGTAACGTGTCCTAACTAATACACAGCATGCAAAGCCACATGTTACAGAAGTCTGCTTACTCGTTTTAAAATATATATATATATAATAATATATATATATAATATATATAATATATAATATTCAACATTTATATCAATGTTGTGGCAACACTGCATCCAGAAGCACTGCAGGGGGCACTGCAATACCTCCTTTATGGCCACTTTGTTGGTCTATGCTATATATTAGTCTTGGAGACACTTAAAAATGCACAATTTACACAGCGATAGTTAGCCAATGAGCTTCAAAGTAAAGTTTCTAACGAGTATGTAAAACATCAAGCTTTGCTCAGTTGATAATAATGTAGATTATTCAAACCATCTGTCTGATCACACAGTTTACTCTCATGCAGTTCAATCATAAACTTTGTCGTTGCAGTGATGGGCACGCACATTTCTTTAGGGTAAGGCTAATGCCAACTGCTGACAATGGGGGATGTGTTTGTTGCAGGGTTTTTTTAGCATTTGCCTTCACACACACACACACACACACACACACACACACACACACACACACACACACACACACACACACGTTGTCTTTGCAGTGATTGGCATGCACTTTGGTTTAGGATAACCCTAATGCCATTACAGCTACTGTTTGAAGCTACAATGTCACTTTTGCATTAGATCGTGTCTGAGATCTACTAAACATTAAAATGGGTGAAAAAATAAAATAAAAAATAATAGGCACTCTGTATTGGAAAAGTATCAAAAAAGCCTTTAATAAAGCATGGCAAAAAGGCCATTCCATGCCAAATCAACAGATTTTAGAAATGATGGTCCCGCCTGACCATATTGAATTTAGGTCAATAATGTTATTATACCCAGCAACTACTCTGCAGAAGTTTGAACTTGTTTCTACTTTATTTTCTGTTTAAATAAACAGGCTAATGTGTCTGATAAAATGCTGTTTTTTTAAAATGACTAAGTTCCTTGGGTCATTACTTCAGGGAGTATTCTACACTGTTAAGTGTCTTCAACTTCTAAAATCATTGGCCTACAGTTGTATATTTGTTGAGCTATGACAGCAGGAGAAATAAGCCATATGGCTGTTCTATTTGGAGGTTTATATTGTTTCCTCTGGGTGAACTTACATAGGTTTGTCACTAAACTACTTCAAACACACCTCAGGTTCACATGTCAGGTGGACAGAACTCCCCGCTAATTATCTGTCCCCACGTGTTTAACTGTATGAACAAGAGTTCCGATACAAAACCTTCTAAACGCCACATCTGTCAAAAATGAGATAATTATGGTGAGTAATATGCTCTCCCCACATAGTATACATAGCTTAATAATTTTGCTTTGGAACCTGCTAAATACCACTCTCTTCCTGGTCTGAAATATGTCTAAAATGTATAATTTGTAGGCAAAAACTTAAAGGGACACCAGGCAACGTTTTTGTGTTAATTACTCATCTCCGTAAGTCGGTATATGGTTAAATGACTCATTACAGGGCGAATGAAGACTCTCTTGCCCGCCCCTACTGCCTGTAGGAAGAATATCCCGCTTGCAAGTTCAGTGTATCATACCCGGCGACCGAAGCAGTTTCAGTTTCCATCCTGCATCCACAGCACAGAGGGAGGCTAACGAAACGCTAGCGATTGTTGCAAACGTGTGTATAATGGCAGAGCCGGCGAAGAAGCAGCGAAAACCCTTGACGGAAGATGCAAAGAAAAGAAAAAGAGCTTCAGACCGAGCGAGAGGGAGTTTCGTAGAGAAAAAGCATCAGGCTTGCCTGGTGTCCCTTTAAAGGAGCCTGAAAAAAGAAACTCTGTTAAATGAACAGTGGTCAGGCGGATTTAGAGGTTTTTGCATGTGAACTATTCATAGCTATTCTTTCGGTTCAGGATGTAAGGTGAGGTATATGCCGCCGTCAGCCTGAGAGGGGCTGAACTTCAGGGGCTCGTAGATGTTCTCAGAGAAGTCGCTGGTGGGTGCACCTGCCTCGTGATCTCCTCCACCAGGTGGAGTGGTGTCGGGCAGGGGGATCAGGTAATCGTGCTCAGGCTGCGGGTTTTTGGGGTCCTCAGACTTGTCGTATGGATCCATTGCCATGGCGCCAGTAGCCTTCAGGGATGGACAGGAAGTCAAGACTGAGAGACAATCATGTGCTACTCGCTCAGGAATATCGCCATTCAGAAACTAGCACTGGCAATATAGCAATATAGAGATACAATCATGGGCTACCCGCTCAGGAATATCGCCATTCAGAAACTAGCACTGGCAATATAACAATATAGCAGAGCAGAAACTAATGCATGTGGAGCCGCTGGTGGGTGGACCTGCCTCATAATCTCCTCCGCCAGGTGGAGTGGTGTCGGGCAGGACGGTCAGGTAAACGTGCTCAGACTGCGGGTTATTGGGGTCCTCAGGCTTGTCGCATGGAGCCATTGCCATGGCGCCAGTAGCCTTCAGGGGTGGACAGGAAGTCAAGACTGAGAGACAATCATGGGCTACTCGCTCAGGAATATCGCCATTCAGAAACTAGCACTGGCAATGTACCAATATAGCAGAGCAGAAACTAGCAATGCCGATATATCAAAAAAACAATCAGCCCTGAAACTAGCAATGCTGATGTGGTGTCTGGTGATAATATTAGCTTGAATCAGCCCCTGATGCCAGATGCAATGGAGTGTTAAAGTAAACAGAAAAGCTAGTGGAGAGGTGTATAGAAGCAATGTGTGTGTTTTTTTTTTTTTTTTTTTTTGCAAGAACATACCTGGACCAAAGCATTATTTTAGCTTCTTACAGTATAGTGACAAAGGTCAAATACAGCAATGTATTAATATAAGTATTTATACTCTTTTGAACCCGTGAGGGAAATTTGGTCTCTGCATTCATCCCAATCCGTGAATTAGTGAAACACACTCAGCACACAGTGAACACACAGTCTCGCCCTGGGCAAACAACCTTCTTGATCACCCCTGCCAATGTGGTAAGGATTGTTAGCTAGTATGCAGTCCTTAAACAAATAATATTATAATACAGAAATAAGTAGATTTACCGTATGTAGGATGATGGTGTGCTAGGAATGCTATACAGCAGAGTGCTATACAGTGTTTTTAACTGCTGTTATGAGACCTGTAGGCCTCTCCACTCACTATAAAGCAGAAATACAGTGTTTTTTAAACTGCTGTTATGAGACCTGTAGGCCTCTCCACTCACTATAAAGCAGAAATACAGTGTTTTTTAAACTGCTGTTATGAGACCTGTAGGCCTCTCCACTCACTATAAAGCAGAAATACTGTGTTTTTTAAACTGCTGTTATGAGACCTGTAGGCCTCTCCACTCACTATAAAGCAGAAATACAGTGTTTTTTTAATGCTGTTATGAGACCTGTAGGCCTCTCCACTCACTATAAAGCAGAAATACTGTGTTTTTTAAACTGCTGTTATGAGACCTGTAGGCCTCTCCACTCACTATAAAGCAGAAATACAGTGTTTTTTAAACTGCTGTTATGAGACCTGTAGGCCCCTCCACTCACTATAAAGCAGAAATACAGTGTTTTTTTAATGCTGTTATGAGACCTGTAGGCCTCTCCACTCACTATAAAGCAGAAATACAGTGTTTTTTAAACTGCTGTTATGAGACCTGTAGGCCTCTCCACTCACTATAAAGCAGAAATACAGTGTTTTTTAAACTGCTGTTATGAGACCTGTAGGCCTCTCCACTCACTATAAAGCAGAAATACTGTGTTTTTTAAACTGCTGTTATGAGACCTGTAGGCCTCTCCACTCACTATAAAGCAGAAATACAGTGTTTTTTAAACTGCTGTTATGAGACCTGTAGGCCCCTCCACTCACTATAAAGCAGAAATACAGTGTTTTTTTAATGCTGTTATGAGACCTGTAGGCCTCTCCACTCACTATAAAGCAGAAATACAGTGTTTTTTAAACTGCTGTTATGAGACCTGTAGGCCTCTCCACTCACTATAAAGCAGAAATACAGTGTTTTTTAAACTGCTGTTATGAGACCTGTAGGCCTCTCCACTCACTATAAAGCAGAAATACTGTGTTTTTTAAACTGCTGTTATGAGATCTGTAGGTCCCTCCACTCACTGCTGATGGAGAAACTGCATTGCCTTGAGGCGCAGCTTGACTGGCAGAGACTTGCGCTGTGGATTAAGGAAACAAATCAGTAAGATTGCACCAGACTACGTTTCCTGTTGTTGTTGTAATACGCACACTAGACTTTTCTGAAAACTGACAGGTGTGCACAATGTTATTTTTGAAAACGGAGAGGGTGAAATGTCCGTTTATGAAAATAGCCGGCCATGTGTAAACGTAGCATTAGTCATACATCTGCATAGTAAAAGTCAAGCATCTAAATGCCATTCACTACATGTTTTTTTTTAAGTATCTCTATGTGTGACAAATAAAATGTACAGACAATATTTGTTCACTCAACACTTGGAAGGCATTTAACACAAACCACTTGATGCTGAAACCTGTCCAATGCATACGGACAAACACTCAACTTTCCATATGAATAATGGACAGAAATCATACATAGGAATAATGCAGTACATGAATATACTCCGAAACTGGCAAATTTCACAGTCATTTCTTACATTATGACATTAGTATCTTATATAATCACATACCTTTTACATGTAAAATGTTTATGGTATTCTTATAGGACCCAAAAATCCACTATAAGATGCACCATATGTGCACTTTTTAAGAATGGAACCAGGAAGTGGCTGTAAACAGTCTGATAATGAATGATATGTATTGGTCTTAGAGAACCATATGAAAAAAATGCTGTATAGTGTGTGTGTGAGAATAAGAGAACGAGAGAATAAGAGACAAATAAAAAGTGACAGGAAGACACATAGTATACTCACCTCTCCTCCTCTTCACTCTACGCCTGTACATCATGCCTCCAAACAGTATAGCAGCCACCGCCAAGATCAAAACGAGGATCACGCTCAGTACTGAACATAAAAACACAATAATATGACCATAATAGGGCCATTTGGGGGCTATCTTAGAACAACGGCATTTAAATGCTGTATATTTTTTATAACTGCAACATGATGTTAATGAAGTCTCTTTATAAAATGTCACTATAAATGACTATTAACTTCTCTTTACGTTGCATCCAGTTTTTCAGTTATTAATCACTTCAGTAGAATTCAGTTATTAATTCAGTTAATTCAATAAAAGTTATTAATTCAGACTGAATCACTTCAGTAGAGTTCAGTTATTCAGACTGAATCACTTCAGTAGAATTAAGTTATTCAGACTGAATCACTTCAGTAGATTTCAGTACAGAAACATGGAAATAGAGAAAGGTGGAAGGAGGAAGGGAGAAAGAGCTGGAGAGTGAGTAGAGAGAGAAATATATATAGAGAGAGAGAGAGAGAGAGAGAGAGAGAGAGAGCACAGTGGACGAGAGAAAAACTCACCACTGGACAGTGGTGAGGATGTCGATACTGGGGGTGTTTTTGACACCGGTGATGTCAGTCTTCCATAATCGGTAGTCGACCTTGGATAACCCCCTGAGAAATGACAGCAACCAGTATGACCTCATCACACATGTGCCTCAGACCAATCATTACATTACCATTTTCTTCTGCTTGTTATCAGTCTGTGAATCATCAGAATGAGCAACTTGACAAGTGGACAAGGGAAAGCAGAAGTGTATAAATCTAGCAGAAACTGCTTACCGAAGACACGCAGTTTCACCTCTGTTGTCATGGTGATCCCTCCGAGGAAACCCCCGGTTCTAAATCCACACCAGTAGCTCCCAGCATCTGCGAGGGTTAGGTTCCTGATGATAACCGAGGAGACTTGTGTTTCGTCGTCTTTGGCTACCAGGGAATACCTTGAGTTTGGCTGTGAGGACTGAGAGGACACAATCTCAGGGTAAGCGGACATGCCCTTCTGTCTGTAGAAGTACTTGACGCTGCCGTTACTGGTGGGTGGGTATGGACAATCGATGATGATGTCACCGCCGACATAACCCGACTTCACGATGGACTGCATGTAAAGTGGATCTAACCAGTGAACAGAAGAATTTACAGGTTTACAGGCTCATGGCAGTAGGCCTAGTGGCCACTGGGTTCAATAAAGCAGAGCAGGCACTACACAGTTTCTCTCAGACATGGGTGATATTAGTTACTCACACCACACATCTCAATTGCTCATGATTGCTGTGCTCACACAATTCAGCCTATATATATATATATATATATATATATATATATATATATATATATATCCAATCTAATTGGTCAGCTGAAGGTTGATTGTTACAGTACAGTATGTCTACTGACTACTGACTGAATTGCTGTAAGACTGAGAAAACCAAATTGTGCAGTGTCAGTAATACAGCGGCAGTGTTGGGCCAAACTCACCTGGATCCACTCTCAGTGTCTTTGTAGTGTTAATGTAAACATTCGGAGCTGTCTCTACGATACACATATAATTTCCAGAATCATTTTCCGTGAGCGCAGTGAAGAGAGAGCGGAACAACCCGTTGTTGTTGTCGAACAGAGAGATTCTCTTGTCAGGGGGTTGGGAGATGCCGCTGGATAAGCAAGACGTGTCGTCAGTCTTGCAGAAGTACTTCCTCCGGTCTCTGTACTCGGGTCTGTAGCTGCACTCGAAAATGACGGCTCCTCCAACAAAAGCTTTCAGTATAGCAGAACCCATCCCACACTTTGAAACTATAATGGCAGAAAAAGATTCACATGCTGTGCAAGTCTTCCCATTACAAAATTATGATGGGGCATGGAAGAGATTAACATGGAAATATGCCATCGACTACAGGTAATGACATTATGAAAAAATGCTTAATGTTCACACAGACAATGACTACAAAGACGATCAATACAGTAATTCCTCTCAAGTAATGTGTAATTGGGCAACAAATACCTTCATAAATAAATACATCTTTTGTTGTATGCATTGCTACATCATTACAAACTTTACACGGAATACTCTTACAGATGTGTCTATACAATTAGTGCTATTTCTATTGCTACTTAAAATCAGCTGTGCCATTATAATAGTAGGCTACAAGTAAAATCCGTTCTAAGGTTGAAACAAAGCACATTTTGAAACAGCAATTTAAAATCCACTGTAGCATAAAATGTTAAAACAGTTAGTTGTCTACCTGAGAAGATCTGAGTAGTGAGGAGGAGGTTTGGGCTGTTGACTGTGCTCTTTACACAACTCACATTAGTTGTCTACCTGAGAAGATCTGAGTAGTGAGGAGGAGGTCCGCTCTTTACACAACTCACATTTGTGGTGACCAGGGTTTATTGTGTCACCATTTCCTGTTTGCACATAATGATGGAAATGTCTCCATCACTCTTCCCCTTTTTTCAACAGCTTGAACAGCTTTACTTGAATTGTCACACATTTGTATGATATGTCATTACTTCATGGGACTACATATTATTTTTTGTCCTGTTTTTGCATTCTGTTTTTATATTAAATACTTTATTATTATTATTATTATATTATATTATATTATTACATGCCCACCAAGTTTCGTGTACCCCGGTCTTTCAGTGTCCCGGTAATCTGACTAAACCTATATGACCGCCGATTCGCTGCGCGGCGGTCATATAGGTTTAGTCAGATTTTTTTTCTTTTCTTTTTTTTTTCTTTTTCGCATGTCCAAATTTTCGTCAAGGATTCCCGGGACACTGAAAGACCGGGGTACACGAAACTTGGTGGGCATGTAACCCCACATGGATAGCATGGAACCATCACTTTTCGTTTTAAACTGTAGCCCCCCCGCTGAACTGGACACCCCAAAAGGAGGGTAGGGCAGACACAGTTTTCTGTGAATATCTTGAGAACCGTAGGGCCTAGGATGACCAATTTTTTGAGTATGTTTGCCTCCAGGGGTCATGTAAACCCATTCCATATGCACACATGTGCATAAACAGATACACACGCACACACATACATTCACAGTAATCCTACGTATGACACATACTCACACAGTAGACATATATACGCATGCATGCATGCACACACACAGGCACATAAACAGGCAAACACACAAGCACATGCACGCACACACACACACCAACACACACATAAACATAAACATGTACACGCACACATGCACACAATTCAAGAATTTCTCAGAATTATGAACAGGCAAGATGGGTGGGGTTGTATAAAATGTATATTACATGTGAAATCTATGAACTAATCATGTTTTGGTAGGGTGACCAGATGAGATTGTCTGAAATTCACGTTAGAGTACTCTTATTAGTTTTTTTCAGTAACGAGTAATTTAACGCGTTAGTTTTGCAAATTCAGTAATCAGTAACTCCGTTATTTTCCAAAATAAGCACTCGTTACTCCGTTACTTTAAGAATTTCCCTCGATAAGGAAAGTAAAGTCCCTGCTTTTCTGCATTTAGTCAGATGTGGCTGCTTGCGTCTGTGCCCTGCTCCTTGCCTCTCTGTGTGAGTGTGTGTGGCGCGCCTGCAGATGTACGTCCATACACACTGTGCGTACCATCAAGCTACTCAACAACAGAAAATTTCCCTTGTGTGTGTGTGTGTATTCACACCAAATTGGCCTACCATACCTTCCCAACTATGCACAGTATCCCTTTAGCTGCATGCCGTTAGGCTATTTACTATTTTCTACGTAAAGTTAGTAAACACGTTATCAAAATTAACGTGCACGCATTTTGTTTGAGCAGGAGAGAGAATACGCACGCAGACACGTAATAGGCTACTTGTTGTTTTCTTTTACTCGGCTATCTATTATCAGCACACAATGTTGAGCTAATTCACTAACTCAATACTCATCAATGGATATCACAAGTTTAAACAACGAAAACAAAGGATGGAGGCAGCAAAGCTAGGAGTTATTCCAGATGGGCAAGAACAAGGTAGGCAATTGGTGTGCTTGTCAGAACGTTACCCTGATAGCACAGGGGCGTTGAATCCACGTTGAATCAACCTCTGCCACTTCAAACAAACGTGGATTCAACGCCCCTTTGCTATCTGGGTAGACTGCACTAAAGCCAGACTTCACGTTACGCTAGAACAAAATAGAACAAAACTAAAGGTAACTTTAGCCTGTATAGGGCTGTATCAAGTTGTCCAAATGAGTAGGTCATTGTAGACATTGTCGTTGTATTATTGCATGTGGATGTTGTTAAGCTATGTAGGCTACTTTTTTGCTGACCAATGCACGGACCTAAAACGGACAAATATTGTTCACGAGTGATTTTTTTTGCCGGGGGGTGATGAGTGTGCGTACCATAGCATTAATTCCTGCAGGCGCCCCTGTGTGTGTGTACGCGCGCGCACCTGTGTGTGTAAGCTACGTGTGTTTGATTCTTGGAGGTACGTGCATTATTTTGAAGGTTGCGTGCCTACCTGTTAAGCACTTTGTTAGGCCTGCACTTGTAAGTTGATTTAGGCTATTAATAGTGTGATGCACTGTTCTTTTGTGCGCAGCCTAATACGGTAAGCTACATTCTTATGTTAAAATGAAAAAAGAGGAAACGACATCGGACAAGGATGTTTACTGTTTTTAGGCTATTACTCTGCCTATTACCGGTATATGCTATTCATGGAAGCTGTTCTAATTCTCAAAGGATGAATGCCTGTTAAATAAAACGTGCAATATGCTGACTGTCTTTCCTGTCATTATCCTACAGTTAGGTTCATGATTGATTCATGAACAGTCAGCACTGTCGGTGCATCTAAAGGAGGATGTGTGTTGCTGCTGCAGGCGGAGACGCACCCCAAACACGTTTTAATTGTTGGTAACGAACGAGTACTCTAACACGTTACTTTTATTTATAGGTAACGTAGTAAGGTAACGAATTACTTTTAATTGATAGTGTTAAGGTTTCATTTCTATCCGCCATGATGTTCAATATATTGTTGTCATCCATCCATTAAAGAACAATTCAATTATATCTTCTTTATATTATTTATTCGTTGGTTTAGCCTACATCTCATAGCACTGGCATAACATCAGTACCCGAGGGAGCGGTAACACCTTTACAGTAAGAAGTTCTTACATTCACTTAACTCAAGTCAAAATAAAAGTCCCATTTGTTCACACATGCGCACAACGAACTCTTGCACATTTTGGCATACAACAGGCAGTAGCATAATATAAAATACAAAATAATAATAAGCAACATAACATAATATATATTTTTATGATTAATGAGAACATATAACTCAACAGATAGTAACGTGGTAACGTAACTAACTACTTTCAAAAGTAACGACTGCCTGCACATTCAATGTCCTCGGCTTTGCGGCTGCTGCAGCTTGCGCTCTCTTCATCTAGGCCTACTCTATAAAACAGAAAGGGGACAAAAAGGTCGTCGCTTAAGGCTTTGTCAATCCATTTACACAGAATACTCTTACAGATGTGTCCCCACCCACTCATCCTGGTACCTGCATAGACGCTTTTGCTTTTTAGCGGCGTGTTGGGGTTCTGGTACATCAGCCATGTCAAGGAATTAATGAAAATGAGCTAAAATTAGTGCATATTCGTGCCTAATTATAGAACGTCAAAAAAGAAACAAAGTAGCTGGGGCTACATCCAGACACTTAACTGACGTCGGGGGCTGCGTGCCGTCGACTCAACCTCTCTACGGACAGTTTTTAATGTTTATCAGAAAATAAATACTCAGTATTTTGATTGACTATAATTTTTCGGGACAATTAGGGCCGGATTCGGGACAACTGCTTGGATATCGGGACTGTCCCGAATTTTTCGGGACGTCTGGTCACCCTAAGTGTGACTTATTTTTGTGGAAAACGTGCTGGACTGGGCGGCGGTCATATTTTGTACCGCTCTGCGGTACATCTAGTTATTGACAGGTACGATCTTTCGAAACGGCATGTTATTTCCCATAGACATTTGACGACCGGAAGTTGGATGGATACAGAAGTTACGGAGGCAGGACTTATTCTGGAGAGGTCTATTGTAGCTGGAGAGAGTCTGTGGTGTTCTTACAGACAACATCAGAGCAGCTGGAATGTTATCTTGTAACCATCACTTTTCCAGTGTATGTGTCTGGTGCGAGGGCACCTTCTCGACGGGTTTGTGATGTACGAGACGGTTGACCCGACTGAGAGGCTATCTCTATCTGAATCCTTATTCAGTAATTCCCTTGTTTCCTTATACTCGCTCTTGCACAATGTGGTTCGCTCATAGAATGAATTCAGGGCTGCATTTGCACAATGTGGTTTGTTCATAGAATGAATTCAGGGCTGTATTGCTCATAGAATGAATTCAGGGCTGCATTTGCACAATGTGGTTCGTTCATAGAATGAATTCAGGGCTGTATTGCTCATATAATGAATTCAGGGCTGCATTTGCACAATGTGGTTCGCTTATAGAATGAATTCAGGGCTGCATTTGCACAATGTGGCTCGCTCATAGAATGAATTCAGGGCTGTATTGCTCATAGGATGAATTCAGGGCTGCATTTGCAGAGGTTGGTCCGTCACGACCCAGATACTGTAGCAGGAGGCACTGTCGGCCCACTGGGGGGCAGATGTGGCGGTCTGCTGGTGTTTTGCTCATCGATTTTCTGGCGGACCACTAGCGAGTTGCCAACAAGTGCCTCAATATTTTGCCACTATTGGTCTAAAATCTTTTTCATTTATTCAGTTATAGTTCATCCACCATTTTAATAACATGTCATGTCTTTTCTTAGCATTCACGACAAGCTAAATTTAAAGAGATGGTTGTTCAACAGCGGACCACAAGTGGCATGCCACCAGCGGTTCACTATCTGCCAATCTTATTTTACTATCTAAAGAGGGGTTAAAAGGGGAAGTTATCTGTTCTGGTTACAGGGAGAGTTAGATCAAGCTTTTCTTAAAGACAGATCTTAGAACAATTTAGCTTCAGTTTAGTACATTTGTATATCAACAGAATTCCATATCCTCACTTGTGCCCCGGCTGGCATTTCAACATTAATTCAACGGTGAATAAACGTTATAAACGTTTAAAAAAAAAACTTATAACGGGTGAATCAACATTGAATTATGTGTTGGATTTGCAAATTGAATCAATGTTGATATCGCAACATTATTTCAACATCCGCCATTTCAACATTGGTGCTGATTTCCTTGATTTCTTATTTTACAACCATTTGTCAACATTTTACAATTAGCATTAAAACAGTGTTTCAACATTGACACAACAACTGACATTATTTCACCTATAATTCAACATTGATTTTTTTGACCTTTTTACAACCAACGTTGTTTCAATGTTTGTCTACATACCCTTTTACAACCATTTAGCATTAAACATTGTTTCAACATTGTTTCAACATTGACGCAACAACTGACGTTATTTCCCCTATATTTCAACGTTGAAGGTCGGTCGTGTGCCGTGCATTTGAACCTTAAAACTTTGTTTTACATCTGCTAACAGAGTCTGGTTGCATTATTTTTGTCTGCTCTAATGCGTCAGACGTTCCCTCCTAATTACACAGCTGAGATCGCTACTCCTGTATGTGTCCGCGCATGTGTGTGTGTGTGTGTGTGTGTATGTGAGTGTGTTTTGTCCATAAACATTGTCTTACAAAATAAGCCCTCAAACAAACAACTTACCAGCTTTGCGTGGGTCACCTCTGTAGGCTGGTGCCTCTGTTGTTCTCGGTTTTGACTTTATTAAGTACAATACAAAATACACATAAAATGCTATCTAGCCAACGTCTCTGTCTCTGCTCAAATGCAAAGTCCTCTCTCAATTTTCAAGAGGGGGCACTCTCTTTTTATAACTTTTCGAGCGGGCTGTAGCCTTCGCTTATCTCGTCCTGCCATTAGGTAGTGGTTCTCTATTTTGTGTTCCTCTGTCCGTTGACTTCTTATTATATACAGAAATACTGAAGTGAATTTCAATACCTTTTAAGACCTTTTTTAATACCTTCTCAAAAAAAATTAAAACCTCAATACTACAGTGATTGTCATTAAGTAGTTAGCTTCAATTATCTCCAGGGTCTCCTTATATGGGCAAAGATGATGACTTTGACATTACCCTCTGTGCACAAACTGTCAAGGGACTTTTATTTTGAACTATCATCGGCCTAGACACCAAAGTTTCCTAGAACATTTATTTTGATGCACGGTCTCCGCTGCGCTTCTGGGTCTGGTTCGCCCTGTCGGGACTTATGTAAGGGATAATGTATAGAACGCCGGTCATTACTGTGAAAATAAGTCCCGACAGGGCGAACCGGAGGGGTCTTGTTCCGCCCTGACGGGACTTATTTTCACAGTAATGACCGGCGTTCGATACATTATCCCGCTTATTATACGGCTACTTGCCAACACACACACACAAAATAAATAATACAGTCCACTTTTATGAAGGCCGAAAGGTTTATTTAATGACTTCAGCGGCAGATATAATAGTTCCCAAAAGTTTGGGCGTCGCTAGGCAACGTCTGCTGGGATTCCAGGCAGTGTGGCTAGCAGCAAGGCTACTTATTGACGTTAAACTGGACGTTCCCGTTGAAGGTGCAGCCGGAGAGGAGGAATGGTGTATCTCTGGGTAGGTTGAAAGTCGTCGGACTCCCGTTAACCTCACGAGCGATTTCCCCAACCTCTCTCGCAGAGACAGAGATAGTGTCAGGCGCATCTGGAAACAGAGAATATACCATGCTGAATAGGCTAGCTGGGTAGATCGGAAAAATGCATTAGGCATTAGTGTTAGTAACTCACCAGAAAGGATCTGGCTCCACTTCTCCCGGTCGGATGTTGTGGGAGCCCAGTAGCTCTTCAGGCTGGTTTCGCACCTGTGTCCGGTAACAGTCATGATCTCCCTGGTTTGCAGGCCGGCTTTTGACAGTAGCTGCACAGCTGTACTACGCAGGCTGTGGTTGGTGTAGCGCGTAGAAAGTGCAGCTGCCTTGCTGATGTTTGGCATCATTTGTCCCAGTGCGTTATGTCCCATGGGCTCCCTGGAATACCAGATGTTCTGCTGGTTGAGGGTATCCTGGGGCTTTCTCAGAGGGTGTAGGTAGAATGCATTGGCATCCGGTGGGCAATGGGAAAGATATGTTTTGAAACTTGCAACTGGGCAATTTGGGTTAGCTGGCTCAGAAAAAATGCACCCGCGATACATCTGTTGCATCGGATCCCTGGGGTCTTTGTGGTTTTTTGTTTCTGCGTTGTGCGATAATGTGATGTATTCTTTTTCCATTTTCGTCTTGTTTAAGTTGAAAAGACTAACGTGTTAGGTCTCGGTTACCCTCCCTTCCTCTACGTGCAAGGTGTAACTGAACATCAAACCATACCTTTCTTACAAGGCCGATGGCTGTGCTTGTATTGAGGACCCCTGAATCCTTGATCTTCTTCAAATCAGCACTGGAGATGGGCGGATGATGCTGGCTGGTGTCTTTGCCACTCTTGCGATGTGCCTTTAGGACCGATTTGTACACATTGTTGCTGGAATTGAAAAGTGGGTTCTTGAGGATGTTAAATTGGCTGTAATAGCGGCTTATTCTGCTACGCAGAGCAGTGTAGCTCGCCACGGAGTAGACATCTCCAGCGCTGTTTCGCACGGATGGGTAAAATGATCTTAATAATTTGTTCAACCCATCTGCATTTTCCGCAACAGACGTATTTTGAGTCTCTTTAACCCAATCTCGGAAGACTTTCATAGCCCAACCAGTACTATTTTTTGTATTTTTTTCATGTCGGTTTTCTTCTATTTCATTAATCTCGTTAGCTGTTAGCTGTTTATGTCTCTTACTGGTATTCTCCTTTTCTTCTTGGTCTTGGTCCTGTTCTTCATGTCTTTTGCATTTTGGAGACTGCGAATTAGTAAACTGGGCCTCCCACCAGTGCTGAAAATCCCCGTACTCGCCGAAAATATTAAAATTCACGTTAAAGTCATTCATTTTTTTCGACCGCAGGGTGTCGCTGAAAGCTTGTCGCTGATTTTTTTCCGTTAGGATAAGTGACCGGACTACTTGCGGAGTGATATGAAAGACCTGAATTTGAAGCACAAACTCCGTTGCCATTGACAGCGGTCATTCTTGTTTTCAGAGGTCCTTTCCCAAGAAATAATGACCGCTAGAACTTTCGGAAATCCCATTCAAGTCAATGGAGCGTTCTACTTGCATTGTGAAGAGCCGTATAATAATTTCCCATTATGAGAAGGTGCGCTTATTTGACCAAATTGTGCTATCATTTTACTCCGTTATGATCTCATTTCACTAAATTGTGCATAGAATGTAGTATATGCGCTCACAAAGAAAGGTTTTGAACAACTGACTTGGTTTTTCTGCTCGCCGCCATCTTGCCATCTCGCAAAAAGGTGAGTAGTCCAAAACCAAGCTATTCCAGACGGAGTACAGTAGGGAAAATAAATCGAGTGGAATGTACGTAGTCAGCCAGGCTACCACGCTCGTGTTAATCCACACACACACACACACACACACACACACAGCCTATATCAATACCCTCCCCCACCCCATCTAATAACTAATGTGTAAGCCGGTGTACCGAAGTTTACCCCTCCCCCCCACCGTTCCTTATATTCATATCAGAAAGTTGGCAACAACCCTACCAGCTCACCTATTTGGCTACTTACTGTACCACCAGACAGATTGCTTGGCTTGTTCACTGCATTTCACTATTCCCTGGTGCCCATCATGATTTTTTTTCTAGCACTATTCCTCATTACTGAAGGGATAACTAGCCTAGAACCCTGAAATAATAGTCCATTGTGAGTGCTGAGAACAGCTCTTTCAGTCCAGTATTCAGGAATTCACACCCAGATATTGACTAGTGTGAGTTGTATATGTAAGTAAATGTATGTGAAACAAAGTAATGACATTGCATACACGTGAAATTAAATCAGTTATTCAAAGAATAGAGAGCACAAAATAATCCATTTGGACATTTGTTATTTTTGCCACAAGAAAACAAATACTACAGAAACTGTTACAATGCGAGGTTTTATTAGCATGTGGGCATTACTTTACACATAGTTAGCGCAATGTTAGTCAATGTTAGAGAAATTAAGATTTAATTAAGCTAACAATCTCATTAAGAAGACATTAGGGTAACATTCATTAAACAGATTGGTTAAATACATGTTAATTACATGACAACACTCAAAAAAATATGCTGAATACTACTTTATGGACAGCAAAATACTTCCAAACCAAATATTTCAGTTTAGAAAGGCACGAAGTCTGATATTTTGTGAAGTTAAATCACATATCCACTATAGTAATAATGATAAATGAATAATAAAACAAATGGTGAATCAATGACACATGATAAGAAATAATAAAAAAAACAATGGGAAAAATACAGCACTCTATGTATAAAATCCATTAAAGGCATCCAATGCAGTTTTTTTAATGGCCTCCCCCTGGAGTCCTAAACTATATTTACTGCTCATGGCTTAAGTCCTTTCCCGAGGCAAGGACAATCAAATAGTCTATTAATGTTTCACAATTCTCACCAGGGCAGCAATAGCCAAGTTACAAGGCTGTTTCTCCACCTGTGAAGCGCTGCCAGGTGCACAATTCACCCTGTTACAAGTTTGTTTAGCATCAAAATGATTTCAAAGCTGTTATATTAACACAGGAACATTGCATTGCATAGGATGCTTTTAAACTTTTCACCTAACCATGAAACAATTGGTTATAGTTGTTACAGCAAACAGCTACAGTAGCTCACTGCATTGATCACAGAGGAAGTGGTGCACCATCATTGCTAGATGCCTCTGGGCTGAACACCGCTGTAGACCACAGAGTTATCCACTCTTGGCTGCACACTGCTGTAGATGGGAGAGGGCTCCCCCTCTGGCTGAACAGGGGAACTACAGAGAAACACATCAGTAAAGTAATAATCATGGATATGACATTAGAAAACATACTGGCTCTGACAATACACATACTGTATCAGCTGAGGATGAAATGAGTTTTGTTATTCTGAGAATTTGCATTTTTTTACAGCATAACATATAATTTTACATTAAAGTATTTAAAATCATCAAATATGTAAATACAACAATTCACTTTTGTGAAAATTATGTTTCTCACAACTCATGCCAGCAGAGTCAGTAATAAACTCTAAATGCTGAAGAGATCACCTATGCATCCATCAACACCTGTATTTTAGTGCTCAATGCTGTCAGGTCAGAGACTCACCACTTTGCAGCTCTGGCCTTCTTGAACTGGACACTAGAGTACTGGACGTCGTCCTCCTGAGCTCCTGCAGTCTGTCTGGAGTCGTGGGGCTGGACGGTGGAGTAGTGACCAGCATCCTCTGCTCCTCCTGCAGCCTCAGCAGCTCTGCTCTGGCCGGTGACACTGAAGTAGTGCTGGTCCTGAGGAGACAGATGATGAAGTCAGAGTTAGATGCTGAAGCAGGACGGACTGAACCTGACACTGGAGAATCAGACACTTTACCTGTCCACCTGGTTCCTGTCTCCTTTTCATTAGCCTGTGAAATGACACATACAATCATATAAATGACAAAATACACTATGAATAGTGATGAGTGAAGATACAAATCTGTAAAAATACTTTTGTCTGAGTTTGAGTGACTGAGTCCCATTGACTCACCTCAGCCAGACAATCACACACAGCAGACCCACCACTCCACACACAGAGACTACAACCACAGCAGTCACTAGTGGACTCTGCTCTCCTGTAAGAGTCAATGGGAATGATGTGAGGTGGGGAAAGGAAGTACAACTTGTGTGATGAGATTTAGAGAGAGAAAGAGAAAGAGAGAGGAGACAGACAGACAGAGAGAGAGAGAGATACCTGTAACTGTGATGGACACAGCAGTAGAATTCTCAGCTCCATATTTGTTCCTGGCCTCACAGTAGTACTGTCCTCCATCCTCAGATCTGATGTTAGTGATGCTGTACTGCTCTCCTGATCCTACTGGAGTGGACTCATCCACCTTAAACCAGGTGTAAATCACTGCTGCAGGTCACTGAACTGCCCTTGACAAGCCCACCAAGATCAGAAAATAAAACTGTTGTGTTCTTTGGTTCATCTGTAATGAAGGACATAGAAACCTGTCATGCAAGCACTGGATAATCTGAGAGATGTATTTATGTAAAAACACACATAGATAAACTGCAGAATACAGTACAGTATACTCACTATAGTAACCTCATCACGCAAAAGGACTTATTGTGACAGTTATCAATCATATAAATATGTTATATACCATGCAAGCACTGAATAATCTGTGAACTGTTATTAATTTCAAAGACAACACAGATAATCTGCAGTATACAACACATACAGTACAAAGTGCACAGTGTCACTTTTTGCAAGTTTTGCTGTTGTTTTAAAGTGATACAGAATCAGAATCACTGGGCTTCACGCAGTTTTGTAGCCAAGTTGGTCACACAATGTGGGTGTTCTTTTGAGGATCTATGAATCTATGAATGAAAATATGGGAAATATGGAAATGTGTTCCTCAACATTGTGGCATCTGCTGTATTTGCTTAATTTAGTACATTTGTAGGAATATTCAATAAATAACAATATGCTGTAAAATCACATTTTGATACACATGTCTGATTGGTAAGAAGTTAAGAAAGGAACATTCACAGAAAACCTCCAGGTTAATAAGAATTGAGTTCTTATAGCCACAGTCATATCTTATCTGACAGTAATATTGTCCACTGTGTATTGGCTTGAAGTAATATATGGTATATGATGATGATGACCATTGCTGCAGGGCTACATGGGAGCTGCTGGTGCAGGTCAGAGTGACGTCTGTTCCTTCCAGTACGTCACCAGAAGGATAATAGATGGAAATGGATGGAGTCTGTGGGGCATCTGTGGAGATATTTGACACAATCATAACAAGACTGTTTCCTGCTATACACATGCACACAATTATCTACAAACATACTCACACATTATAACATAGAGCACACATGCATGTACAAACACACACATATTAATATAATGCTGAACCTTCTTTAAACATAATGAGGTTTTGTTTCCCTTTACCTCTGACATTCAGTTGAACACCTGGCCGTCCAATCCACTGTTCACCTTCAGTGTGTGTTGTTATCCTGCAGTAATATGGACCAGTATCTGATGTAGTTAATGAGATTATACGTAACTGGCACTTCGCAGCTCTGCTGCAATCAACATGGATCCTGGAGTTATAGTTTTCATCAGAAAGGAGATCAGGATAATGCCAATAGTTCACTTTTGTCCAGTAAGCTTGTTTAATAGTCAGCCCACTGGGGTAGGTGTAAGAGCAGGACATGTCCACTGAATCCCCCACAACAGCACAGATGCTCTCAGGATGGTAAGTGACACTCCACCGCTGACCACACACACCTACAACAGAGAACACACACCATGGAGATATGACCAGTATTACCACACACACACACACACACACACACACACACCTACAACAGAAAACACACACCATGGAGATATGACCAGTATTACCACACACACACACACACACACACACACCTACAACAGAGAACACACACCGTGGAGATATGACCAGTATTACCACACACACACACACACACACACACACACACACACACACACACACACACACACACCTACAACCGAGAACACACACCATGGAGAGATGACCAGAATTACCACACACACACACACACACACACACTCACACACACCTGCAGCAGAGAACACTCGTGTACAGTATGTATTCATAGGCCTATAGACCCTTTCAACTGCAGAAACAAACAATTCTACAGTAAGCGTTCCTAAGGCATTTCTGGAGGCACAGAAAAATGTATTGAGCTAATGGTACTGTAACATGGGGACAAAGAAACTGCTTACACACTAAATCTTTGCTTGTCACACAATTTTCTAAACATGTACTCTAAACATCATAACCCGACACCAAATCTGCAAAACCATACACTAATTCTCAGTGTTTGACTCAGTTTTCAATTGACTAAAACACATTTTGCAAAACACCACACACAATTTTCTACCTAACACACAAAAATCTAACAGGAAGTAACTTGATTTCGTTCTTCAAACACAACCCATCAAAATGCCACACTAAATCACCAGTGCTTCACTCTTTCTCTTCACATGTGTAAACACTCATTACTTTACTGAACACCATCCAATCATTGCCTTAGTATAGGCCTATGAGTAGACATACTGTACTTTTTATGTAGGTATGGATTGAAATCCAATACGGTTGAAATGTTCAGAACCAATGCAGATATTTTGAAAGGAATGTTCTACAAAAAGTCGACTTTATGTACAGTATAGTCTTTTTTACTATATTTTTGTGTCTCCCCAAGTTACCATTAGCTCAATCATTTTTTTCTATAGACCTATGAATACATACACAACCCCCCCACCCCCAACACACATAAACACACACACACACACTTTTCTTTGGAAAAAGCAAAGTGATTTGATAGTAGTCAGTAATTTCCGTCTTAGGCAAGATCAGCTTTTTCAGAACTCCATGTACATCTGGTGGTCATTGTATTTTGCTTTGCTTTGTTCTTGTTGCTGTAAAATACTGTATTTGCAACAGCAAATTATTTGCGAAAAATCACTATTTTTGGTTTCAATAATTCTGTGTATTTCAACTTCTCTCTGTACCGTAACTTTCACTCTTGTAATGAAATACATAAAGCCTATGACAGACAGAAGAGTGTTAGGTTTTGAGCAACAGTGTGTACAAAAGTGTTTGTAATGTGAGGCGAATGTTTGATTTAAACATGTGTTTTTGACATTTTGAATTTAGTGTGTCATTTTGCTGGAGATATGAGGCATTTTGCATTTTGTGTGAGCAATTGTGGGTTTTGTGTGTGGAGTTTTGAAAAATAGACACAGAGTTTTGAAAACGTGTGTAAACAATTGTAAAAAACTGTAACTTCATTTACTGTAATTTGTGTTATCAGCACTTACCAGGTAACACTACTCACAGCATAAATTACTGACGTAACTGATGATCAACATCCTGCGAGTTCCTCTTTGATGATGATCTCACTTCTGTGCATCATGCATGTATGCATTTGCATGCATGCATTTTTTCATAATTCTGCAGTTTACATTTTATAAATTATTTATTTATTACATTTTTAATTTTAATCTTTTGGTTGTTTGTTTTGGATGCCCCTCCCCTACTCCTATTAAAATCCCTCACGGCAGCTACGTGCCCCCTCAGCTTCCTGTGTGGTTAAGAGTCTGCACACCACGAGGCCAGGCCTTTATTTTAGCACGTCCTCTGTCATGTGTTGTCTACAGTCAATCCACTGAAATCTATATTAATGTGTGTGTGTCAGTGTTGCGCGGTCTGCCCGAAATTAAGCGGTCGCCCGCGGATGACCGCGGTCACCCGCGGTTATGAGTCATAAACAAAATATTTTAATGATATTCGGGTCATTTGCGGGCGGGTCAGTTAAAATTAATTAAATATATATTTTCTACAAATAGGCCTACTTAAAATATCACGAGAAAGCTAGCATCAATACAGTAAAGCATCAATACAGTAAAGTCAACAGTAAAGAAGCAAGACGCGAGTTAAAATAATAAAGACACCCCTTCAGGAAAAGCGATATAGGCTATGGTTATGGTCTAGGCCTACTTCTTGCGAAGCCATTTAAAAGTATGACAGCCAAAACGGGCAGCCTGCAGGAATAAATGTTATGGCACAGACTACACAGCCATATCTACCAGTATGTATAGGTTCGCGCATGCATAAAAGTTACCTTAGTTCGTTGTGTTTGTGACTTTAAACAGTGGATGTGCTTTAGTAAAGCTTTGTGTTTCATTCAGCATTATAAACCAGTTCTTACGCTAACGTGTTGACCAGCAATGTATCTCTCTTGCCTACCTCGCCTCACCATTTCTGTTTTCGAAAGAAAGATGTATGTCCATGGCCTTCAAATCTTATCCTAGTGTTCTTATCCTTTGTGCGTTGCGTGCGTGCTTGCGCTCTTATTCTCATTCTTTCTCCTGCGCAAACATTATGTCCTGCATGCTTACTGCGTGTAGTTCTACTGCATCAAGTTTCGTAAATAAATTAGTTTGTTTTTACAGAAATGGCCTACTGTCACACTGCATGCAGCCTATAACCAAAAGCACACATTTTGTAAATAAGCGGGTCGGATCGCGGGTCGGGTATAATTTTGTCCTAATTAATATTCGCGGTCCGAGTTGCGGTCGGGTTGATTAAAATATCGGGCGACCGCGGGCCGCTTGTGACCAAACCCGCGCAACACTGGTGTGTGTGTGTGTGTGTGTGTGTGTGTGTGTGTGTGTGACAGAGTGAGATAAAGGCTTCTGTCTCCAAACTATGAGACACACTCCTCTGTTGCTAGAAGTGCTCTTTGGCTTTGGGCTGCTGGGCTGGACGATCTCTCCTTCTCTGCATGAGTGTCACTGGTTGCAGTGTATCAGTGTGGCCAACAGGGGGAGCTCAGGATGCTGGCCTTTAATTAGGAGGACTATAAAGGGCACGGACTCCCACAGTCAGTAACACCTTCTGCAGGATCTCTGCTCTCTGCATGAGTGTCACATTGGTTGCACTGTGGCATTTTGGCCACCAGGGGAAGTTCAGATGTCAGAGGTGAACACAGCACAGCTGGCAGATATGGTACGTTATTCTATGGATCATCTCCATCAAGTGGATCCTCATGTGTGTTGATATGATGAGCGTCTGCTACGTCGTCCTTCCATCAACACTAAGAGTCCTTTCTTTCTTCTTCTTCTTCCTCACTGGTGGAATGATTTGCTTAATACTCTTCTAAAAGGGTTTTACAGTTTTTTTCAACTGCTTACACACTAAATCTTTGCTTGTCACACAATTTTCTAAACATGTCCTCTAAACATCATAACCCGACACCAAATCTGCAAAACCATACACTAATTCTCAGTGTTTGACTCAGTTTTCAATTGACTAAAACACATTTTGCAAAACACCACACACAATTTTCTACCTAACACACAAAAATCTAACAGGAAGTAACTTGATTTCGTTCTTCAAACACAACCCATCAAAATCACCAGTGCTTCACTCTTTCTCTTCACATGTGCAAACACTCTTTACTTTACTGAACACCATCCAATCATTGCCTTAGTATAGGTCTATGAATAGATATACTCTCTATATAGGTATAGACC
Source organism: Alosa pseudoharengus (assembly GCF_046254945.1). Classification (NCBI taxonomy): domain Eukaryota; kingdom Metazoa; phylum Chordata; class Actinopteri; order Clupeiformes; family Clupeidae; genus Alosa; species Alosa pseudoharengus. The sequence continues at coordinate 2,382,033 of NW_027468696.1, read as the reverse complement.
CTTTCAATCTGCTCCTAGAGGATTTCCGGTTGAAATATTCAGAACCAATGCAGATACTTTAAAAATAGAGAAAATACAGTAATCGGACTTTAGCTTACAGTAATGTTCTACAAAAAGTTGACTTTATGTAAAATTTGTCTTTTTACTCTATTTTTGTTTGTCCCCATGTTACAGTACCATTAGCTCAATACATTTTTCTGTGCCTCCAGAAATGCCTTAGGAACGCTTACTGTAGAATTGTTTGTTTCTGCAGTTGAAAGGGTCTATAGGCCTATGAATACATACTGTACACGACCCCCCACCCCCACCTCCCACACACACACACACACACACTTGTCTTTAGTACATCTGGTGGTCACTGTATTCTTCTTTGCTTTTTTTCTTGTTTGCTGTAAAATACTGTATTCACAACAGCAAATTATTTGGGAAAAATCACTATTTTTGGTTTCAATATTGCTTGCATTTTTACTGTGTATTTCAACTTCTCTTTGTTGATACCGTAACTTTCACTCTTGTATGGACATACATATAGAAAGCCTAAGACAGAAGAGCTTTAGGTTTTAAGCAACAGTGTGTACATGATGTATCCAAAATGTCATATTATGACAAAAGTGTTTGTAATGTGAGGCGAATGTTTGCTTTAAACATGTGTTTTTGACATTTTGAATGTTGTGTGTCATTTTGCTGGAGATTTGAGGCATTTTGCATTTTGTGTGAGCAGTTGTGGGTTTTGTGTGTGGAGTTTTGAAAAATAGACACAGTGTTTTGAAAACGTGTGTAAACAATTGTAAAAAACTGTAACACATGTTTTTTTTAACTATTTAAATACTTCAGAGTTTCAATTTCTATATATGTATGTTTATTTATTGTTATAATTCTGTAAATTCTATTTTATCTATTAATAATATTGCCTTTTTTTACGTATAATTTGACTTAAAACCATAGGCTGTTGATTTTAATGCTAATTTGATGGCAATGGACAAAAATGTCTACTTAGTACCACAAGTGTAAACATGCTCATAACCATCTACAGAGTGCTGACATGACTGTGGAGTCAATGACATGACCATCACCCCAACCTGACTGGAGCTGGAGCTGTGTCATGTGGTCCAGATGTTTTAGTTCAGGTGACTCTGGCTCTGATACCTGCTCTGATCAGCACTGGTAGACCAGATCTGCTGGTGCAGGTCAGAGTGACGTCTGTTCCTTCCAGTACGTCACCAGGGGGACAGATGGACACTGGAGGTGTCTGTGGGGCTTCTGTGAGAGAAATCATTACATGTAGCTGATATGTTTTATTTTTATACATGATATGCCTTCATACAGATATCATAAGCAGGGGTACCACATGTATTTTCCTTTTATTATGTTTGATGCAGGATCATTACCTGTCTGTCTCTGAATTGTCATTTGTATAGCACTTTGGCCAACTAGTGTTGTTTTTAACCGGTGTTGTTTTTAAAGGGATTTCTTTTTAATAAACCTGATTTGACATGGCAAACATCTATCCAATGTCATCAGGACTTTCTTATGTAGGGAAAGTTTAAACTGTTATTTGCACCATCATAGACACTTTTTCTTTGGAATGTTTTAATCAATTTAAACACACAAACATATGGAGTATATTCTTCCTGAAGTAATACTGTATTATTTATGAAGTCAGGGTTAAAAATGAATGAACAAATGTATAAAAAAGCAAGTATATTTAACAATATATTGGTTCTTAAAGGAACAGTTTTAACAAAATGATACTTGCATGAAAAATATGATCATTTGAAGAGAGTATGCAAAAAAAGCTTACTAAGCTAAAGTACATTATAAAACATTATTTAAAAGAAAAACTAAACTATATCTGCTGCTCAGTGCAAGCCCATGTAGGCCCATGGAAGAATCAACAGCAGATTATATACAGAAACATAACACATGATTTATACGAACCCTTCTACAGATAGATAGCTGATGTGAATATCAGTACAAAGAATAACACTGGACACAAAGTAGCCTACACAGGAATGGGAAGTGGACAGGCCACTGGTCCTAAATATCTTAAAGTCACACCTCTCAGACATTGCATTTGAGATAGTCAAACTAGGGGAACTTATGTTATCAGAATTGCATTTTAGGTAGTATTTGTGTTTAGGGTTTGGTAGACTGCATCAGGTTGGGTGGTGTTTGGGTTCAAGCTCTGGTAAACTGCATCAGGTTGGGTGGTGTTGGGGTTGAGGCTCTGGTAAACTGCATCAGGTTGGGTGCTATCACATGGTCCACCCTGGGCAACATTAACATAATCCCGGGTATTCTAAAGAGAAATAAATCAGTTGCATGTACATTTTCAATTACTTGGTTACTTGGTTACTTATGATATAAATAAACCATTCATGAATGTTGCACAAGTAAACAATCCCGATATTGTGTTTCTCACCCGGTCTTCCCTTGTCTGTGTTGCATTTTTCTTGCATTTCTTGCTGCAACAAAACAGCACAGAAATTGTCCACAGTCTTGATTTTTTTTTTAGACAGTTTCAGATTCTAATTGAGCAATTCTAAACCATTTCAAACTTCTATGTGTTTTCTTTAGTGTTTAGTTTAAATATAATGTAAGTCAGTTTGGACAGTGTAGACCTGCTATAATAAACATAATCTTTGGTATGATATTATATGAACATTATTAGACTGTATTTTAATCACATCCACTCACCTCATGAAGAACACCAAACAGAAGAGTCCCACAGCTCCACAGACAGAGACAGAGACAGTTATCACAGCAGTGGAGACAGAGCTCTGGCCACCTGAAGGAATTAATGAGACAAAAATGAAGTAGGGGTTCTCCTGCTAACTCATCACTGAAGAAAACTGGACATGTACTGATACCTAATTTACTAATCCAGGCTGTAATGGACACATCAGTAGAGTTCTGCAGTCCATATTTATGTATTTATTATTTAAAATAAAATACTGTATTTTTCAGTAGTTTGACAATACTTTACTAGCGGACTCTGCTCTCCTGTAGGAGTCAATGTGAAACACATGAGATGAGGACTTACAACTTAGGGTGTATTCACACTGAGTCCGTTTACAGTTTTTTTCAAATGCTTACACACTAAATCTTTGCTTGTCACACAATTTTCTAATCATGTCTTCCAAACATCATAACCCCACACCAAATCTGCAAAACCATACACTAATTCTCAGTGTTTGACTCAGTTTTCAATTGACTAAAACACATTTTGCAAAACACCACACACAATTTTCTACCTAACACACAAAAATCTAACAGGAAGTAACTTGATTTCATTCATCAAACACAATCCATCAAAATGCCACACTAAATCACCAGTGCTTCACTCTTTCTCCTCACATGTGTACACACTCTTTACTTTACTGAACACCATCCAATCATTGCCTTAGTATAGGTCTATGAATAGATGTAGTCTCTATATAGGTACTGTATGGACCCTTTCAATCTGCTCCTAGAGGATTTCCGGTTGAAATATTCAGAACCAATGCAGATACTTTGAAAATTACAGTAATCGGACTTTAGCTTACAGTAATGTTCTACAAAAAGTTGACTTTATGTAAAATTTGTCTTTTTACTTTATTTTTGTTTGTCCCTATGTTACAGTACCATTAGCTCAATACATTTTTCTGTGCCTCCAGAAATGCCTTAGGAACGCTTACTGTAGAATTGTTTGTTTCTGCAGTTGAAAGGGTCTATAGGCCTATGAATACATACTGTACACGACCCCCCCCCCACACACACACACAAACACACACACACACACTTGTCTTTGGAAAAAACAAAATCAGTGTTTTCAAAACTCCATGTACATCTGGTGGTCACTGTATTCTTCTTTGCTTTTTTTCTTGCTGTAAAATACTGTATTCGCAACAGCAAATTATTTGGGAAAAATCACTATTTTTGGTTTCAATATTGCTTGCATTTTTACTGTGTATTTCAACTTCTCTTTGTTGATACCATAACTTTCACTCTTGTATGGAAATACATATAGAAAGCCTAAGACAGAAGAGCTTTAGGTTTTGAGCAACAGTGTGTACATGATGTATCCAAAATGTCATATTATGACAAAAGTGTTTGTAATGTGAGGCGAATGTTTGCTTTAAACATGTGTTTTTGACATTTTGAATGTTGTGTGTCATTTTGCTGCAGATTTGAGGCATTTTGCATTTTGTGTGAGCAATTGTGGGTTTTGTGTGTGGAGTTTTGAAAAATAGACACAGAGTTTTGAAAACGTGTGTAAACAATTGTAAAAAACTGTAACTGGACCGTACCTGAGTGTGATTACTCTTCCATAGCCCTGACCCAGCTGCTCTCTGTTCACATTACATTTTAATTTGCGGACCTGGGTCCGTTTGTGTCATAAACACTAGCTTCATTTTACCAATATCTCTTGGCAATGTTGCAAAAACAGTAGTTTATTTCCTGGTTTTGGAACAGATAGCATTCAAACTGCACCAGAGTTCTAACAAACCTTACCCCAGACCCCCGTTTTCTAGTGGACCCTGGTGCGCACCTGGGTTCAGTAGACTGCGTTCACGTTAGGAAAAAATCACCGAACCATCGGTCCAAACGAACTCGGGTCTGGACCGAATGGTCTAGTATGAATGCACCCTTACACTGCAATGTGATGAGATGCACTGATACTTTCAACTATGACTGACACCACATTTGAGTTATCAACTCCATATTTATTCACACACACTCACAATGAGAGAGAGAGAGAGAGATAGAGAGAGAGAGAGAGAGAGAGAGAGAGAGAGAGAGAGAGAGAGAGAGAGAGAGAGAGATACCTGTAACAGTGATGGACACAGCAGTTGAGTTCTCAGCTCCATATTTGTTCCTGGCCTCACAGTAGTACTGTCCTCCATCCTCAGATCTGACGTTAGTGATGCTGTACTGCTGTCCTGATCCTACTGGAGTGGACTCATTCACCTTAAACCAGGTGTAGTTCTCCACTGGTGGGTTGGCATCACTGCTGCAGGTCAGAGTCACTGAAGTGCCCTTGACAATCACACCAGACTCAGAACATAAAACAGTTGTGTTCTGTGGTGCATCTGGAACAAAGGGCATATAAATATGTTATTTATACCATGCAAGCACTGGATAATCTGAAATTTCCTCCCTTACAGGGTGCTAAATTGCCCTTCTAAACTCAAGTGCTATTATATTTGGCGTATTATGAAAGGCAAAATATGACAAGAAAGAACCCAGGGTATTGAGCTACTGAAATCCTATCAGGCATAATGGGACAGTATTTCATTCTCAAAAGTCCAGCAATTGGTCTCTTCAGTTCCCCACATCTATCTATAAAGCAAGAAGCGTCTGTGTGTCTGTCTGTCTGTCTGTCTGTGTGTGTGTGTGTCTGTGGCACGCATATGTGGCGCCATAGAAGGTTGTGGCTGTTGTTAAGTACTTTGTTTCTTGTTTTGGTCAGACCCCCCCATTCTTATTTTTGGTCTTTTAGAATTAAGACTCACAATATGCAGTACCGGAAAGTGTCATGGGGTGGCGCTGTGAGATAACGCTGGTATTAGGTAGCCACTAGCCAGCAGCAAGTCTCGGTTAGTTATGGGCTAGTTGCACGAAAGGCTCCCGGTGAGCTCATTTGTTTCCTGTGGAGCCAGGTGTGTTTGAACCTGCCGCTATTCTGAATGTAATTAGTGTCTACACCAGGGGTGGGCAACTCATTTCCCCAAGGGGCCACATGACGAACTAGGACTGTTGAGGAGGGCCGGACCCAAAATACCGAACTTAAGTCTGAACTCAATTCTGTTCAATTATATTCTGTTCTTGTATAACATTAAGTAAATCATATGGTTTTGTTTACTACTCGTAAGAACAGATGAAAATGTTAGGGAGACAAAGGAAAAACAGCAATATTTAATATATGTCCAGTAGGCTATAATCCTCATTCTCGAAAATGATGTTTTGACATTGAAATTTTTTTTTTTTCAGTTTTCAAAGACTGATATAAAAAAGTACTACAATATATAATTAGGCTAGGTTATGAAAATGTGAAGGAGTCAGTACAACCATAACCCTGTGCCACCATTTCCCATTTCATCAACACTCAGCAATATTTCATCATTAAATCATTGTCATCATTAAATTAACTCTTTGCAGAATTAGACTGAAAATGTGGAGCAGACAATAGTAGGCTGTCATTAGTTAATCAACATGCACAAAGAAAACTATTTTGAAAATGTATGTTTTTGCTTTAACTTTATGTACAAAACTGTGATTGGTCAACTCGCCCTGTGTGTTGAGCCGGCTGCTTCAAGCAACCTGTGGGTAGTAGCATCATACTAGTTCGCTAACATAAGCTTTGCAAATAAACTCAGACATATTTTGGTTACAATGACGGGGTTATCCGATTGTAAACTGTCTCTGCCAGTAACGTTTTGAAATTAACACTTTGTATCGCCAACGAGCAGCAGTAGGAGTTCGACATTCTAACAACCTTTGCGGTGGTGAGCGACGCAGACACAAGAGACACAAAACTTTGAAAGGTTTACGCCGACGTAAAGGCAACTGCATTGTGTCGACGCAGAAGCATAAATTATATTCACCAGCACATCAGTGGGGGTGTTTACGTCGTCGTATGCATCCACGCACAAATTTATGGGCGTACAAATAGCAGTCGCTTTCAAAATAAAAGCAACGATATTGATTTGCGTGCATTATCTCTATGCTAGGCTCTTGACTATTGTTTTTTCACAGACCTTACGCGGGCCGGTCAGGGAAAGCCCACAGGCCGGATGTGGCCCGCGGGCCGTATGTTGCCCATGTATGGTCTACACGGACCCGGCTAGGTGTTGCACCTAGAGAATCAGCACGTTACGATAAAGAAGGACGTGTAGACACTAATTACATTCAGAAGAGCGGCAGGTTCAAACACACCTGGCTCCACAGGAAACAAACAAGCTCACTGGGAGCCTTTCGTGCAACTAGCCCATTCGAAGCCAACGAGACGAACGAGTATCAAGCCACCCATGCACTTTTGTTTTGATGCTTTATTTGATTTCAGGTGAGTCCGAAATCACAGGAAGGATATGTAATTAATTTGTTAGTAATTTGTGTAATGTTTGAGCAGATGATACACGCTGTAAAATGTGTTCACTCGTTAAATACATGCTTATTTGTAATCGATGCTAGCTAGCTAAGCCAGTCTGCTCGAACCAGTAACTAGCCATCATAGCCTGATGTGAACGAGTAGGCTGGTTGGGATATTTGCGGGTGATTATGCGAACGAGAATGTTAATGCATTGCTGTTTGTAATGCGAGTTAATGTTAATGTAAAACAATAAGTCTCGGTTAGTTATTCGAAGCCAACGAGACGAACGAGTATCAAGCCACTCATGCACTTTTGTTTTGATGCTTTATTTGATTTCAGATCAACCTTTAAAAAAATAAAAATATGTGGCACTGAAGAATATTGTCTCTTCTCTGCGTGTGCAACACATATCTCACTGACCGTTTGTCAGACTGATTTCAAACTTAGCAGGTGTCTTGCTATGGGCATGAGTAAGTGCAGTGCCAAATTTGACGTTGTTTGAATAAGAAATGCAAAAGATATCGTTAAATATATCGGTAAAAGAAGCACATTGGCTTTCGCCGCTAGCCACTCCCCCTCCCACACACCACTGTACTGTAAGCTACCAGTGAGTATAGAAGCAGGGCTTTGGCAGAGCTGGATCAGTGTAGGTTACACAGGTTAAAACGTAACATGTCTGACCTCAACAGTAAAGTATTTTTGCAACAACACGCCAAGACACACAGTATGCAGTGGCTCTTCAAAATGACGTAAAAAATGATGTGCAATAAACGGACACTTCGAATAGCCCAGGCTACTTTGGACTGTCTTTAGACTTTGAATAAGCAAACGACATTTCCAACTGCAAGGTCTTAAATTGAAACGAGCGATAATGGTCCCGAATTAAAGAACGTCAGAATGCCACACATGCAAAGCATAACCAGAGACAAGCAACGAGTGGCAGACAGAGTGATGTCACTTATAGGCCACCAGAGACTGTTTTTGAGTCACACCGTTGCAAATTTCATATGATGCCACCATTCCACAAAATGGTTTGTTTTCAATTTATTAACAGGTTATTCAATTATAACCTATTTATTCAAGTTATTCAATAGGCTAAGCATATAGCCTTGACTCAAAACAGCTGTTAGGATTATGTCATTTTCATTTGTAAAAAAATGTCACATGTAGCCATGCTTAAATTCTGCTCACTTCACATTTATTATATTATTATGACCGCCGCGCAGCGAAGCGGCGGTCATATAGGTTTAGTCAGATTTTTTTTCTTTTTTTTTTTTTCTTTTTCGCATGTCCAAATTTCCGTCAATGATTCCCGGGACACTGAAAGACCGGGGTAGACGAAACTTGGTGGGCATGTAACCCCATATGGATAGCATGGAACCATCGTTTTTCGTTTTGATCGATCTGTAGCCCCCCCGCTGTACTGGACCCCCCGAAAGGAGGGTAGGGCAGACACAGTTTTCTGTGAATATCTTGAGAACCGTAGGGCCTAGGATGACCAATTTTTTCCGTATGTTTGCCTCCAGGGGTCATGTTAACCCATTCCATGTGTACACATGTGCATAAACAGATACACACGCACACACATACATTCACAGTAATCATACATATGACACATACTCACACAGTAGACATATGTACGCATGCATGCACATGCACAAACACACATACGCAGGCAAACACACAAGCACGCACGCACACACACACACACACACACCCACACACATAAACATAAACGTGTACACGCACACATGCACACAATTCAAGAATTTCTTCTTTTTCAAGAATTATGAACAGGCAAGATGGGGGTGGGGTTGTATAAAATGAATTTTACATGTGAAATCTATGAACTAATCATGTTTTGGTACTTGTTGTCTAGCAGATAACAGTGAGAATTGAGTGTGGCTAATGCAATTTAGTGAGACAGTTAGAATCATATAGGCCTTTCAGCGTGATTTATTTTTGTGGAACAAATGTGCTGGACTGGGCGGCGGTCATATTTTGTACCGCTCTGCGGTACATCTAGTTATATTATCTGTAGGCCTATTCATTATTGAATGCTTACCTGGAATTATGTTTTTCCCTATTCTATTTTCCAAGCAGGCCTACCTGCAGGCATGTAATTGGGCTACAGGAATAGCATGTTTGAACGGGCACTGCACTAGTAGTTACAGATTAATGGATATTAAACAAGATAAAGCAACACAGTGGTAAATCATGCCCCTCTACAAATTTGTTTAAAACATGTTTCTGATTCAAAATTATCATATATTTTAATAAATCTATATCTCATAAGCAAATGTTTGTTTATTTTTTGGAAATACAGTTAGGTAACTACAGGAAGTAAAAAATGACACACTCACAGACAACCTGCAGGCTCACAGGAGCTGATCTCTGATGACCACATACAGAAGTTGTCTGACAGTAATATTCTCCACTGTATGTAGATGTGATGGGATAGATGGTGATACTATATGTTGACCATTGTAGCAGGGCTGTGAGTCTACCAGTCTTGAACCAGCTGTAGCTCAACACTGGTAAATCAGATCTGCTGCTGCAGGTCAGTGTGACAAGGGTGCCTTCCACTACATCACCAGAGGGACTGATGGACACTACAGGTGTCTGTAGGGGATGTTGGGCTTCCATGAGTGAGAACACAACACTGATTATAGGACTGATTATACAAGTCAATAAAGGAAACATTTAAAAGCTCATTAAGACTGATAGCAATGAAATTTGGAAGGCTACACACACACACACACACACACACACACACACACACACACACACACACACACACACACACACACACATAAACGTATTATGATGAGTAAACAAGCATAATGATGTTATTTCCCTTTACCTCTGACATACAGTTGGACCCCTGGCCATCCAATCCACTTCTGACCTTCAGTGTGTGTTGTTATCCTGCAGTAATATGTACCAGTATCTGATGTAGTTAATGAGTTTATACGTAACTGGCATTTCCCAGCTCTGCTGCAATTAACATGGATTATGGAGTTATAGTTTCCGTCAGAAAGCAGATCATGATGATCCCAATAGTTCACTTTTGTCCAGTAAGCTTGTTTAATACTCAGCCCACTGGGGTAGGTGTAAGAGCAGGACATGTCCACTGAATCCCCCACAAAAGCACAGATGCTCTCAGGATGGTAAGTGACACCCCACTGCTGACCACACACACCTACAACAGAGAACACACACCATGGAGAGATGACCAGCATTACCACACACACACACACACAAACACACACACACACACACCTTCAACAGAGAACACACATCATGGAGATATGACCGGTATTTCCACACAAACACACACACACAGACACACACACACACACACACACACACACACACACACACACACCTACAACAGAGAACACACATCATGGAGAGATGACCAGTAATACCACACACACACACACACACACACACACACACTAACCTGCAGCAGAGAAAAAACATCATGGAGAGCGGACCAGAATTACCACACACACACACACACACACACACACACACACCTCACACAGACACACACACACACACACAAACACACACACACACACACACTAACCTGCAGCAGAGAAAAAACATCGTGGAGAGCGGACCAGAATTACCAAACACACACACACACACACACACACACACACAGACACACACTCACACACACACACAAACACATAAACACACTCACACACACACGCAAACACACGCACACACACACACGCACACACACACACACACACACACACACACACACACACCTACAACAGAGAACACACATCATTGAATTCAAGCGTGTGTATAGAAGGTTGTGTGTTTCTAACTATGGTGGCTTGCCCTGTTTCTAAACCTTTCTTACACAAAATGGAAAAGAAGCATGGTGACTGCAGACACTGATACACCCACATGCAATCACAACAAGCCAAACACACACGCACACACACACACACACACACACACACACACACACACACACACACAAATACACAACAACAACAGAGAGTATTTTATAGTGTTTCCATTGCACCCAAAGTACACAGTGAAGGGGGAACCTCACTAACCACCACTAATGTGTAGCACCAACCTGGTATTGTGTGGCAGCCATTATTAGTGGGTCAGATAGATTCAATGAGCCAGGTACTAGGGAACACCCTATTATTGCAATAAGGGACCTTTAATAACCAAAGTGAGCCTGGGCCTAGATTTAATGTCTCATCCGAAGGATGTCCTACAGACCAGTGTCCCCGTCACTACACTAGGGAAGGGTGATTTTGCTCAGAGCGAAGACCACCAACACCACTTTCAGCAACACACACACACACAACATTGGGATTGAACAGTTAGGTCTCAATTCCCAGAGAAGGGGGAGATATAGACAATCTTCTCCTCAGAAGAGAAGCTTTTTATACACACACACACATATATATATATATATATAGACTTTAGATACCATGTCTCCAAAGGGTCTAAACATGTATTTTGATCTTAAACCTTTCTTGTGATGTTTCCACCATGCTAGTCTTCCTATATGACATAGCCAACTGTACATTCTTATACACTTAACTGTTTTTTTCTGATTGCTTAAGCACATTTTTTGTAACTATGGCTATTTTTGCAAAACTCTACACACAAATAAGAAAACCTTTCACCAAATCAGCAAAACATTGTAGTTCTTTTGCAAAAGCTAACACACCTTGCTTAACTCTTCACACCTTCATAAAAATGGTGTTTTTGTATCAAACAGTAAACACAAGCCATCACAATAGTAAGCACACAATGTGCCAACTACACACTGATGGTATGAATAAAAAACACATCTGGCTTTTGCTTTCAATGTAATGAGAGATTTGGGCCAGGTGCAACCTGACTGTTTATGTAAGGCAGGTGTCTGATCACTAGGCCTATATGGTCATGCGATATAGGCCTTCCCTACCAGTTCTTATATTTGCCTTATTTGGATCTGTTGAGATCGAAACGTTGCCTTTTAAAGATAAATACAGTATCTCTTGGAGCCCATACAGTGTGCAGATCATCTCCTTCTCTCTCTCTGACACGTTTTGTCTGGCATCTGTTACAACATGTTTTGGATGTGCGCACCCGACTCTACAAAAATTGTTTGTGGGTAACACATTCATACACCCATCAATTCTCAGAAGAGCTGCAGCTCAATATAGAAATGCAGAAGTTTGCTGTTTGCCTTAACTCACATGAAATGCAGTAAATATTTGATACATATGCAACATGTATGTCAATGAAATAGTCAGCCTGAGAAGGTAGTATGTAGACAACCCCATGGAAATGTAAAAAAAAACTAAATTTCACACCACGCATGCTAGCTAGCTTTCACATGAGCCAACAGTGACATATACAGGACAGAAAAACATTAAGTGTTTAACATACCTTGAGTTGTGATCAGGACCATCACAGAAAGAGAGGTCACACAGCTAATTACCATCAACAGCAAACCCTGAAGGTTTCAGTTGCAACATTATAACTACAGGCTTTGTAGAAACTGACACTAAAACAGCACAGAACATCAGTGTGGTGCAGAGCCAACTGTTAGCATGTTTCTTAGCATGTTATTTCAACTGAACTAGTTTTGATTGCACAGCCTCTTAAACATTAACTTAATCTAATTTGTGTTATCAGCACTTACAAGGTAACACTACTCATTACTTGTATTATTGTTGAAAAGACCACAAGCAGAGATGGAGATATTTTCAACTTCACTCGTAAACACTGTTGAGTATCAACAGGTAAAATCGAAAAAGCACAAGTAGACGTTAGGAAACCTAACCTTCCAAATAACACAAACATATCCATATGGTTCACATGTCCTCAGTACCCATAATATATTTAAGCCGTCTCTTACCATGACTCGCCTCTGCTACCGGTCAGTCACTCAGTCACTTAGTCAAGATCACAAATACGGACCAGAAGAGACAGCCAGGGCTCTTGTTGAGAGGGTGGTCAACTCTGCATAAATTACTGACGTCACTGATGAACAATGTCCTACGAGTTCCTCTTTGATATTGATTTTACTTGCCTGCACCCTAATATTAAATTTGATATTCTGTTCATAATCTGTCTGTTCTTCGTAGCTATTTTTATTTGATGTTTAATTGTAATCTTTTTTTCAATTTAGATGTAGATACCCCTCCTCCACCCCTACACTGTACAAGTGCCTCCAGGCAGCTATGTGGCCCCTCAGCTTCCTGTGTGGTTAAGAGTCTTCACACCACAATGATGTCGGGCAAACGGCCCTTATTGTAGCACGTCTGTTTAGCATTTTAGACACTCCACTGTAATCTATATTAATGTGTGTGCGAGTGTGTGTGTGTGTGTGTGTGGTGTATGAGTGTGTGTGCCATTATTGTGAACAGATAGAGAAGATAAAAGACATATAGAGAGTGAGATAAAGGCTCCTGTCTCCAAACTATGAGACACACTCCTCTGTTGCTAGAAGTGCTCTTTGGCTTTGGGCTGCCGTGCTGGACGATCTCTCCTTCTCTGCATGAGTGTCACTGGTTGCAGTGTAACAGTGTGGCCAACAGGGGGAGCCTTTATGTTGGAGGGCTATAAAGGGCACGGACTCCCACTGTCAGTAACGTCTTCTGCAGGATCTCTGCTCTCTGCATGAGTTTTGCATTGGCTGCACCATGGCATTTTAGCCACCAGGGGGAGTTCAGATGTCAGAGGTGAACAGTGAACACAGTACAGCTGGCAGATATGGTACGTTATTCTATGGATCATCTCCATCAAGTGGATCATCATGTGTTGATAGGATAATATGCTATGTCGGCCTCCACTTTGGACGAAAATGTCTACTAGGTGCCACAAGTGTAAACATGAACATATCCATCTACAGAGTGCTGACATGACTGTGGAGTCAATGACATGACCATCACCCCAACCTGACTGGAGCTGGAGCTGTGTCATGTGGTCCAGATGTTTTAGTTCAGGTGACTCTGGCTCTGATACCTAAATGTTAACAAGTGTCTTTATTTTCAACATTTTTGCATCACATTGATACAAACAAAGAAAACAACCCCAGAGATGTAAGAAAGCAAAACACATTTAATTTGAAATACTACAGCTGATGTTTTCATGATACAAGCCTTGATTACACAAGTTATAATGCATCTGCAACAGCAGTTGCCCTTTACATGTCATAAGCTGCAGTTACCACACTTCACTCTTCGCCTTATTCACCTGGCGGCCAGAACGAGGCTAATAAAGCTCACCGAAAAAGAAGAAGGGCTCACTGGCCTGTTCTTTTTCTTCAGTGAGTTTTTTTGGCAGTTTTCAAATGGAGTGCATTACCATCACCATCTGCTGGAGGTGTAATGGCAAGTTTACCCTTTAGCCTCATTCTGGCAAATACCGGCAAATACATAAGAAAGTTCAAATGCTAATATGCTAATAATGACAAACACTTAATAGCATGGAATTGCCAAGCTGACCTTATACATTCACAAGAGCAGTTAAAGGGGAATTCCGGTGTGATATTGACCTAAAGTGTATTGAAACATGATACCGAGTGTGAACGTATGTCTCATAGCTCATCTCGGCTTGTCCCCTGCACTCCAAAATCTGGCGCTAGTTAGCCGATGCTACCAACAGCTTTTTCAATTGTGGTGCTTCGGCATCGGGCTAGCCAAGCAAATAAATCACTGTTTTACACCATTTACGAGGCTCAATGTATCTCCACACTTCATTGGTAGACTTCCAAGGGCCCTGACATTTAAAACGAGACATTGATAACTTTGAAAAAGTACTGGTAGTTTACTTACAAGACGATTTATACAGACAGTATCTTCACGAAGTTTAGCGTTTGCAGCCATCTTGAATTTAGTCACGATAAGTCGAGCGACGAGTAAGAATGAACAGGTATGATAAGGGATCAGATTCCAAAAATAATTCAGTGGAAATGCATGGATTCCAGTTTCTTCCAGTAGCAGCAACTGGAATCCATGCATGGAAGTCTACCAATGAAGTGTGGAGATACATTGAGCCTTGTAAATGGTGTAAAACAGTGATTTATTTGCTTGGCTAGCCCGATGCCGAAGCACCACAATTGAAAAAGCTGTTGGTAGCATCGGCTAACTAGCGCCAGATTTTGGAGTGCAGGGGACAAGCCGAGATGGGCTATGAGACATACGTTCACACTCGGTATCATGTTTCAATACACTTTAGGTCAATATCACACCGGAATTCTCCTTTAACAAAGGTGGGAACACAGCAGATAGACTTATGTGAGAAAGTGCTACATTAAAATATCTATTTCAACACACATTATGAAGCCAATTCCTAGCCCTTCTGTGTCTCAAGTCTACAGTTGAACATGAAAACATGTCATCCCTTCTGTGTGAGTGGAGTCCCTCCTTTGCGAAAAACACATCAGTAAAGTAATAATCATGGATTTGACATTACACAAATTGTATCAGCTGAGGGTGATACAGCATAAACATAAAATATAATATAATATAATATAATATAATGTAATATAATATAATATAATATAATGACTTATGTGAGAAAACTCCATTAAAATACAATTCCTAGCCCTTCTGTGTCTCTGTTCAAGTCTAGAGTTGAACATGAAAACACGTCGTCCCTTCTGTGTGAGTGGAGTCCCTCCTTTGCTAGATGCCACTGGGCTGAACACCGCTGTAGACCACAGAGTTATCCACTCTTGGCTGCACACTGCTGTAGATGGGAGAGGGCTCCCCCTCTGGCAGAACAGGGGAACTACAAGATAAACACATCAGTAAAGTAATAATCATGGATATGACATTAGAAAACATACTGGCTCTGACAATACACATACTGTATCAGCTGAGGATGAAATGAGTTCTGTTATTCTGAGAATTTACATTTTTTTACAGCATAAAATATAATTTTACATCAAAGTATTTAAAATCATCAAATATGTAAATACAACAATTCACTTTTGTGAAAATTATGTTTCTCACAACTCATGCCAGCAGAGTCAGTAATAAACTCTAAATGCTGAAGAGATCACCTATGCATCCATCAACACCTGTATTTTAGTGCTAAATGCTGTCAGGTCAGAGACTCACCACTTTGCAGCTCCGGCCTTCTTGAACTGGACACTAGAGTACTGGACGTCGTCCTCCTGAGCTCCTGCAGTCTGTCTGGAGCCGTGGGGCTGGATGGTGGAGTAGTGACCATCATCCTCTGCTCCTCCTGCATCCTCAGCAGCTCTGCTCTGGCCGGTGACACTGAAGAAGTGCTGGTCCTGAGGAGACAGATGATGAAGTCAGAGATAGATGCTGAAGCAGGACGGACTGAACCTGACACTGGAGAATCAGACACTTTACCTGTCCACCTGGTTCCTGTCCACCTGGTTCCTGTCTCCTTTTAATTTGCCTGTGAAATGACACATACAATCATATAAATGACAAAATACACTATGAATAGTGATGAGTGAAGATACAAATCTGTAAGAATAGTTTTGTCTGAGTTTGTGTGTCTGAGTCCCATTGACTCACCTCAGCCAGACAAGCACACACAGCAGACCCACCACTCCACACACAGAGACTACAACCACAGCAGTCACTAGTGGACTCTGCTCTTCTGTAAGAGTCAATGGGAATGATGTGAGATGGGGAGATGTACTGATGACTATAAACTATGACTGAAACAACATTTGAGAGAGAGATAGAGAAAGAGAGAGATACCTGTTACTGTGATGGACACAGCACTAGAGTTATCAGCTCCATATTCATTCCTGGCCACACAGTAGTACTGTCCTCCATCCTCAGATCTGATGTTAGTGATGCTGTACTGCTGTCCTGATCCTACTGGAGTGGACTCATCCATCTTAAACCAGGTGTAGTTCTCCACTGGTGGGTTGGCATTACTGCTGCAAGTCAGATTCACTGAACTGCCCTTGGCAATCACATCAGACTCAGAAAATGATATTTTTGTGTTCTTTGGTGCATCTGGAATAAAGGACATAGAAACCTGTCATGCAATCACTGGAGAATCTGAGAGATGTATTTAATTTAAAGAAACACACATAGATAAACTGCAGTATACAGTACAGTACACTCACTATACTGTAGTAACCTCATCACACAAAAGGACATATTGTGACAGCTATCAATCATTATGCTGCTAATTCTAACAGTGGTTTACAGTGATAAACATACATTTATTTCTGATTGTTCCTAATGTTTACTGTTTATTTAAAGAGATACTCACATAAAACCTGGACAGACACAGCAGGAGAGTTCTGATGACCAATCATATTGGCTGCTCGACAGAGATACTCTCCACTGTCCTCAGAACAGATCTTGCTGAAGGTGAGTGTGTTCTCCTTTCCTGACTTCAGTTCTACAGCTCCACTCCTCTTGATCCAGGTGTATGTGTGTACTGGTGGATCAGCTTCACTTATGCAGGTCAGAGTCACTCTAGTTCCCTCAGTTATTTCACCAGATGGATAAGACACAACTCTTGTGTTCTTCGGACGATCTGCATACAAATTGGCAAACCTTTATAGTCCAGTTATGTCACAGGTAATTTAATGCCTAACATTATCATTTATCAATGTGTTGTTAAAGTTGTACCCATTGATATGTGTGGCCTGATAGCTGTAGTGTCCTAACAACAGAATAATTAAAAGTTACTGTGAAATTAAGTAGATGTACCGCAGAATATGACCGCCGCCCAGTCCAGCACATTTTTTCAACAAAAATAAGTCTCGCTGAAAGGCATATATGATTCTAACTGTCTTACTAAATTGCATTATGCACACTCAATTATCACTGGTATCTGCTAGACAACAAGTACCAAAACATGATTAGTTCATAGATTTCACATGTAAAATACATTTTATACAACCCCACCCCTTTCTTGCCTGTTCATAATTCTGAGAAATTCTTGAATTGTGTGCATGTGTGCGTGTACATGTTTATGTTTGTGTGTGTGTGTGTGTGTGCGTGCATGTGCTTGTGTGTTTGCCTGTGTATGTGCCTGTGTGTGTGCATGTGCATGTGTACATGTCTACTGTGTGAGTATGGGTCATAGGTATGATTACTGTGAATGTATGTGTGTGCATGTGTATCTGTTTATGCTCATGTGTGCATATGGAATGGGTTAACATGACCCCTGGAGGCAAACATGCACACAAAAAATTGTCATCCTAGGCCCTACGGTTCTCAAGATGTTCACAGAAAACTCTCTTGGTGTACGGTCACTAAATGTACACATAAATTCATTTATTGTATGGCCCCCCATGAACAAAAGTCCACGAAACTTGGCATGCATTCGGAGGGTGTCATAATGATCATACACTTTCAATTTTTTTGCAGTTTTGACCATGTCAGCCAGAGATATTGTGATTAAAACACCTATTTCTTTGCTTTTTAATTTTAACTAGGTGGCGCTATACATGGTATAGTGGTAAGTAGTAATGGGATGAATTGACATGGCCCCTTAAGACCAACATACAAAAAAGGAGGTCCTCCTAGGCCCTACGGTTCTCGAGATATTCACAGAAAACTGTGTCTGGCCACCTACAGGCCAGTTGGTGTACAGTAAAATAAATTAATTTATTGTATGGCCCCCCATGAACGAAATTCCACCAAACTTGGCGTGCCTTCAGAGGGTGTGAATGATCCTACATTTCCAATTTTGTGCAGTTTTGACCATGTTAGGTCACAGATACCTGCGATTACAACACCTCATTTATACTTTTTTGTTTTTAACTAGGTGGCACTATACATGAAATGAGTGGTTATGGAATCGGTTGACAAGAAGGTGGTCCTTTTAAACCCTACGGTTCTCGAGATATTCACAGAAAACTGTGTCTGGCCTACCCTCCTTCCGGGGGGTCCAGTCCAGCGGGGGGGCTACAGATCAAAACGAAAAACAATGGTTCTATGCTATCCATGTGGGGCTACATCAGAGGCGGACAGAGTACACAGCTTCATTACTTGAGTAAAAGTACAGATACCCTTTGCTAAATTTTACTCAAGTACAAGTAAAAGTACAACAGTCAGATGTCTACTTAAGTAAAAGTACTGAAGTACTTGTTTTTAAAAGTACTTGAGTATCAAGAGTACAGAGTAGCCTACATTTTTTAAATATTGCATACTGCCACAGTGCTTACATTTATGTACAGAAACGTCCTAAATGGAGTTATGAAAAATGTTAATGTTAATACCTTGGAGAATGTAAAAGGAATTGAAAGTAAAATCAAGTCATTTTTATCTTTTTACCATGTTGCCAGGGATGGGCAGTATTTCTAATACATGTATATAAAAAATGTATTTCAAATACAAAATATTTTGTAATTGAAACACTTGAAGTGAAAACTATCATTAACTTGTTCAGAAAATTGAAATAGTCTGGCGAGGTGGGGCCACAGGTTGGCACATTCCCGGGATGGACCTGCTGCGTCTTCATCCATTGTTTCGTCCATGGTTTCGTCTCTTATTTAAATTTGACCATGTATGACTTTGGCGGAAAGCTGAAGGTGATTGCTGATAGGCTGTCCCAATCAGTGGCGCCTGCACAATCCAATCATGTTTGAGAGGGAAACAACAAATTGAGGGTTTCCGAGATTTTTCTTTTTTCCTTTTTTTTAGAAGAAGTAACGGGTACTCACGGTTATGGATAGAAATGTAGTGGAGTAAAGAGTACAATATTTGCCTCTCAAATGTACTTGAGTAAAGTCATGAGTACTCCCCCAAAATGATACTCGAGTAAAGTACAGATCCCTCAAAATTGTACTCAAGTACTGTACTCAAGTAAATGTACTCCGTTACTGTCCGGCTCTGGGCTACATGCCCACCAAGTTTCGTGTACCCCGGTCTTACAGTGTCCCGGGAATGCTTGATGGAAAATTGGCCATGTGAAAAAGAAAAAAAAAAAAAAATTTATATAATGATATTTTTAAAACTTTGTTTGGTTTGTTTGATTAGTCTGTTGATTGGCCGCTGTGGGAAATCCAACATGTCCTGCCTTACAGGGTGCAGAAACTAAAGTGCTGTTATATTTAGTGTATTATGAAAGGCAACATATGACAAGAAAGAACCCAGATCAGGTAACAGTGGGACAATATTTCATTTTCAAAAGTCCAGCAATTGGTCTCTTCAGTTCCCCACATAGTTACAGATTAATGAATATTAAACATGGTAAAGCAACACAGTGGTCAATAGTGTTCCTGTACCAATTTGTTTAAAACATGTTTCTGATTCAAAATGTCTCAAAAGTAAATGTTTGTTTATTTTTTGAAAATACAGTTAGGTAACTACAGGAAGTAAAAAATGACATACTCACAGAAAACCTGCAGGCTCACAGGAACTGAGTTCTGATGGCCACATATAGCAGTTGTCTGACAGTAATATTCTCCACTGTATGTAGATGTGATGGAATAGATAGTGTATCTATATGATGACCATTGTAGCAGGGCTGTTGGTCTACCCATTTTGTACCAGCTGTATCTCTGCACTGGTAGATCAGATCTGCTGTTGCAGGTCAGAGTGACACGTGTTCCTTCCACTACATCACCAGGAGGACTGATGGACAATACAGGTGTCTGTAGGGGATCTGGACATCCATGAGTGAGAACGCAACACTGATTATAGGTCTGATTACACAAGTCAATTAAGAAAATATTTAAAAGCTCAATAAGACTGATAACAATGAAATTTGGAAGGCTACACACACACACACACACACACACACACACACACACACACAACAGAATGTGATGAACCTTAGTAAACAAGCATAATGATGTTATTTCCCTTTACCTCTGACATACAGCTGGACCCCTGGTGTTCCAATCCACTTCTGACCTTCAGTGTGTGTTGTTATCCTGCAGTAATATGGACCAGTATCTGATGTAGTTAATGAGTTTATACGTAACTGGCATCTCCCAGCTCTGCTGCAATCAACATGGATCCTGGAGTTATAGTTTCCATCAGAAAGGAGATCAGGATAATGCCAATAGTTGTCTTTTGTCCAGTAAGCTTGTTTAATACTCAGCCTTCTGGGGTAGGTGTAAGAGCAGGACATGTCCACTGAATCCCCCACAAAAGCACAGATGCTCTCAGGTTGGTAAGTGACACTCCACTGCTGACCACACACACCTACAACAGAGAATACACACCATGGAGAGATGACCAGTATTACCACACACACACACACACACACACACACACACACACACACACACCAACAACAGAGAACACACATCATGGAGAGATGACCAGTATTACCACGCACACACACACACACACACACACACACACACCAGGGATGGAAATTAAATATTTTTTCCTCCTGCCACTGTGGCTGGTGGATTTCCAAAATCTACCAGCCACTCAACTTTTTTACCAGCCACTAGAGAAATGGCATGAAAATGTGATATCATGATTATAGTAGGCTACCCAAAATGATCATGGTTATCGGCATTATTGCGATACGATTACGAAATTTGCTCTTTTAAGACTCCGTTTGTGTGAGTTCTGGAGCATCCTATAATCGACTCTCCAACTTGATCTAACTATACTGTACATTGTGTCAGTGTCTGATTTAAATATTTACAGGTATCAAGGCTATATTTAACATTTAGCATTTATTTTCTTTTTGGTCTGTTATGAAATCATGCAATGAACAATAAATGCACAGCTCAGCTTTAAGAAACTTTGGAATATTGGAAAGACTCTGGTTTTAATATTTACAATTATCTAGGTGATATTGTTAACATTTATTTTGTATTTGGCGTGTATTACAAAAGTCCAAAGTAGGAGACCTTGTAGACATTTGCTTCAATTTCAAAACCGGATTACTCTGGAACGCCCAATTGCATAACGGAATGCTTTATATCTTTGTATTCGGTAAATTCTGCTGTTTATTCTGATATGCGGTTTGTAATTTCTTGAATGAAAAGTTTGTGAGATATTCCACCACGACAAATGGGTGTGGAAATGTCCCCCTGTTTGCCTCATAAGTCTAAATAGTAGCATGTCATCTTGTTTTTTGTGAAGGTGTCGCGGGCCGGATTAAAATAGCTACGGGTCACTTCAAAACACAACTATTCGCGTGAGAATATTATGTGAATATACAACGCAGATCCACAGATCTCACTAGATTTGTTTATGCAGTCATCCTGAAATAAGCTAGCAGTGGCACATGAAAGCATAGCGACAGTTTCTTAATGGTAATGGTAAAGAGTGAGGCACTGCACCAGTGACTATAGGCTAGCCTATGCTGCGGGCGGCGGCTCACTGGTAGTTGTTATAGAACTTCAAATCAGTGTGATTTACCCTTATTGGCTAGTAACGTTACATGATCCCTACAGACACTTTCTTATTTTTAACCGTCAAATGGACTATAGGAAATTTCCAATACACTACTATACTCTCTCACATTCACTACTATACTCCTTCACATACACTACTATACTCTCTCGCAAACACGACTATACCCTCTCATACATACATGTAAAATGACTATAATAGTGAGTGTGCCTGAGTATAGTGGTGTATGTGCAAGATTATGATAGTGTGTGTATTTCGCATGGCCAATTTTCCGTCAAGGATTCCCGGGACACTGAAAGACCGGGGTACACGAAACTTGGTGGGCATGTAGCCCCACATGGATAGAATGGAACTATCGTTTCTCGTTTTGATCTGTAGCCCCCCCCCCCCGCTGGACTGGACCCCCCGAAAGGAGGGTAGGGCAGACACAGTTTTCTGTGAATATCTTCCGTAGGGTTTAGGAGGACCCCCTTTTTTTTGTATGTTGATCTTAAGGGGCCATGTCAACCCATTCCATAACCACTCATTTCATGTATAGCGCCACCTAGTTAAAAACAAAAAAGTAAAAATGATGTGTTGTAATCGCAGGTATCTGTGACCTAACATGGTCAAAACTGCACAAAATTGGAAGTGCAGGATCATTATGACACCCTCTGAATGCACGCCAAGTTTCGTGGAATTCCGTTTAAGGGGGCCATACAATAAATTAATTTATGTTACTGTACACCAATTGGCCTGTAGGTGGCCGGAGACAGTTTTCTGTGAATATCTCGAGAACCGTAGGGCCTAGGAGGTCCACCTTTTTTTTATATGTTGGTCTTAAGGGGCCATGTCAACCCACGTAACCCTCTGCACGTAAGCTTGAAATCTAGGCCTTATCATTATGTCTGAAATTGATTCGTCAAAGACTTTCGAATTCACTGAAGCGGATTATACACGCATCATGTTCAAGGAATCACTATTTACGGATGGACCACCAGAAAAGGATAAAACATCATTGACACGGACATTAGGTAAACTCCAAGAAAAAGAGACCCGTTTGTTTTTACATGCGGTCACATTGAGTGATTACCTCCGAGCAAAGATTATACCGAGGGGACTAAGGATAACTAAGACACCTTTTCTGGCACAAGATAACACTGAATTCTGTGATCGATGGTGTGAAATCTTAAATAAATGTTCATTTGACCTGATGGCTCTAACGATTAATGAGGCATCATCTCAACTTTCTGGAATAAGAAATCAAATTGGTGAAACAAAAAAGAGATGTCCGAGACTATAACAAACAAAGAAGATTTAGATAAACTACTGGAGGAGTGTATACAACGTCAGAATGCATTGGAAGAAGAAATTAAGCTAACTAAAAAGAAAAAGTTTGAACGTGACCGGGCTGATTATGAGGGAGGAGCGGTCTACAGGTGGCGTCGTCCAAGGCCGGATTCCCACACATCCACGGGAGAAGGAGGCAGGCCTACTGCAAGACTGACTGGCCGTGGACATGCGAGATATTGGCAGCATTCACGTTCGTCTCATGATTCGGATTCTAATACCAGTGTGGAATATGGACAATCTTTTTTAGAACGAGGCCGGAGAGTAAGGGAAAATCGGTCAAAAACAAGAGCGCAAAGAAATGCAGGCGCAGTAAGAGATCTACCATTCCGAGACCCATATCCAACCCGAATGAGGACGAAAAGGAGACTCTGAATATAGTGAATCTATCTGGTAAGCCTCTTTCAAATACATGCATATCAGCACTATCAAGGGGTTTATCTTTTGTCCCTACCTCCCAATGTGATGATTTTACTACACATATGGACATACAAAGATTTTTCCGTACCTTGAGATTGAAATAATTTTTTGGTAACCATACTCGAGAGAATACCCAAATTGTTGAGACACACACACACACCTCACACACACACATACACACACACCTCACACACACACACACGCACACACCTCACACACACACATACACACACATTAACCTGCAGCAGAGAAAAAACATCATGGAGAGCGGACCAGTATTACCACACCTCACACACACACACACAAACACATACACACACACACACACACGCACACACACACACACCTACAACAGAGAACGCACAGCATTGAATTCAAGCGTGTGTATAGAAGGTTGTGTGTTTCTAACTATATTGGCGTGCCCTGTTTCTAAACCTTTCTCACACAAAATGGAAAACAAGCATGATGACTGCAGACACTGATACACACACATGCAATCACAACAAGCACACACACACACACACACACACACACACACACACACAAATACACAACAACAACAGAGAGTATTTTATAGCGTTTCCATGGCACCCAAAGTGCTTCACAGTGAAGGGGGAACCTCACTAACCACCACTAATGTGTAGCACCAACCTGGTATTGTGTGGCAGCCATTATTAGGGGGTCAGATGACCAAAGTGAGCCAGGGCCTAGATTTAATGTCTCATCGGAAGGATGGCATGTCCTACAGACCAGTGTCCCCGTCACTACACTAGGGCAGGGTGATTTTGCTCAGAGCGAAGACTGCCACCAACACCACTTTCAGCAACACACACACACACACAACATTGGGATTGAACAGTTAGGTCTCAATTCCCAGAGAAGGGGGAGATATAGACAATCTTCTCCTCAGAAGAGAAGCTTTTTATACACACACTATATATATATATGTAACCGGCAGACTAACTGCTGTACCAAGTTTGTCCTCCTGTTCTCACCGTAGCTCCTCTCCTATCGGTCACGCCCTCCAGTTAGCTTGCAGGTGGCTATGTACTCATTAGCGTCAATGGCACTTTCTATAAGACCGGCACCGGAGGTGGGCTAGTAAGTAATCCCTAGGCTCCGTACGTCCTCCCTACACTGTGTTCGCTGTGCTGGCACCTATGAAAGGTATTTGGCTGTGTACCAGACGCTTCCGGGTAGTGTTTTGTTGATCTACTGAAGGTCTTGACTGAAAAGACGCCGTGTACGCGCAGGTTGCACTGTCTATTGGGAGATGTGTTAAGGTTTGCGTACTGGAGAGATACCAGGGAGTCCCATTTCCATTCATGTTGAGTGGTGTATTCCTAGAGAAAGATTGCCACTGCTGCTTTGCCTCCGGTAGATTTGAGTAATTGTAGCTCTTGCCTCATTTTGTTTTCTTTATCTTGTTTTGTTTGTCCGATTGATTTGGCCTAACCATAGGCGTTGCTGTGTTCATTTATCTGCCATCCGTTGTGGTGTGTAGGCAACAGGTGTGGTATTGGCTGCCCCAGCATTTTGCTGTGGTAATGTGTTACGGTGGTAATGCTAACATCTAGCTTTCTTGACCCAGCCAGTTATTGTCAATAGCAACCATATCTTTTCCTCCCCCCTCCAGAGAAACAGAGTGTTGCAACTGTTCTGTGGGGCAGGTCGCCGGATCTGAGTCCTTCTCTTCGCGCACTTCACACAGTATTTGTAGTGGTAACGTGCACCTCACTATTTGCAGTGATCACTCTTTGTAGTACCTGTGCCTATGCGAGTGTGTGTGTGTGTGTGTGTCTGTGTGAATAGGCAACAGAATCAGCAGCACGGGTGGTGTGTCGGTCTCACTCCTCTTCCAGGACAGGTAACCTCTCCCGAACAGCTGATCAAATTAACCCTACGTGATTACATGTAATATTCCTGGTGGCAGCTACTACCTTCCTCTTGCTGGCCTATTGGGCCTAATATGTATTGCACTCCATCCTGAGAAACAAACCAAAGACTGAATTGTTTGTGAATAAATATTGTTTATTTTTTCATTGAAATACCACGTCTCTGTCATTACTTGCTTATCTGTGTGCGAGAGCCCTCTTGTCTAAATCAAGGTGTTGGAGGTCTAGCTAAAGTACATCTTGGTGTGAAAGGCCCCAAGTGGCGTAGTCGAGCACCATAGAGCAGGCGCGCAGGAGGCACGGGGGACGTGGGGGATGTGTCCCACGCAGTGCTGAAGAGACAGCCGTCGTCCCCCTCACTTTTGATAAGGACAAAAAGCCTTATATACGCTAAATAAATAATAACATATAGGATTTGCGCTAACTATGTAAAACTCCCCATTAACAGCATCACATCACTAACCACAGCCATCTACAGTAGGCTACTGTAAGACTGCACAATCTCATATTCACTCTGTTGGATATCTGAAGCCAGTTTCTCTACTAACAACCATCATTAGAGATGCTTTTCGTTTGGAGCGGCATACTGGTAGGCCATCAAAAGCATAACATTTTCGGTTTGGTTTGGGATCGATCTAATTTACTTTTGGACTGTTTGATTATATTGCTAAATGTTGGGACTGATGGGCACTGAACTCTGGGAGATATTTGATGGTTCACTGTTATGTTTCATGCAGTTGAAAAAGTGTCGGGATTTCCACCGCTGTTTATTGCGAGACAAGGCAGCCATTCATTGAATAGGGGTTGTGCTGTAATAGAAACCTTTTTGCGTAGCCAAGTAGCCTAAATTGAGTTATTGTTTAATTAAGCTTGAGAACGTGTGTTGGAGACCCATGATAGGAAAACGACTTTATTAATCCAACCAACAATATAATAAAATATTAAGAAGAGGTGTTATTTCATTGACTTAAATCGAAGCAATGTCTTCTAGTGCTGGTGGACTGATGGCAATTGCTGGTATAGGCAAATATGGGAACCTGCCTTTATTTGTCCGGCCAGGGCTCGAATTAGGCTACGTGGGAGCCAGAGGGAGCCGAGCTCCCATAGAGTGACGACTGGCTCCCATGAAAGCAACAAAGTCAAAAACCTGAGGGGGTCTCTCATATCTGAAGGTGTCTGGCATTGTAATTTAATCTTAAACAACCGCTCATTATCCATCCCTGTGCGATCTCTTACCATTAAAGACGTTATCCTAAATTAAAATATAGGCTACTACGGGACGTAGACCTACGCTCTTGAACGCAGCATGACACTTCACCACCACACCACTAGACTATATGAGCAAACCGTATCGATTTGACAGCACTCGCAAATCTGAAGTCACCCTGCTTTGATGTGAGTGTTTTGTCTATTTGCATAGGCGTTCATTGGGCTAGCCTACGTGGTTTGATACGTGCTGAAAAGTCCTGTTTGCTGTTGAACTTGCGCTTTACCTATTCTATGTTGATTGACAAAGCCATACATTATGGCCCATAATGCAGCCTACAATTGATTGTGTTGTCTGATGATCTAGCTATCCTCTGCCATTCAGAGCTCCGGAAAGTTCCCAGCTATTTTGAAACACCTGTTAGCAATCTCTGATGTCGGAATATTCTTTGGCTACCCGACAATATCTATTAATTTTCCACGGTTCAACACATTAGCCTACTAGAACATAGTTTGGCTGGCTTTATTCATTTCTGCCAGTTAGTGCTTTTTCCCCTGTGTATAAGTTACACTACATGCATTATTGTGTTTGACACTGAGTGATAGCCTGAGTAATCTGAGACGGTGGTCTGGTTTAAATGAGTTACGTTGTGAAATTGAGAATGGCACAGACTAAATCGTTTAGTCTATTTCTTTGTATTGTGAAATTGAAATGAGATATGGACTATTATAATCAATAATATGTTGAAATTAATTAAAACTAATCAATTTCTATGAAAAATCTGTCTGTTGTATGCGTGTGTCAAGGTAAAGCCTAGGCCTACCGTGCACATACACTGTAGCTACTGCGCAAAAGCGCCACTTGCGCCTAGGCTATTTCATTGTATCGCCTTGTTAGGCTATGCGCGGGGTGTGTCAACTTTTTATGAGATAGAGAGACCCCCTTAAACTAAGACAAAAAGATAATTCGAGCCCTGTGTCCGGCTATAAATAGAATCAATCCCGGGCATAATTTGAGGATTTATGGTAGCCTATGTCCTGCTCAACATGACATTAGCTGTTATGGTTATTGATAACAAACTCAACTAGCCTACTGATCAACTCGTTTTCACTAGCCTAACTATAAAATACAAGTATATAGGCCTACCCAAAGTTTTTGTTCTAAGACATAATTTCAAGACACAAATTGGATACTTCAGTTACCTTGGTGCATAAATCCCAGAGAGTAGGCGACCACACCCCAGAGTGATGGGCCCTTCTTAGGCGTTCAGTGTAGGGTATAAACAAGCTGAGAATTTAGCGGTGTCACATCTGGCTGTCACAGACATGGGGAGCTCTTTGAAGCTTGGGATAATGTGGTACAGTTACTACAGTAACAGTATTTTATTTTACTTCTTATGTAATATATTTTTTTTTCAGTTTTATAAATGCTTTGTTTAAATGCTGTTGGAACAAATAGTAGATTATAAAGGCAACTTTCTGTTGCAATTTTCTGTGTGTTCTAGACTGGTAACTTGTTAAGCCAACATGTTCTAACATTGCATAAATATTAACTGCAGACACATAGTGGAGAGTTGATTTGGTTTACACCAGACAATTTGGAACACCCAGGCTACAATTTAGGTACTGCAGGCCTAACTAGGCTATTTGATCATGTAGTCTATGTTTGGATCATAGGCATGATGATTCATTCATGGCTTCATAAAATATCAACATCATGTTGCTTTTAGAGTATTCTACCATTGGCCCAAGTAGTGTAAAATAAATCTAAAAAAATTAGTAGAATTGCACATAGCACATAGCAAGAAGATGGTCTGAGGGCAGATCTGGCATTGTGTTCATCTCACAGTTTTGACAATTTTAATCAAACAATATTTTGAAAACAATCAATGGTATTATCTTAATATTCTGGCAAGTTTAAAATATGATGGTCGAAAGTGGGCCAGAGGTGGCGATCCGATATCTGGAAATCTGATTTCACTATGGGTTTGTGTTCACAATTTGGTCCCCCTCACTTTCAAAATATCTCCTGCGCCCCTGCCATAGAGTCAAGACCCTTGTCATCTGACTCCCGTGGTCACATATTTAGATACCATGTCTCCAAAGGGTCTAAACATGTATTTTGATCTTAAACCTTTCTTGTGATGTTTCCACCATGCTAGTCTTCCTATATGACATAGCCAACTGTACATTCTTATACACTTAAAAAAGCCCTATGCAGGTCTGGTTATTCCTTCGCTGTTTCTGGGTTTTCGCCTGATTTGGGCTCGCATTATTCACGACATAGCTCCCCCTGCAGCTTCGGTAGCAAGTGACTGCTACGCTAAACCCCCAATAGCTAGCGAGCTAGCATCAATAAACCAAGCTAAACACATAGGGCTCACAATAAAACGGTCAGGCAAAAATCACATTACAAAAACGAAGTTCACCCAAAGGTAGGCTACTTACAATTTCAACAGCAACAAAGCCAAGTCGGAGTCCGTTTTGCAGTCTTCTTAGAAACTACAATCTGACTAAATCTGACTACATTTTCGAGTATTTCCGCCGAGTTACATCCGGATGTGTTCCGACCGTGACCAGAAAGTTGCATATTCGGTTTTTCCGCGGAGAAGCACTAGGGGGAGACGAAGCACCCACCAAACGACCCAAAAAGTGTTGTAGAACCATCAGAACGACTCTCAACCTGCATAATTAAGGTCATTTTTGCTAAAATTGTTGCATAGGGCCTCTTTAACTGTTTTTTCTGATTGCTTAAGCACATTTTTTGTAACTATGGCTATTTTTGCAAAACTCTACACACAAATAAGAAAACCTTTCACAAATCAGCAAAACATTGTAGTTTTTTTGCAAAAGCTAACACACCTTGCTTAACTCTTCACACCTTCATAAAAATGGTGTTTTCGTATCAAACAGTAAACACAAGCATCATAATAATAAGCACACAATGTGCCAACAACACACTGATGGTATGAATAAAAAACACATCTGGCTTTTGCTTTCAATGTAATGAGAGATTTGGGCCTAGTGCCTTGCATGTCTGTGCTGATTGCCACCCATGGGTGCAACCTGACTGTTTACGTAAGGCAGGTGTCTGATCACTAGGCCTATATGGTAATGCAATATAGGCCTTCCCTACCAGTTCTTATTTGCCTGATTAAGATCTATAGAGATTGACTGAACGCTGCCTTTTAAAGATAAATAAAGTATCTCTTGGAGCCAATACAGTATGCAGACCATCTCCTTCTCTCTCTCTGACACGTTTTGTCTGGCACCTTTTACAACATGTTTTGGATGTGCGCACCCATCTCTACAAAAATTGTTTGTGGGTAACACATTCATACACACATCACTTCTCAGAAGAGCTGCAGCTCTATATAGAAATGCAGAAGTTTGCTGTTTGCCTTAACTCGCATGAAATGCAGTAAATATTTGATACATATGCAACATGTATGTCAATGAAATAGTCAGCCTGAGTAGGTAGTATGTAGACAACCCCATGGAAATGTAAAAAAAATGAAATTTCACACCATGCATGCTAGCTTTCACATGAGCCAACAGTGACATAGACAGGAAAGAAAAACATTAAGTGTTTAACATACCTTGAGTTGTGATCAGGACCATCACAGAAAGAGAGGTCACACAGATCATTGCCATCAACAGCAAACCCTGAAGGTTTCAGTTGCAACATTATAACTACAGGCTTTGTAGAAACTGACAATAAAACAGCACAGAACCTCAGTGGGGTGCAGAGCCAACTGTTAGCATGTTTCTTAGCATGTTATTTCAACTGAATTAGTTTGATTGTACAGCCTCTTCAACATTAACTTCATCTAATTTGTGTTATCAGCACTTACAAGGTAACACTACTCTTTACTTTTATTATTGTTGAAAAGACCACAAGCAGAGATGGTGATGTTTTCAACTTCACTCGTAAACACTGTTGAGTGTCAACAGGTAAAATTGAAAAAGCACAAGTAGACGTTAGGAAACTTAACCTTCCAAATAACACAAACTTATATCCATATGGTTCACATGTCCTCAGTAGCCATAACATATTTAAGCCGTCTCTTACCATGACTCGCCTCTGCTACCGGTCAGTCACTCAGTCACGTCCAGATCACAAATACGGACCAGAAGAGACAGCCAGGGCTCTTGTTGAGAGTGTGGTCAACTCTGCATAAATTACTGACGTCACTGATGAACAATGTCCTACGAGTTCCTCTTTGATATTGATTTTACTTGCCTGCACCCTAATATTAAATTTGATATTCTATTCATAATCTGTCTGTTCTTCGTAGCTATTTTTATTTGATGTTTAATTTGAATCTTTTTTTCACTTTACATGTAGATACCCCTCCTCCACCCCTATACTGTACAAGTGCCTCCAGGCAGCTATGTGGCCCCTCAGCTTCCTGTGTGATTAAGAGTCTTCACACCACAATGATGTCGGACAAACAGCCTTTATTGTAGCACGTCTGTTTAGCATTTTAGCCACTCCACTGAAATCTATATTAATGTGTGTGTATGAGTGTGTGTGTGTGTGTGTGTGTGTGTGTGTGTGTGTGTGTGTGTCATTATTGTGAACAGATAGAGAAGATAAAAGACATATAGAGAGTGAGATAAAGGCTTCTGTCTCCAAACTATGAGACACACTCCTCTGTTGCTAGAAGTGCTTTTTGGCTTTGGGCTGCTGGGCTGGACGATCTCTCCTTCTCTGCATGAGTGTCACTGGTTGCAGTGTAACAGTGTGGCCAACAGGGGGAGCTCAGGATTCTGGCCTTTAAGTTGGAGGACTATAAAGGGCACAGACTCGCACAGTCAGTAACGCCTTCTGCAGGATCTCTGCTCTCTGCATGAGTGTCACATTGGCTGCACTGTGGCATTTTGGCCACCAGGGGGAGTTCAGATGTCAGAGGTGAACACAGCACAGCTGGCAGACATGGTACATTATTCTATGGATCATCTCCATCAAGTGGATCATCACGTGTGTTGATATGATGAGCGTCTGCTACGTCGGCCTTCCATCAACACTAAGAGTCCTTTCTTTCTTCTTCTTCCTCACTGGTGGAATGATTTGCTTAATACTCCTCTAAAAGGGTTTTAACACATGTTTTTTAACTATTTAAATACTTCAGAGTTTCAGTTTGTATAGATGTATGTTTTATTGTTATGATTCTGTTAATTCTATTTCATCTATTAATAATATTGCCTTTTTTTACATATCATTTGACTTAAAACCATAGGCTGATGATTTTAATGCTAATTTGATGGCAATGGACGAAAATGTCTACTTAGTACCACAAGTGTAAACATGCACATAACCATCTACAGAGTGCTGACATGACTGTGGAGTCAATGACATGACCATCACCCCAACCTGACTGGAGCTGGAGCTGTGTCATGTGGTCCAGATGTTTTAGTTCATGTGACTCTGGCTCTGATACCTGCTCTGATCAGCACTGGTAGACCAGATCTTGCTGGTGCAGGTCAGAGTGACGTCTGTTCCTTCCACTATGTCACCAGTGGGACAGATGGACACTGGAGGTGTCTGTGGGGCTTCTGTGAGAGAAATCATTACATGTAGCCGATATGTTTTATTTTGATACATGATATGCCTTCATACAGATATCATAAGCAGGGGTACCAAATGCATTTTCCTTTAATTCTGTTTGATGCAGGATCATTACCTGTCTGTCTCTGAACTGTCATTTGTACAGCACTTTGTTTTTAACTGGTGTTGTTTCTAAAAGGATTTTTTTTTAATAAATCTGATTTGAAATGGCAAACATCTATCCAATGGCATCAGGACTTTTTATGTAGGGAAAGTTTAAACTGTTATTTGCACCATCATGGACACTTTTTCTTTGGAATGTTTTAATCAATTTAAACACACAAACATATGGAGTATATTCTTCCTGAGGTAATACAGTATTATTTATGAAATAAGGGTTAAAAATGAATGAACAAATGTATAAAAAAGCAAGTGTATTTAACAATCTATAGGAACGGTCTTAACAAAGTGATACTTGAAAAATATTATCATTTGAAGAGAGTATGCAAAAAGCTTACTAAGCTAAAGTACATTATAAAAACATTATTTAAAAGAAACACTAAACTACTATATCTGCTCAGTGCAAGCCCATGTAAGCCCATGTAAGAATCAACAGCAGATTATATACTGAAACACCAAACTACTATATCTGCTCAGTGCAAGCCCATGTAAGCCCATGTAAGAATCAACAGCAGATTATATACTGAAACATAACACATGATTTGTATGAACCCTTCTACAGATAGCTGATGTGAATATCAGCAACAAAGAATAACACTGGACACAAAGTACACAGGAATGGGAAGTGGACAGGCCACTGGTCCTAAATATCTTAAAGTCACACCTCTCAGACATTGCATTTGAGATAGTCAAAATAGGGTAACTTATGTTATCAGAATTGCATTTTAGGTAGTATTTGTGTTCAGGGTTTGGTAGACTGCATCAGGTTGGGTGTTGTTGGGGTTCAGGCTCTGGTAAACTGCATCAGGTTGGGTGGTGTTGGGGTTCAGGCTCTGGTAAACTGCATCAGGTTGGGTGGTGTTGGGGTTCAAGCTCTGGTAAACTGCATCAGGTTGGGTGGTGTTGGGGTTCAGGCTCTGAGGTTGGGTGCCATCAGATGGTCCACCCTGGGCAACATTAACATAATCCGGGGTATTCTAAAGAGAAATAAATCAGTTGCATGTACATAACCAATTACTTGGTTACTGGGTTACTTATGATATAAATAAACCATTCATGAATGTTGCACAAGTAAACAATCCCGATATTGTGTTTCTCACCCGGTCTTCCCTTGTCTGTGTTGCATTTTTCTTGCATTTCTTGCTGCAACAAAACAACACAGAAATTGTCCACAGTCTTGATTTTTTTCCCCAGACAGTTTCAGATTCTAATTCAGCGATTCTAAACCATTTCAAACTTATGTGTGTTTTCTTTAGTGTTTAGTTTAAATATAATGTAAGTTTCTCTGGACAGTGTACAACTGGGTCAACACTGCTATAATAAATATAATCTTTGGTATTGTATGATATTAACATTAGCAGACTGTATTTTAATCACATCCAGTCTTGAATTTCCCCTTGAGGATCCATAAAGTATTTATCTATCTATCTCTATCTACTCACATCATTAAGAAAACTAAACAGAGGAGTCCCACAGCTCCACAGACAGAGACTGTTATCACAGCAGTGGAGACAGGGCTCTGGCCACCTGAAGGAATTAATGAGACAAGAATGAAGTGAAGAGGAGTTCTCCCGTTAACTCATCACTGAAGAAAACTGGACATGTACTGATACCTAATTTACTAATCCAGACTATAATGGACACATCAGTAGACTTCTGAGGTCCATATTTATGTATTTATTATTTAAAATAAAATACTGTATTTTTCAGTAGTTTGAAACTGTACTTTACTAGCGGACTCTGCTCTTCTGTAGGAGTCGATGTGAAACAAATGAGATGAGGAATTACAACTTAGGGCACATTCACACTGAGTCCGTTTAACTGGACCGTACCCGAGTTTGATTACTCCCCCCTAGCCCTGACCCAGCTGGTCTCTTCACATTACATTTTCATTAGCGGACCTGGGTCTGTTTGTGTCATAAACATTAGCTTCTTTTTACCAATATCGCTTGGCAACGTCGCAAAAACAGCAGTTTATTTCCTGGTTTTGGAACATATAGCATTCAAACTTCGCCGGAGTTCTAAGTACCTAGTATCTAGGACCCCAGACCCCCGTTTTCAAGCGGACCCTGGTCACATTAGGAAAAAATCACCGAACCATAGGTCCAAATGAACTCGGGTCCGGACCAAACAGTTGTATGAATGTGCCCTTACACTGCTGTGTGATGAGATGCACTGATACATTCAACTATGACTGACATCACATTTCAGTTATCAGCTCCATATTTATTCACACACACTCACAATGAGAGAGAGAGAGAGAGAGAGAGAGAGAGAGAGAGAGAGATATCTCCTTACTTGTAATTGTGATGGACACAGTAGTTGAGGTCTCAGCTCCATATTTGTTCTTGGCCTCACAGTAGTACTGTCCTCCATCCTCAGAGCTGATGTTACTGATGCTGTACTGCTGTCCTGATCCTACTGGAGTGGACTCATTCACCTTAAACCAGGTGTAGCTCTCCACTGGTGGGTTGGCATCACTGCTGCAGGTCAGAGTCACTGAAGTGCCCTTGACAATCACACCACACTCAGAAAATAAAACAGTTGTGTTCTGTGGTGCATCTGGAACAAAGGGCATACAAATATGTTATATATATATATATAGACACTGCAGTATGCAGCACAGTACACAGTATACAGTATATGCGCTGTAGTGAACTCATCACACAATTGGAACATAGTGCAGATATCAATCTTTCTGTTGCTAATTTTGCTGTTGCTATGAAGTGATACTCACATAAAACCTGGACAGACACAGCAGGAGAGTCCTGATGACCAATCCTATTGGCTGCTCGACAGAGATACTCTCCACTGTCCTCAGAACTGATCTTGCTGAAGGTGAGTGTGTTCTCCTTTCCTGACTTCAGTTCTACAGCTCCACTGTTCTTGATCCAGGTGTATGTGTGTACTGGTGGGTCAGCTTCACTCATGCAGGTCAGAGTCACTGGGTTTCCGTCAGTGATTTCACCAGATGCAGAAGACTTGACTGTTGTGTTCTTTGGATGATCTGCAACAAAGGATATTGGAAAAATAACAATTGAATAAGTGCATTGAAATTTCCTTTACACAATCATTACATAATTATTCAATTCATATCCTCTTATTTAAAGGCACACATGTGACAGCAATGGCGCCTACTCCCAATTATGTGGATTAACATATTTACTCACATAGGACTTTGACAGACACAGCAGGAGAGTCCTGATGACCAATCCTATTGGCTGCTCGACAGAGATACTCTCCACTGTCCTCAGAATGGATATTGCTGAAGGTGAGTGTGTTCTCCTTTCCTGACTTCAGTTCTACAGCTCCACTCTTCTTGATCCAGGTGTATGTGTGTACTGGTGGGTCAGCTTCACTCATGCAGGTCAGAGTCACTGGGTTTCCCGCAGTAATGTCTCCAAGTTGGTTAATCACAATGTGGGTGTTTTTTGGAAGATCTATTAATCAAAACCATTAAAAATGTATATGGAAATGGACTTATGTTTCTGTGATTTCAATATTGTGGCATCCACTGTATTACCTTAATTTGGTACATTTGAAGGGATTTGATAATTAACAATT
The DNA here is from genome assembly GCF_046254945.1 of Alosa pseudoharengus. Lineage (NCBI taxonomy): Eukaryota > Metazoa > Chordata > Actinopteri > Clupeiformes > Clupeidae > Alosa > Alosa pseudoharengus. The sequence continues at coordinate 2,345,493 of NW_027468696.1, read as the reverse complement.
TGCTGCAAACTCAAGTCATCATACGCATGACTGATTGGTAAGAAGTTAAAAAAGGAACACTCACAGAAAGCCTCCAGGTTAAAAAGATATGAACTTGTATAGCCACAGTCATATCTTATCTATATTGTCCACTGTGTATTGGCTTGATGTTATACATGGTATAAGTGTATGAAGATTGTTGCTGCAGGGCTACATGGCTACCAGTCTTGTACCAGCTGTAGCTCTGCACTGGTAGATCAGATCTGTTGCTGCAGGTCAGAGTGACGTTTGTTCCGTACAGTATGTCACCAGAGGGACTGATGGAAATGAATGGAGTCTGTGGGGCATCTGAGGAGATATTTGACACAATCATGACAAGACTGTTTCCCTACACCTGAAGGCTATAATAATCCACAAACATACTCACACATTATAACATAGAGCACACATGCATGTACACACACACACACACATTAATATGATGCGGAACCTTTTACCAAGCATAATGAGGTTTTATTTCCCTTTACCTCTGACATCCAGTTGAACACCTGGCTGTCCAATCCACTTTTGACCTTCATCATCTGTTGTTATCCTGCAGTAATATGGACCAGTATCTGATGTAGTTAATGAGTTTATACGTAACTGGCATCTCCCAGCTCTGCTGCAATCAACATGGATCCTGGTGTTATAGTTTCTGTCAGATTGGAGTTTACGGAAATGCACTTTTGTCCAGTAAGCTTGTATATTGTACAGCCCACTGGGGTAGGTGTAATAGCAGGACATGTCCACTGAATGCCCCACAAAAGCACAGATCCTCTCAGGATGGTAAGTGACACTCCACTGCTGACCACACACACCTACAACAGAGAACACACACCATGGAGATATGACCAGTATTACCACACACACACACACACACACACACACACACACACACCTACAACAGAGAACACACACCATGGAGATATGACCAGTATTACACACACACACACACACACACACACACACACACACACACACACACACACACACACACAAACAAACAACAGAGAACACACATCATGGAGAGATGACACACACACACACACACACACACACACACACACACACAGACACACAAACACACCTACAACAGAGAACACACACCATGGAGAGACGACCAGCATTACCACATACACACACAGACACACACACACACACACACCTACGACATGAAACACACAATGAAGACTCAGATGGGGCACACTCAGAGGGCTTGGGCAGGGAACAAGCAGACAAAGACTGGACAGACTCGGGCAGGACGACAGACACGACAGAATCAGACACGACAGATGCAGACATAGGGGCAGGGGAAGGGACAGGAACAAAGACAATGACAGGGCCAGTGACTGGGATGGTGACTGGGACAGTAACAGGGACGGTGACTGGAATGGTGACTAGGATGGTGACCGGGACAGAGACACAGACAGAGACAGAGACGGGCACGGTGACTGGCACGGTGACAGGGATGGTGAGTGGCACAAAGACAGGCACAGTGATGGGGACAGGGACAGTAGAGAGGAAGGCGTGGCGTAGGGGGGCACAGGAGCGGGCCCCTCTGGGCTGGGCACAGGTGCAGGCCCCTCAGGAGGTATGGTGTTGGATGACCGGGTTGGCCGACGCTTGGCACCACGTCTCCTTCGGGAGGGAGGCTTGAGGGCAACTGGGACTACTGCAAGACCTCTGAGTGCAGAGAGAACTGCAGCTGAGCTGAAGATCTGGAGTGGGATCAGCTGGATGGAGGCTCACCTGTCCCACCCTAAGGCCCTGGTACTCTGGCCTGAAGCCAGTGGATGTGGGGGCAGGATCTGGCTGGGGGCTAGCAGCCTCACTGGACCGAACTAGGAGTGCCTGCAGGCTTCTGCTAAAGTTGGTAGTCTGTGCCAGTAACTTGGGTGCCGCTGGAAGTGCCGCCAGCCAAGATTTTGAGGAGAGATTCCTCTCGATCAGAGTCACAGCCGCCAATTTCCTCTCCAACGACGTGATGCTATGGAGGACTGCGTTTAGCTTCTCGAAAATGTAGCCGATCTGTTGAGGCTCCTCCCAGGGTGGTTCGGGGTCTGCTGGGTCCATCTTGGTCGGATTGTAATAATAATAATAATAATAATAATACGTTTATTTTATATAGCGCCTTTCTCAAACCCAAGGTCGCTTTACATAGTAGGAAGGCAGGGAAACACAATAACAAACAAACAAACAAACAATACAACAGAGACAAAGGCAGGGAAATACAATAACAAACAAACAAAACAAAACAACAAAGACAAGTTATCTGCATGGAACTGTGTTGGGTGTGGAGGAGAAGTGATCATTAAACAGAAAGGTCTTGAGATGTGCTTTGAAGAAAGGAAGAGAAGGACAGGCACGAAGGGGTTGGGGGAGGGAGTTCCAGAGTTTGGGGGCCAAGGCACTGAAGGACCTGCGAGAGTCTGGAGCGGGGGATAGCCAAGAGGTTTTGGTCAGAGGATCTGAGTGAGCGGGAAGGAGTGTAAGGGGTCAGGAGGTCGCAGATGTAAGGGGGAGCAAGGTTGTGGAGGGCTTTGAAGGTGAGTAGTAGTACTTTGTATTTGATCCGGGACGGAACTGGTAGCCAATGGAGTTGATGGAGAATGGGGGTGATGTGTGCTGATCGTCTGGTATGGGTGAGGAGCCTGGCTGCAGAGTTTTGAATATATTGTAGTCTTTGAAGGGTTTTAGTGGGGAGACCAACGAAAAGTGAGTTGCAGTAATCTAAACGGGACATAATGAAAGAGAGAACCAAAGTCTGTGCATCACTAGCAGAGAGCAAGGGTCGGAGGCGTGCAATGTTACGGAGGTGAAAAAAAGCAATCTTAGTGAGTGATTTGATATGAGGATCAAAGCTAAGGGTGGAGTCAAGCTGAATACCAAGGTTTTTAACAACAGGGGTGGAGTGAACAGATGAGCCATCAATGTTGAGAGTAAGATGGGGAGATTTGGTGAGGATGCTTTTAGGGCCAATCAGCAGAATTTCGGTTTTGTCTGTGTTGAGCTTAAGAAAATTGTTTTGCATCCATAATTTTAAGTCAGAGAGGCATTCAGTGAGGGAGCGTGGTGGGGGGTCAGAGGGAGAGGGAGTGGTAAGATAGAGTTGGAGGTCATCTGCATAGCAGTGGAAGTTGAGACCGTGGCTGCGAATAATCTGGCCAAGAGGGAGGATGTATATGAGAAAGAGGAGGGGCCCAAGTACAGAACCCTGGGGACACCACGAGTGACAGGGGACTTGGGGGACTGATGTGGACCAAGTGTTACAAACTGCTTTCTGTTGGTGAGGTATGACTGAAACCAATTGAGGGCTGTGCCAGAAACACCAATAGCAGACAGACGGGAGATTAGAACATTGTGGTTGATGGTATCGAAAGCAGCACTAAGGTCAAGGAGAATGAGAATGTTAAGGCCTCGTTATACTCGCCGCACCGGACCGGTAGCGCGAAAACGTGACGTCAAAATGACGTAGATCTCGCTGGCGCGCCAGGATTTAAGCCAGGTAGAGCGAGGTAGCGCACCACTCATTTTTTTTCAGACGAGCGCGCCAAAGCGGAAATAGGAAGATGGATGAGTTCGAGGGAAAGCTGTCCGAGCAAGTGCGCCTCTACAGGCATCTGTACGATCCTTCAATGAAGGAACACAGAGATGCCCAGAGGTGCCAGAATTCATGGCGAGAAATCGCCATGAATGTTGGAAGAGAGGAGCCACACTGTAGGAAGATTTGGAAGAACCTCCGCTTGGAAAAGTGAAAAAGAAGTCACAGGCAGCTACAAGAAGTGGTGCTGCAGGAGGATACAGACCTGCACCAATTCTTGAAGAGCTGTCATGGCTTGCCAATTTTGTGAAGCACAGACCGACAGAAACAAATATTCAGGTAAGCAGAACATGTTTTTTTTATTTATTATTCCTTGTTCAATCAATTTGCTCCTGCCGGAAGCAAACTTTGAATAGCCTAACGTTTAAATGATACGGTTTGTTAAACATAAATGTTGAATTTGACGTGGCCTATAGGCTATATTATTAACATTGTTGTTTTTACATCAATCCAGACGTGCAGCCCAGCGACCGAGTCCTCGATGCGCCAAGCGCCCGAGGCTTCACAGCTGTGTGGTTCTCTGACACAGTTTGAGTCGTGTACAGAGTCCACCGACTCGGTGAGATCCTCCTCACCGTGCCGATCAACCTCTCCACCACTCGCCATCCCAATTTCCCCCATCTCCCAAGTTCCGACAGCGTCCTCATCCTCGCTGAGTGCCCCAAGAAAGAGGAAGAGACGGGTGGGCGACGACTCTCTGATGGCAGCGCACATTGAGTACCTGAAGAGCCACAGGGAGAAGATGTGGGCTGAGTTCCAAGAGAGAGAGGACAGATGTGTGCAGCTGGCGAACAAGCAACCACCTCCTACGTCGGGTTTTTTACAAGTCTGTGCGGAGATGATGGAGACTGTTGACCCGTTGACTGTTGACCAGCTGAAGCAGAAAGTGCTTCAGGTTTTCATAGATCACGCACAGAAGCACCCGCGATGATGCAACGATGCACATTGTTGATGCTATGATGATGCACATTTTTAAATGCACCTTATTGCTATGGCTAAATTTGTTTTTAGTCTTAGCCTACTTTTAGCACATTTTTTTATCTTATCGTTAAACGTAGCCTAATCGTATTGTTTTTTATAGTTATATTATAGTTAAGCTATCTAATTTTTAGTCGTGTCTTGTTGTTAGGGCTTACCTTCTTTTAATATTATCTTATTTATCTTATTTACTTATTATACTGTTATGTTATTGTTCATCTATTTGTTAATAAACCTTGGTTTTATGTAAGTGGTGTCTGTTGTTGTGGTCGAAGACGAGTGAAATTACGAGGCAAACAAGCGTGACATAATGCTCAAAACGACATTAAGTTATAAAACAGGGAATTATTAAGTCATTAACATAGGAATAGTATAGGCATAGTCAGTATAACCAGTGAAGGGCAACGCATAGACAGCCAGGTGCACATGAGAACACTATTCATATGATAACTGTTGCCATACACTCTGTCTGGAATGTTGATGGCTGGCCCAGGAGCAGGTGCTAATGTGTGCCAGTGGTGTAGAATAGGCAGCCATGTGCACATGAGAACACTATTCATATGATAACTGTTTCCATACACTCTGTCTGGAATGTTGATGGCTGGCCCAGGAGCAGGTGCTAATGTGTGCCAGTGGTGTAGAATAGGCAGCCATGTGCACATGAGAACACTATTCATATGATAACTGTTGCCATACACTTTGTCTGGAATGTTGATGGCTGGCCCAGGAGCAGGTGCTAATGTGTGCCAGTGGTGTAGAATAGGCAGCCATGTGCACATGAGAACACTATTCATATGATAACTGTTGCCATACACTTTGTCTGGAATGTTGATGGCTGGCCCAGGAGCAGGTGCTAATGTGTGCCAGTGGTGTAGAATAATTATACAGAAATTATAGACACAAGGGTACCAGTATTAGAAGAACTAAATTTTATTACAACTGTATTACAGTATTCTACACGGATCAAGATCGGATCAGTTCAGGCAACCTCTCCGAATGACTCTGTCCTGCCAGGGAACAAGTCCTTGCTGTGTCTGAAAGAATGTCTTGAGGTCCTCTCTCACTGCACTTGCAGCGCGGGATGCATGTGCTGTAGACACTCTGGCTACAGCTCTCATGTTAGTGTCATCTGCAACAACCCTCCTCCATTCACCTGGCTGAACTTCACCTGATTGTGATGTGGTATCTACGAAAGTTGGTGGGATGTATCTGCATGCTGGAGTGTGAGCAGCATCTGTGTGTGTGAGCATGTTGTGAAGAGCAACGCATGCCTTCACAACATCCACAACTTTGTCGGGTGGGAACTCAATGGGTTTCTGGAAAATCCTCCAGCATGCAGCCAAGATGCCAAAACTGTTCTCAATGATCCTGCGGGCCCTTGAAAGGCGGTAGTTGTACACTTTCCTGGCATCATCCAGATTGACACCTGGATATGGCCGCATCAAGTTAACATGTAGAGGGAAAGCAGCATCTCCAAGGAACACATGGGGCAGGTTGATGTTGGTCCCTGGCAAGTATGCAGGCTGTGGCAGTTGAAGGGTGTTCTGCACAAGACCAGCGCCAAACTCACTGCTTTGGAAAATCCCCCCATCACTCTCACGGCCGAAAGCACCGACATCCACCATGGTGAAACGATATCTCGCGTCACACACGGCCATAAGCACGATGGAATTTGCACCCTTGTAATTAAAGTGGTCACTTCCAGCATTCGCTGGGGCTTTGATTGTGACATGCTTTCCATCGATGCATCCCAAGCAATTTGGAAAATTCCACATTCTCCAAAAGTCTCGCGAAATGTCTTTCCATTCATCCCCTTTAGGAAATGATACGAAGTCATCTCTCAATGCCCGCCAGATTGCTGTACACACTTCGGAAACTATGCTGGATACAGTTGCCGTCCCTAGTTTGTAAGAGATAGCAACTGCATTCTGACTGGAACCGGATGCCAATACTCTCAGAGTGACGGCAAGTCTCTCTTGTAAGCTTACAGGGTTAAGATGAGATCTTTTATGGTGAATGAAAGGCTTGATCCGATGAAGTAGGTCATCGAATCGGTGTGCTGACATTCTGAAGTACTCAAAGTGCTTCTCTTCGTCTATCAACCTCATTGGTTTCACGACGCGATTGAACTCACCATATAAATGTCTGGCGTGATGCAAAGGACGAACATTCCACCTTCTTTTTCTTCGTTTCTTTGCAAGCAAAAGCAAAAGCAGCTCTTCTTCCTCATCCAGTGTGTCCATTATCATCCTAGCCAGTGTTGACATTTGCGCCAATGCTGCTGTCAGTTCTGCCATCTTCTTCTTCTACTGCGTATTGTTGGACTAGCAAAGTCGGTAGCTTTTGCTCAGTTGCGACACCTCTGTTCAGGAGAAGACTGCAAGTAGTGTCGCTGCCGCCACGCGCAAGTATAAATAGGTACGGCGCTCCTGTGACGTCACATTGTCGCGCTACAGGTCCGGTGCGGCGAGTATAACCGGGCCTTTAGTCACACCAGGTTCTCATACAGCCACACCCACTCCTCACTCTGCTGAAGCTGTTTCCAATCAGCCTCACTCCCCACTTAAATTCCAGTTGGAGTTGGATTCCCCCTCGCCTGATCCAGCCTCCTCCTGTTCTATCACGCATGTCAACCTCTCTGCAAATCTAGTCGATTTAGTCTGTGTTTTGGACACTTTTCCGTTAGTTCACTGATCCCCTATGTTTTGGACTCTTCTTGGTTTACCGTGTTCCCATGGAACTTTTGTGTGTTTGTGCCCTGTGTTTGACACCCTTTTGTCCTGGTTTTAGTCATTTTTGTGTGTTTGTGCCCTGTGTTTGACACCCTTTTGTCCAGGTTTTAGTCATTTTTGTGTGTTTGTGCCCTGTGTTTGACACCCTTTTGTCCTGGTTTAGTCATTTTTGGAATAAAGCTTACATTGTTTGAACTGTACATTCCAGTCCTGAGTCTGTGTGCTGTGACACAAACTTGCTATTTGCATCTGTTTGTTCATACATACAGTGTATCAGTTCTCAGAAATACTGCTGTGTGCCAAAGAGACAGGAAGTTTCATCTAAAAGAATTAATCTAACAACACCATCAAATTCACTTTAATTTATATTATATTTGCTCACCTTGTGTTTTATATGTGAAAACTGTTTACATTTTTTGGTTTTGTCAAAAGGGGGATCGATTCAAGAAATTTGCTCAAGCATTTTAAAATTTGGTTCAGAGAATGGAGTTTAGTGTTTTAGACATAAACAATGACAAATAGACAAATAACAGTATTTCCTCACCTTGAGTGGTGAACAGAATCACCAAAGCAAGGGAGGCCACACAGCTCGTCATCCTCAAACCCTGATCAAACAAACATAAAAACATGCTATCCATTTGTAGAAACACTGGCAGGCTTACTACCATAGATACACCATACATGCTATCCATTTGTAGAAATACTGGCAGGTTTACTACCATAGATACACCATACTTGTGTAGTGCACATCTAGAAATACACATTTTGGTCAAGAGAGCAGATCAAAATAGTTTGAATATGAATACTTTGGAAATAATACTTCCTAGAATGTTAGCTGACACGTCTACAGTCTAGTTGACTGAATAATATGTTCAGACATGTTCTGAAGTTCTTACCTTTCCGCTATCCTTGAAAAGCAGTGGTATCATGACAACAAGCGAAGCTCTCTGATGAGGAACCAAACTTGTCACTGCTGCAACAGACGGCACAGACAGGAAATGTTACGCAAAGAGGCAGTTTCATAATTCCTCATTTGACCCTCAGTTTTCTGTTAAAACTAGTGGTTCAATATTTTACTTTATTCAACTTTATGCTTGTCCTCTGTCTCTTCTTGTTTATGCCTACATCTTAACTCATTGAGTGCCAAAAATGTTTTCCTTCCCATGCGTTGAGTGCCAAAAACGTAATATTACGTTTTTAGCTTTTTTTTTAAATTACGAAACTAGACACTCTAACACACCTTATATGTGATTTTGGGAACTCTGTGATGAATGGAAATGAAATATATGACGATCGTGAAACTCATGAAAACGCACATCTGGACATTTTATGTGGACATGTTATCACAACTCGGTTGCCGCTTTGGGTCGAATCAGTGACGCATGCACGTCAGGTTTTATTATGACCGCCGCGCAGCGAAGCGGCGGTCATATAGGTTTAGTCAGATTTTTTTTTTTTTTTTCTTTTTCGCATGCCCAAATTTCCATCAATGAGTCCCGGGACACTGAAAGACCGGGGTACACGAAACTTGGTGGGCATGTAACCCCACATGGATAGCATGGAACCATCGTTTTTCGTTTTGATCTGTAGCCCCCCCGCTGGACTGGACCCCCCGAAAGGAGGGTAGGGCAGACACAGTTTTCTGTGAATATCTCGAAAACCGTAGGGTTTAGGAGGACCATTTTTTTTTATGTTGATCTCAAGGGGCCATGTCAACCCATTCCATAACCACTCATTTCATGTATAGCGCCACCTAGTTAAACACAAAAAAGTAAAAATGAGGTGTTGTAATCACAGGGATCTGTGACCTAACATAGTCAAAACTGCACGAAATTGGAAGTGTAGGATCATTATGACACCCTCTGTATGCACGCCAAATTTTGTGGAATTCCGTTCATGGGGGGCCACACAATAAATTCATTTATGTTACTATACACCAACTGGCCTGTAGGTGGCCGGAGACAGTTTTCTGTGAATATCTCGAGAACCATAGGGCCTAGGAGGTCCACCTTTTTTATGTATGTTGGTCTTAAGGGGTCATGTCAACCCATCCCATTACCACTTATTTAATGTATAGCGCCACCTAGTTAAAAATTAAAAAGCAAAAAATTAGGTGTTTTCATCACAATATCTCTGGCTGACAAGGTCAAAACTGCACGAAATTAAAAGTGTATGATCATTATGACACCCTCCGAATGCATGCCAAGTTTTGTGTACTTTCGTTCATGGGGGGCCTTACAATAAAATAATTTATGTGTTCATTTAGTGACGTACACCAACAAGGATTCCCGGGACACTGAAAGACCGGGGTACACAAAACTTGGTGGGCATGTACCCCCACATGGATAGCATGGAACCGTCATTTTTCGTTTTGATCTGTAGCCCCCCCACTGGACTGGACCCCCCGAAAGGAGGGTAGGGCAGACACAGTTCTCTGTGAATATCTTGAGAACTGTAGGGCCTAGGATGACCATTTTTTTCCATATGTTTGCCTCCAGGGGTCATGTTAACTAGAGATGTCCGATAATATCGGCCCACCGATATTATCGGCCCGATATTAGCATAAAAATGTAATATCTGTTAATATCGTTATCGGATTTTTTTTGCCTTAAAACCGATAAAATAATGCTTGCGTTCCTGAAGCGTTTACCGGTGCACAGATGATGACCTCATCAAGCTGTGTCTTGAAGCATACAAACAAGCGTGGATGGCTGCAGTAACAAACTTGCTCGCTCTGTTTCAACATTATGTCTGTGGTTTGGAATTGGCCATGGCTGTCGTAGCCCCTTGAGTTGGCCGTGACGCCCCTTTGAAAATCAGAGGTTTACAGGCCACGGTGGCCTTGGTGCCCCCTTCTTTAAATATTCTGCTTTGCGTCCTACTAATAGCGATATATATCTAGCATATGGCCAAATTACGCAGTGGAGAAAGTGACAGCGCAAGAAAGTGCGTCCAAATTAACCCATTCTTCTCAGTTGAACTACTCGCGAAGTAGCCTACTCATCACACAGACATCACAAGTATCACATGAAAGAGCTTTTTTTCAGCTTTTAAACGATGTTAGCCGCTAATTGCTGTGGTGAACGGTTCGCGAGAAAAGTAAATAATATCATTCAATCATAAATTCTACTGAAGGTTTTGCGTCCATCTCCCTACCCATTCATCTCGGTGGAATACTTCAGAACCCTTCGTTTAACATATGACAAACCATATATCAGAATAAACAGCAGACCTTACCGAACAGAAAGGTGTAAATCAGTCCCCTGTACAGTTAGCCGTTCCAGACTAATCCCGTTTTGAATTTGCAGTAAATTTCAACATACATGGATGTCTCCAAATTTGGGATTTAAGTTTTACATTTAAATTGTTCCACATTATTTCATAACGGGCCAAATACAAAACAAATATTACAAATGTCGCCTAGATATCGGTAAATCAGAGGACAGCTGACTGTAAGAGTTTGTGAAAGTAGCCTTAATGATCACAAAATGCTAAGCATGCATCTAGGCTATTTGAGTTTCTTAAAGCTGAGCTGTGCTTAAATTGTTCAATACATGATTTCATAACAGGCCAAATATAAAATAAATGTTAAATATAGTCTAGATATCTGAAAATATTAGATGATCAGATGATTTAAAGTTATATGTAATATGTCATGTTTTATGTTTTTGTATACAGTGATGCAGGTCTACTGCAGTTAATACAACTTTGATCATTTTTATAGCCTACTACTGTATAGTTAACTTTGGCCTTGGTGCCCTGACATGTGGCCTTTGTGCCCCCCACCAAATATGCCCAACTGAAGGCCAAGTGTCCTTGCCCCTAAAATGGTGAAATTCCAAGCCTGATTGTGGGTATGGCCCGTTATGTACTTCACCTCAAGCCTGAAGTATTTTTTGTAGCTCAAACAAATGTTTTCAAAATTGTGCAGTATAGTTGCTTGCCACATTGTAATTGACTCATATTTGTGCATTCATTCAATTAAGGTGATTGAGTTTTAGTTAAAGAAACAGTTCATGAAGCATCCTACAAATGCAGGCTCATTTAACACAGAAAAAGGGTAGCCTGTCATACACTATGCCTGTAGTTGGCTTTACATTCTGCTATGTTGCACATACTTGTTCAGGTACAATGTTTTATCATTTGTGAAGAAGTTTAAATTTGCCCTATTTGTTGTGGGCATTGTCAAGATTATCTCAGGGAGAGTGTAATCCAAACTGTTGTTTGAGACAATTAAAAAATAAAAAATAAACATGGCCCTTTTCCCCTAAATTAAGTTGAAGTATTTTTCTTATTTTGCACAGACAATGTTAACATTTGGAAAGCCTTGTTGCATTCAAGAATGCATCCAGTGGGGCATCACAATAACATTAAGCATGTTGTGTTAATTCCACAACAGGAGATATGTGATGTTACCTAAATTAGTTTTGAGGAAAAATAACCCACATATCGACATCGGTATCGGCTGATATCGGAATCGAAATTTGAGAGTTGGACAATATCGGCATATCGGATATCGGCAAAAAAGCCAATATCGGACATCCCTAATGTTAACCCATTTCATGTGCACACATGTGCACAAACAGATACACACACACACACACACATACATTCACAGTAATCATACGTATGACACATACTCACACGGTAGACATATGTACGCTTGCATGCACAGGCACATACGCAGGCACACATACAAGCACGCACACACACACACACACACACACACACACACACACACACACTCACACACACACCCACACACATAACATAAACATAACACAAACAATCAAGAATTTCTCAGAATTATGAACAGGCAAGATGGAGGTGGGGTTGTATAAAATTCATTTTACATGTGAAATCTATGAACTAATCATGTTTTGGTACTTGTTGTCTAGCAGATACCAAGAATTGAGTGTGGATAATGCAATTTAGTGAGACAGTTAGAATCATATAGGCCTTTCAGTGTGATTTCTTTTTGTGGAAAAAATGTGCTGGACTGGGCGGCGGTCATACTTTGTTTGCCGCTCTGCAGTACATCTAGTTTTTTGTTTTTTGTAACACGCTCTGGAAATTCAAAATTTCGTCGCCGTTTTTTAAAAAAAAAAAAAACATAGTCCAGTATTTCTTTCGAAATTGAAATGAAGTTGTATGGACTGGACTATGTTTTTTTAATTTTTTTTAAACGGCAACGAAATTGTGAATTTCCAGAGCGTGTTACAACACACTCAGCAATAAGACTCCTACAGCAAAGATGGCAACCTTTCCGGAAAGGTACTGGCTTGATTAAATTCATTCTGGACTCTCTATTCGACCACTTAAAGACCTCGGGATACTTCGGTTTGGCTTTACGGACCCTCTACTCACTACCACGTAAGTGTTATGTTGTTTGGAACTGTAGAAGAGGTATAAAAATAGCGCTTTGTAGCGGCGCAATTGAAATGCCCCGCTGACTTCCAGGCTACGAGTTGTGACTGAAAACGGTACCATCAAACTTTCTTAAAACACATCCGAATGACATGATTTTGATGTCAACTCAACGTATGTACACCCAATCATCCATAAATCGATCTAAAGTGCATTTTACTCCGGATAATTCCTTTAATGTGGTTGAACGGAGCAAGATTCCCGTTCCAGGAGCTGGGAGAGAGAAAAGGGACCATTGAGAACGCAGCATTATGATGGCACTATGTTAAAGCCATGAAGGTTCCACCATTCTTTTATAATGGTATATTTTCACACATTTATGACAAATATTTCAATGAAAATGTTTTCAGAAATAAAAAAAACATTGCAGAAATGTCCTTTTGAAGACCTACACAAACGTGTTTGAACGTTTTTTGAAGTGTGTATCTTTAATTGTTTATTGTTGTGTATCTTTAATTGTTGGAGCTGAAATATACAAACAAATTGATTGGAATTAGAAAAAATAAGTTCTTTAGGAAGAGCCGTACAGTGCATTTTCATGCACTGAAATAATTGCAATGTAGATGTTATCACTGTAAAATTAAATCTGTAAGTATTTGTCATTGTATTATTGTAAGATCATGGATGATTCATTTCAAATGGGAAAGAGAGCTCAGTATAAAATAATATTTTTCACATATCTCTGTTTCTCTAGGTCACTGAGTACTGTTGATTAAAACAAAATAAAAACATCAAAATAACCATTGGTATTACTTTACACACGTTGCTAGTTTACTGAGTTAGAGGTTCCAGGAAGCTACACTGCTACACTCTGGAGGCCAACTCCAGAGTGTAGCAGCATGTTCATGCTCCCAGAGTGTAGCGCTGTAGCTGCCTGGCTGCTTTAGCTGTTGGCTGTAGCAACTCAAATCAGGTAAAACCAATTGTTTTATGTAAAAAAATGGCAGAATACCCCTTTAAGAGATATTTGCATTTAGAATTTGGTAAACTGTCTTGTGTTGGGTGGTGTTGGTGACCAAGCTCTAGTCAATGCATTGGGTGGAGTGGTGTTGGGGTTCAGGCTTTGGTAAACTGCATCAAGTTGGGTGGTGTTGGGGTTCAAACTCTGGTAAACTGCATCAAGTTGTGTGGTGTTGAGGTTCAGGTTCTGGTAGACTGCATCAGGTTGAGTGGTATTGGGGTTCAGGCTCTGGTAGTCTGCATCAGGTTGGGTGGTGTTGGAGTTCAGGCTCTGGTAAACTGCATCAGGTTGGGTGGTGTTGGGGTTCAGGCTCTGGTTAACTGCATCAGGTTGGGTGGTGTTGGGGTTCAGGCTCTGGTAAACTGCATCAGGTTGAGTGGTATTGGGGTTCAGGCTCTGGTAGTCTGCATCAGGTTGGGTGGTGTTGGAGTTCAGGCTCTGGTAAACTGCATCAGGTTGGGTGGTGTTGGGGTTCAGGCTCTGGTTAACTGCATCAGGTTGGTTGGTGGTGGGGTTCAGGCTCTGGTAAACTGCATCAGGTTGGGTGGTGGTGGGGTTCAGGCTCTGGTAAACTGCATCAGGTTGAGTGGTGTTGGGGTTCAGGCTCTGGTAAAATGCATCAGGTTGGGTGGTGCTGGGGTTCATGCTCTGGTAAACATATGATAAATAATTTAATAGCATACACATGACCAAATAATTTATGATTCAAACAAACCACATATGAATGTTGTTACTGAATAATAATAATAAACAGTCCCTTTATCACATTTCTCACCCGTTCTTGCCTTGTACGTGTAGCTTCTTTCTTCCAAGTCTTGCTGCAACAAAACAGCACAGACATTGTCCACAGTCTACATTTATTTTTCAAGATTACTGACTGTTACCAATCACTATTCACTGTTACCAATCACTATTCACTGTTACCAATCACTATTCACTGTTACCAATCACTCTTTACTGTTACCAACAGGGGTGTAGTGGGCGTTGGACGCGGGGGAACACCGTTCCCCCACTTCTTGGGGCAAAAATATACAGACATTGTCCACAGACTACATTTATTTTTCAAGATTACTAACTATTACAGTACTAATCACACACACACACACACACACACACACATTATATTATCCACACCATACACACACACACTACATACCTTTTTGACTACTATTAATTTATTCCTTAAAGGTGTTCTAAGTGATGTTACGCAGTTTCTAAGCTAAAACATTTTTTGTCACATACAGCAAACATGACCTCACCATCCGCTAGCTGCCTGTGCCCTGAATGCAGTCTCTGTGGACAGCCAGCTCCAAAAACGGCAACAAAAACAACTTGGTCAAACCTGGACCATAAAAACATAACAAGCTGTTCCAGCGAATCACTGACAAGATGTGCGCTTAGGAGAGTTTCAATTGCATGGAAGGAAGAGGAAGGAGTAGTAAACTAGCTCTCTGTATTGTTTGAATGTCAACAGAAGTGACATTACCCAACAGCTTTGAACATCTTTGAAGTTGAGCTGTCGCTTGAGCACAGGTCATTTTATTACTTATGATTCCCTTAATGAGTATATGACAATGAAATACTTGAACTTCAACATCAGTTACAGCCCCTTTAATTGTGTAAGAAAGTACACTAACATTTGGTGTGATATTATACGAACATTATTAGACTGTATTTTAATCACATCCACTCACCTCATGAAGAACACCAAGCAAAAAAGTCCCATAGCTCCACAGACGGAAACTATTGTCACAGCTGCGGAGACAAGGCTCTGTTCACCTGAAGGAATTAATGAGACAAAAATGAAATGAAAAGGGGAGTCCCTGTTACCTCATCACAGAAGAGACATGGAGATGCACTGATACCTGATCCACTGATGCCTTCAACTGTGATGGACACAGCAGTAGAGTTCTCAGCTCCATATGTGTTCCTGGCCTCACAGTAGTACTGTCCTCCATCCTCAGATCTGATGTTAGTGATGCTGTACTGCTGTCCTGATCCTACTGGAGTGGACACATTCACCTTAAACCAGGTGTAGCTCTCCACTGGTGGGTTGGCATCACTGCTGCAGGTCAGAGTCACACAATTTTCCTTGTCTTTTGCACCAACAAGGAAAACTGTTGTATTCTTTGGGGAATATGCAAGAAACAAAATATGCATAATGTGTTTACAAGACATTTGCAAGTAATAGTAGGCTACTCATCATCACACACACACACACACACACACACACACACGCTTTAAGACACACACGCTGTTACGTTCACTACGTCACGGGTGATCAGTAGCAATTTAATGCAGGTGAATAAGTGGGAGGTTCACTTACCTGATTGAAGCACGGGCCAGTCAAGAGTTGAAGCGTGGACTAGTAAAATCCTATAGTGACGTTTTAAAATCCAGTAATGAATGAGCACGGGTTATAAGCGGGAGCGAGCACTAGTTTTGGCATGTTGTCTCGTCAGGAGAGATGCGCCACCTGCTGGTCAGAGTTACAGATGTACCTTCCAGTATGTCGCCAGGGGGACTGATGGACAATGAAGGTTTCTCTGGGGCTTCTGTGAGAGTAACCATTGCATATGTATTTACACTTTTGAAGAGGTATTTATTGAGACTATATTTCCCCTACAACATGCCAGACTGATAAACATCTAAACGCATGAATCTTAAACAGGCATGATGCGATTTTGTTTCTCTTTACCTTTAACATGCCGGTCAACCCCTGGCGTTCCAATCCACTGGCCATCATCAGCATGTGTAATCCTGCAGTAATACTTACCAGAATCAAATGTGGTCAACACACTTATATGTAGGTTACATGTAGGTTACATGTAGGTTATATGTAGGTTACATGTTTTAGTTCCAGGCTGGCAGTTTACGTTGGTTCTGTCTCTGTAGTTTGGGTCGTCTGTAAGATCGGGAAGATCACCAGACTGTTTTGTCCAGTAAGCTTTTTTAAAGATCAGATTACTGGGGTAAGAGCAGGACATGTTCACGGAAGACCCCACAAAACCACAGACATGCTCAGACAGGTATCTTCACCAGATACATCTAAATAAGATAACAGACACCGGACACACCCCCACACAGAGAGAGAGAGAGAGAGAGAGAGAGAGAGAGAGAGAAAGAGAGAGAGAGAAAAAAAAAGAATGAATAACCCCCAATCCTCCCACTAGGGTTGCCACATTTGATTTGTGAAAATCCGGGACAATCATGGCCGACCCCCCCCCCCAAAAAAAAAGATTAATGTTAAATGCCTTAATTATACTAGGCCTATTACTGGTTTTAAATAATAATTTACTAACGGTTCTTATAATGCCCTTTCACCAGCTCTTTTAAGATATCAGGCTATAAAACATTAACAATACTATGCATAATATTAAGTTAGTTACCCCTTTTCACCCTGTCGGCGTTGTGTAGGCCTACTGTGTATCTCTTTTTTCCGCCGCTGGCCATGACTTTGATTGTAGGCCTATATCCTCCTCCGTCTCGCACCCCATTTTATCAAACCAAATCGAACCGAAATTTCTTCTTTTTTTTACTAAGCTACCCCATATAGATAGATCTATAAGGCTCTGGGGTACCCTCTCCAATCTGTTGCCTAACCGCACGCACTCACTCTCTTGGACATGCTTGCTGCGCGCGGCTGGTAGTTGTAGGTGATGGATAAGGTAAACTTTCGTTTCGCAGGTCTGCATTACAACCAATCAAATAAGCGCATGCCTGCCTCCGACAGCAGGATACAATCAAGATAACTTAAGTAAAATAGTAGGATTGCAGGAGCGGAATGTAGGTTTTATTGAAAGTGAAACTAGGGAATACTTAAAAAAAATAGAAGTGCCTTTGCACCAAAAAACGGGACATTTGGTGTCCCGGGAAAGATTATCAATTTTCCGGGACAAACATTAAAAAAAGAGAACAATCCCGGGAAAACCAGAACGTGTGGTAACTCTACCTCCCACTCATACAACATATTTCAAATAAGTCTAAGTTGCTTTAAACTCTAATAAACAAGAAAAGACAAATATTTGATTCACCTTGAACGGTCAACAGAATCATCAAAGTAAGGGAGGCCACACCCCTCATCCTTAGACACATAACCCTGTTTAGACATTACAACTGTTATACACTTGTAGAAACACAGAGATGTGTTATCTCATGAATTAGTCCACAGTTAGAAGTGCATATTTTCTAATGAGACTATAGATCAACATACTTTTAACACTAATACATTTTCAGTTCTTCTTACCTTGCTGTTATTCTTGAAGAGCAGTGGTATCATGACAACAAGTGAAGCTGTCTGAACAGGAACCAAACTTGTCACCGTGACAACAGACAAAACAGGCAGGAAATGTTTTTTTTTTTAATTAGTTTTTCATGCTTCTATATTTGACACTTTGTGATGCCATCTGGGGAAATCCGTCAGATGTTGCACAGTTACCAGGAAAGAGTAAAAATAAGTTCACTGTGAATATTTTGCTGAAATTTGGTTTACATTAAATTTGTATTCTATAATATCTTGTCTGTTATGCCAGATCCCATCACATTTGTCCTTGTACATTTACACTTATATGGCAGGACATGTGTCAGTCTCACGGGCAGCCGCGGCCTACTGGCTAGGGCTTTGTACTGTACTTGTAACCGTAGGGTTGCTGGTTCAAACCCCGACCAGTAGGCACGGCTGAAGTGCCCTTGAGCAAGCCACCTAATCCCCTCACTGCTCCCCGAGCGCCGCTGTAGCAGGCAGCTCACTGCGTCGGGATTAGTGTGTGCTTTACCTCACTGTGTGCTTAGTGTGTTTCACTAATTCACGGATTGGGATAAATGCAGAGACCAAATTTCCCTCACGGGATCAAAAGAGTATATATACTTATACTATACTTAGGAAAGTGGTTTGGTCTCAAGCGGGCCTTTTGCCTAGATTCAGATCGGACGGTGAAGAGTAACAGGGACCCGTGGGAGAGAGAGATGGGATTTGCAAATGACCGCAGGTCCGGTCGAACCAGAGCACATGGACCGGAATGAGAGAGTGGAATCCATACTGAAGTCAAGTACAAGTCTCTCAAGTACAAGTCTCTCTCCAGATTTAATTCAGACCCATCCTCATTTCCTGAGCCCACTCCCATTTCTCTCTCCCACTTTAAAGGCAAAAGTGTCCAGCATCATTTTTGAAACGTTGATTATATTTCCATCCACAAAGAAGTTTTATTTTCAATAAAAATGAGAGGTATGTCATTCATAACATAACATTCATAACATGTCAAAACACATCTATAAACACTTCACATTGATGAAAAGAACATTTTACAAATAGCAAGTGTATTGGAATTTATTTGCAAAAAGCTGCACCAAATGGCAAATCTGAGCAATGCAACCAATACATGTTATGTCTACTCACTATAGTAAAAATTGTTATTGTATAACTGCATTACATATTTATATGTCACACTGAATGGTTACTTGGGAAACTCTGAATAGTGCCAAAATCCCCCCCAGAGGTAAACATATGTATTACATATTATATTGTATAGCATGTATTATAGCTGCAATTTGGTTTATGTAAGAAAGATTTTTTTTATTTGATGTGTAACACTTACATTCTGTCTATCAGTTAATGTAATGGAGTGTGTTTATGGCTTCCATTTGGTCTGTTGGTTACATGGCCCATGATAATGTATCATCAGGAGCCACATCCCTGGTGTATATAGCCTATAGGCCAAAGTTCCTGGGTGGTCCACAATCTAAACAAGGCTATTTGTGTCATTTTTCTTGCCATCATCTAATGTCATCTAATGCTTCAAGTCTGAAGGGTATCACACTGTTTTAAGATAAAAACCCACAAAACACAGCAGCACTGCTTAGAAATGTGTGATAGATGGTACAGAGCTCCATCTAGTGGATCCATATGAAGATTCATCTGAACAATGACCAGGAGGTGTGTC
The DNA here is from genome assembly GCF_046254945.1 of Alosa pseudoharengus. Classification (NCBI taxonomy): domain Eukaryota; kingdom Metazoa; phylum Chordata; class Actinopteri; order Clupeiformes; family Clupeidae; genus Alosa; species Alosa pseudoharengus. Next base: position 2,325,837 of record NW_027468696.1, on the reverse strand, counting down.
ATGTGTAGATTATGGTGAAGGAATGCAGTATCGAGGTGGAACACTGCAATACTCATGCACACCAGAAGGGGCATATAGAACAGTCAGATGGAACACTGCAATACTCATGCACACCAGAAGGGGCATATAGAACAGTCAGATGGAACACTGCAATACTCATGCACACCAGAAGGGGCATATAGAACAGTCAGATGGAACACTGCAATACTCATGCACACCAGAAGGGGCATATAGAACAGTCAGATGGAACACTGCAATACTCATGCACACCAGAAGGGGCATATAGAACAGTCAGATGGAAAGGCTCATTCCACAGACTTGGCCGAGAACATCAAGCAATTGACCTGTCACATTATTATTCAACTATTTTGCTGGTTTCTTGATGTCTTTACACTAATCTCATGCAAGTAAAATGAAGAAGGTAAACAATTACACTGACTGAACAGGGAAGTTGATATCTTAATAAACAGTGTACTCTTTATTGACAAACAAATGATGTGGCTATATGTTGAAAACATTATTTTTAAACAACAATGATTCACTAACCTGACTTGCCATATGAATTTCGTTCCGTTTAGCTCCGTCTAGCTTCACTCACATCCATCTGTGACCTCTTCCTTTGAGAGTGATTTCTGCACCCGATTTTATCGTACAGCCAATCAGGACGCAGGGCGGGAGTTTCATAGATGTGACATAGCGTAGAAGCAACTGTGAGACTGTTATCAGCGTCACGGGTTGGCTTCGATGTGAGTGGTTGAAGTAGCACGTCAATAGATGACGGACAAGTGGCTTATTCAATCATATGCAAGCATTTTTTGATTAGGCCCAGCCTTCTGAAGCAACACTTCAGTGGATTGGTCCCAGATGGATGAGTGGAGCTAGGCAGAACGAAATTAATCTGGCGAGAGTCAGGTTAAAGATTCACAGCTAGATTTTCTTTTTAATGTTTTTTCTTGTCCTGTGCCATTCTCAACAATAACCTTTTTTGCGGTTGATGATTCACAACTGTATGCTAGCTATAGTCTTACAGCAATATTTTCCAGAAAATGAATCAGATGGATCCCTGTCTTTTCAGAACACAATTATTTTCATTTATTTTCAAAAGTTTAAAACATTGGATTGCATTGTAAGTTCAAGTTACAATTCATACCAGCACAATACATGAAAACACTAGTGGCTAGATGAAAAATTACCAACTCTCAAAGAGTTCCTATAAAGAGGAGTCTTATACAACCTAAAGCAGAAAACAATGACTATAAACGGCAATAAGATAATGACTAGACTAACTGACTATTTGTTTGTGTTTTAATTTCTGTAGGAAGGTGTGTGACATTGGGTTTGTCATGTATTCTCTCTCTCTCTCTCTCTCTCTCTCCCTCTGTGTGTGTGTATGTGTGTGTGTGCGTGTGCATGTGTTTGTCTGTTTTGAAAGTGTACTTATTCATTACAAAGGCCTGCAGTCTGACAGTAATGAATCATCTAAGCATTTTGGTAGATCTCCTCCTCCTCGTTGTCAGGCTTGGGATTCTGCCCATCTGCATTTGGCTCATTGACGTTCACATAATCATCTTCATCCTACAAAAACAGACACAAATTTCCACTATAACATTTACAAAAAGAAAAACATTCTGTGTATGGGCAGTAACTACTCACATCCATCTTTTCGGCTGATTCCATAGACTTCATGGATTTCTTACAAAAGTGGCTGAAATAAAAACAATGAAAATATGAAATAATCATGTATAGAAAAGTCATCCCAAATGTGGGATTTGTTTGTCCTTTTTTATTGTAATGCATAGATAAGTATTAATAGTTGTAGCTGTCGCTGAGAACACATGTCTTTTTCTTTCTTAAACTTTTTAAAATACTTGTTTGTTATGTTATTTGTTTTTACAATAATGTAATGTAAATATTAATAATAATTAGTCTATGTGAGTTTTGTTTACAAGGGTTGCAAAATAGTGGCACCTACAGGTCAAACTAGTTAGCTGCATTTCACTCAAGTTACTGTGGTCACATGATCAGCCTAACTAATAGCAGTGCAAAATGAGCATGCAGTCCTTTTGGAGCTACGCTGCACAAGGAGTTACGTGTGCTAGAGAAAGAGGGAAAGATTAAGCAGTTTATCATAACAGCAACTCCTACATTTCTGGTCAGAAGGTGCACACGGTATGTTTGTTTGTGATGTTGTTTCATGTGTGTATTGTAATATAATAGTGCAATGTTTTCTAAGGCCATTAATACTAGTTTAATATGTGAGCTAGATGAATGTTTACTCATGAACTCTTAAGAACATGCTTATGTACAATATGCTCATGTGAGAATGTATTATGTATTTTATTTCAGTTTTTCACTGTGTTTGACGGTGTTTGACGGTGATTGAATGAGCTTAAGTTGTGAAGAAATGCAATAAAAGAAACAACAAACATCAGAAGCGTACGTTTTAATCTGACCAGAAGAATAAGTTTGGGAGCAGCTACAATAGTGAATAAATGATTTCCACCTTATCTGGTAGATGACACAGATGAAGCCAACAGTTCCACACATGGCAGCCGCTCCAAACACAAAAAACAAGATGGCGGTGTGTTCTCCTGTGAGGAAAAAAGGCTTTAAAGACGAACCTCCCAGTGACTAGAAATACTTTTTACTTACAACTAACCTGATTACACAGGGGGTAATGAGAGACAAGAGACAAACACACACACACACACACACACACACACACACAAGAGAGAGAGAGAGAGAGAGAGACACGCGCAAACACACACACCCAAATATTGCATACTGTACCTTCAGCATTGATGGATAGAGAAGTCGAATTATTGGCTCCCATTGTATTCCTGGCCTCACAGTAGTACTGTCCTCCATCCTCAGAGCTGATGTTAGTGATGCTGTACTGCTGTCCTGATCCTACTGGAGTGGACTCATTCACCTTAAACCAGGTGTAGCTCTGCGCTGGTGGGTTGGCATCACTGCTGCAGGTCAAAGTCACTGAAGTGCTGGGGAGTATTCTTCCAGAGGGCCTCACAAACACTAAGACGTCCATTGGTGGATCTACCCAGACAATCGGAGACACAAAAAGAGTTGGGCTCTAACTTGAAACCACAATGTGCACCGCAGACAGGTCTCAGTGCTGTGACAACCCCACAGAGAGAACAGGAGCCAATGCCAATACTGGCTTATTGACTGACAATAGCTAAGAGCATTATTATTTGGGTTATTAGTTAAGTGATTAGTGTTTAGTTGGCTTCTTTAGAAGTTTAATGAAAATGTTGTGCCTTTGAAGGTGAACATCCAAGCTTTGTGCTCATCCACCCATGTTTGCATGTTGGATGGCATGAATGGTGTTTATTATAGCAAAACTATTCTGTCTAGTGATTTAATTCGATTTATTTTGTGTGTGACTGGCTTAGCACATTACTTGCTGTTGCAGCACATCATACAGGGACGGCAGTGGCTCAGGAGGCAGAGGAGTCATCAAGCAACTGGGAGGTTGCTGGTTTGAGCCCAACACCTCCTGACCCTGTTGAAGTGTGCTTGAGCAAGACACTTAACCCCAGTGCTCCCGATGAGCAGGGGGGCGCCTTGCATGGCAGCCTCCGCCATCGGTGCGCATGTGTGTGTGTGTACAGTATGTGTGTGTGTGTGTGTGTGTGTGCATGTGTGTGTGGGTGTGTGTGTGTGTTTGTGTGCGTGTGTGTGTGTGTGTGTGTGTGTGTGTGTGTGTGTGTGTGTGTGCGCGTGTGTGTGAGTGAGGCATGACAGCCTCCACTATCGGGGTGTGTGTGTGTGTGTGTGTGTGTGTGTGTGTGGCATGACAGCCTTCTCTATTGGTGTGTGTGTGTGCTTGTCTGCCAGCATTTTGGTACTCACACATGACTGTGATCCTGAGGGGGCGAGATGGGAGACCCTCGTGGCCTCTAACAGCACAGGTGTAACTGCCCTCATCCTCTCTGCTGACTGGGTGGAGCTGCAGCTGGTTGCGGTTGCTGTGCTCCTCCACTAGAGGGCGCCCATCCTTCTTCCAGATGTAGGTGCCGGTGACAGAACAAGAGGATTTGCAGGTGAGAGTTACGGATTCCCCCACTCCTAGTCCCTCTGGTCCATCTACCTGCAGGTCTACATGGCATAAATCACAGACATGGTAGAGAGATAGATAGAGAAATAGAGAGATAGATAGATAGATAGAGATACAGACATAGTGAGATACATACAGACAGATAGTCATTAGCCAACCTGTACATATGTCTGTACATATGTCTGAGGCATTTAGCTTTACGCTAGCTCTTGGGTACATTACTAGGACCTACTAGTGCTAATAGTTTGTTTTCATAAAATCAATCAGCTAGACGTTTCTAACCAAATTGTGAGAGACAAGTCTCCAAGGATCATATATTAGATTACCTGTCACAGACAATTCAACTCCCGGATTACCCAGCCATCTCTGTGCCTCTTCACCGGTGGTGATCCTGCAGTAGTAACCAACTGCGTCTCCAGTGGTCAGATTGGACAGGCTCAGGGTACACCTGTCACTGCTGCAATCCACCTGAACTCTCCCTTGATAGCGTGGTTCCTCGGAAAGATCAGGAGGTGGTTTTGTGACAGTTGTTGTTGTTGTCCAGTAAGCTTTCTTGAACGTTAAACCACTTGGGTATGTGTAAGAACAGGTCACGTTGACAGTAGACCCTATTAAGCCACATATGTGTGTGGCCGAGTAGTTCACATCCCATTTGGAGGCTTCCACACCTGAAGCACAGACAACGTTGCATTAGGCACCCGCTTCAATTGGTCATGTGAAGACGAAAGCAGGTATGGAGGAAATGATCATATGTCAAGCATGCGTAATAGCAAATAGCATATGTGTTATTTTGAACGTGTGAGCATTCAGCGGAAAGACTTCCTTTGTCTCCCTCGCATATAACATGAATGAACTGACTGATTACTTTGAATTATTAGTGATGAGAGAATACAAGCTAGTTATTGTCTCCTGAGAGGCTGTGCACTGTGTATTAATGGTCACAACTTGTTTCACAATCGAGGAAGTAAAATAAATGCCAAATTGTACTTCGGTTTCATACAGACATTTAAAAGCTGTGATAACCTGTGCTCACCAAGTCACATAAACTCACTTTGTCGTTAGCAGTGGTATAAGAAATCCACTCGTTACCTTGTGTTAATAATGAGAAGACTGCAAGTAGAGATAGCATCGTTGTCATCTTCACAGATAAGTACTGTTGGGTGTCACAGGAAGAGAAAAGAAAAGCAAATGCACAAAGAGCTTTAATGTTGCATTATCATAAACCTTAAAATGACACTTTTTTTTCTATGAGCTGTATAGTGCCAGTGGCAATAACAGAATAATTCTGTTCAAAACTCACCGTTTCAAAAGTTGTTCAAGTCAGAATGAAGTCGCTCGATGACCTACGGCCACAACTATTGCTCTGTACTGTCCTGTTCACAAAGACGGACCACTAGTGCCACAACGAGCTGTTAGTGAGCTTGTGGTTAACGCTGCATTAATATCTACACTGGTGGCCTTCACTGTACGTCCTCCGAGTCCTCCTCTTTAGTAATTATTACATCCTCTCCTTTTTTATTTATGCATCAACTTATAATTACTTTCATACATCATGGGCATGGAGTCATATGTAGTCACTTATCTATTCTCTATGCACAAGTGTTGTTCACAATAATCAATGCAATTTCTAGTATCAGATACGACCCCCTTCCCCCACTCCACCCCACCCCCATTAAAGTGCCTTAATGCAGCTTTATTTCTCTGCAAAGATGCAACTTCCTGTATGGACTCTTCACAATACACAGAGGACGACCGAGCAGCCTTTATTTTAACACCTCCTTTGTGTATGTGTTGTTGACATGCATATCCAGGATGTGAGCATCTTTAAAATAGATACTTGTGCAGCACTCAAGCACATCATCAGTAATGAGAACTGCCTGCCAGTCAGTGTCAGAGAATACTGAAACTTTACTGATCTGTTTTACTGTGTACATTTGGAGCTCATAGACTTGCCCCCAGAGTGTATAACGCTGTAGATTCCTGGATGTGTTAGCTGCTAGCTATAGCAACTCGAGTTTTTTTTTTTGTTTTTTTGTACTGACAGTACTCAGTGACCTCGAGAAACGGAGATCTATGTGAAACCTTTACAGATTTCTCCTTTAAGGCTGGGAGATGTTTGTGCTCTCTGAATGAGTGTCACTGGTTGCACTGTTAAAGTCTGGCCACCAGGGAAACTATGTTTGATGTCTCAGGGGCTCCCTCTATAGGACCACTATTTTCTGGTCATGTCTCTGGTTGCTATGTGACACTTTGGTCACCAGGGGAAGCTTTTATGGTAGCACTGAGCACAACACAGCTGGCAAATCTGTGGAGTCTCATGAATGGGCCCCAGAAAAGCACCATATGAGCACAACATCATCTCCAGGAAGGTCTGCATGACCCATAGTTCTGTCAGGGTTTGCATGTGGACTGCTACCATGGCAGAGGTGAAGGATTGCATCTGTTTTCAAATGTGCTACAGAATTTTCCATGACTGCTACTTTGATGTAGTCAGCAAAGAGTCAACAAACAAACAAACAAACACACAAACAACAAAACAGTCTTTAAAGAATCATTTTAGTCAAAACAATGACAAAATAACAGGTCACATAACTGACAAATGTCTCATTTGAAATAAATAAGGCTTATCAGTGAATACAGACAATTACAGTAACTTGTATGCATTGCAGTAAACAGTATATATGTCTCTCTCTTTGGCCTGTCACATTTTGGTGTAAATTATACACTCTGGTTGCAAGAAAAATAAATTTGCATGATCGCACACTTAAGTGATGCCACATTTAATAAATACAATTGTTACTGATAATAATACTGTAATAATAATAATAATAATCATAATAATCATAATAATAATAAAGGTTTCAAAATGAAGTTGAATGTGATGAAATGTCATGTTATACAGAAGAGATTCCTATTGAAGACTTTCTCAAATGTGCCAAGGTAAAAATTCACTTCTATAGCGAAAACACAATAAAAACAAGCACATTAAATGAATCACATACTGATAGATGATTTTTTTTTTTTTGCTTTGCATCTCAAATCGCCTTTGGATAAAAGCTTAATGAATGAGCATGTGTAAATGTTTTAGACAGATGAATAAATTACAAAATAAATTAATGGATGAATTGATGGACCCTTCACAGCTAAACCAGCAGGCTACAGTCAGGCCCGTCGCTAGAAGGCAAACAAACCAAGCAATTGCTTGGGGCCCCGAGCTGGCCAGGGGCCCCAAGACAACGACTGGTTAAGAATAAAATGCAACGACAAACTGTGAGCGCCCCTTTGATAGTCAATGCAGTAAAGTGCAACGACGCTGTTTTACCGGCAATACCGGGATCCCCCTCAAGGGGGCCCCTCTCAGTAGTCTCTGACAGCAGCCAGCCAGCCAGGTTCGTGAGCTCTACTGCCGGGAAAATATAAAACCTCGCAGTCATAATCATAGACATAATATACATTGTATATTATGTCTATGGTCATAATAAAGCTAAGTTATGCGTCCGGAAGCCAGAAAAGAAAGAAGAGAAAGGAACAGGATGACAAGAAAAAACAAGATAGTGGTAAGTGATAAATTACACTGGATGAAATAGCTCTACTTGTCTTGTAATGGTGTAATGTCGCAGCAGGAAGGCTAGCCTAGCAAAAAATGTTTATGTTAAGTACCTGCCTGACGGCCCATGCTGCTTGTAACAAACTAGAACAGTTAGCGCAACTTTTTTTTCGAACGGACGGAATATGGTTACATACTGTAATATGTTTATTAACGGGATAAGGAAGACGCAGATCTGTTCCAGAATCACTGTTTATCGTATTTAATGACATAACATTGCTATAGCTTTGAAATAGGTTTTGATGAAAGTGGCATAGCTTCTCTGCTATACTAACTATTCGACCATGATAATCTATTTACCAAATGGGGGCTAGGAAAACCACACGATAAATTCCGTGCATCAAAGCAGACTGGAACATTCATGTCTATGTACATTTTGCTTGGGGCCCCCAAATTCGGCCCTGGCTACAGTATTCCATCGTTCTTCATGAGAGAGTGCCCAAACCTCTAAGACTGATTGCAGACACCATCAGGTCAGGTAATCTCTCTCTCTCTCTGTGTGTGTGCTGCATGTGTCTGTCTGTTTTGAAAGTGCACACCATCAGGTCATCGGTCATCAGGTCATCGGTCACGCATTACTGCTGGTGGGCCGTACGCTGCCCGCAGGCCTTCTTGTTTCTGGGTTTGCTGACCGCACTGTAGACATCTGTATCTGCACCGGTACTGTGGACAATAAACATGCTTAGACATAAATACACTGAGGCAAAGGTCTGTAGACACACACACACACACACACACACGCATTTACACTCACAAACGAGTTATTTGATGTTATTTCAATTAAGACATGTTTTTTTTGCTCCATAAATAGATGTGCAATTTATGTAGACAAGTATAATTTTTTTGGCTGTTGTCTCATCCCATTGCATTCACCATTAGGCACCAGAGGGCATGAGTATGGTGTGGATGAAATTGAATGTGTACATTGTATTTGTAATGTCCCATTCTACTCACTGGGTGGCAGCAGTGGGTCTAGAGAAGTTGACTGCTGCGTACTGCACCTCGTCCTGCTCCTGATGGTGTGTGTGGAGTTTGGTCTCCTCGACAGTGGAGTAAACGGGCACCTCCTGTTCTCTGGATCTCTTGAACTGAACGCTGGCGTACTGGACATCATCCTGATCACCTGAGTCCACACTCTGGCCAGGGTGAGAGGTCACCGGGTTGACATTCACGTAATCGTTGTCAGCAGCACCCTGTGGAGGATGGCAGGAGAAATATTCAGATCAGACGGGTGAGTTTTCTGTGATACAATCCCAGATTGGTAACCGTGGAAATACAGTATGCATTACATGAAGAGTTAGCAAAAAGAGCACTTAGTAAAGAGTGTCCCTTTTGGTACCGTTCCCCTATCTTATGGTTTTCACCAAAGGCATGGACGGTGATGACTGTTAACTTCCTACTAACACACGGATCCCCTGATTACACACCTGTGAATTCCTGACTGTGCTGCCAGAGACGATGGTTGAGTTGGTCGTATTCTTCTTCCTTCTTTGAAAAAAAAAAAAACAGACACACACAGGTAGAACATACGTGTCAGAGCTCTATCAGGCTCGAAAAATAGAGCAATGCTTTTTTGAGTATTCGTAATAAATATGTGTTTGTTACTCACCGGGACATGAGAACAGCCAGGACCACGATGAAAACTATGAGGAAAGCAACAGCTCCTCCTGCTATCGCAGCCATACTTTGCCATCCTGAGCCTGAATTATAAACAAACACAATCCTGCATGAGACCATGAGTACTGGAATTAACTTTTTAGAAATTAAAACACATCAGACACACTGATAATATAAGGCTGATTTATAATGACAAACATCCCAGCATAACTCCATGGATATTAAATCCAAATATAAATAAATGACCAAAGATGCAGGAGAAGGTGAGTATCTCATAAATGATCTCTATTGGGACAAAGTTGTGAGGTCATGTTTACCTGACAGTGAGACATTAAGGGTAGGGGAATCCTTGGAAGAAATTCTATTTTTAGCCTCACAGTGATAAAGTCCAGCAGTGGTGGAGTCCAGAGTCCACATTCAGTTTGACAGAACATTTAGAAATGGTCAAAAAATGTAACTCTGGATAAGTATGATCAACCCATACCTGCAATAGACACTTTAACTGCATGGGAGTTCTGAGAGGATATTCTGTTTTTGGCCTCACAGTGGTAAAGTCCAGCAGTGGTGGTGTCCAGAGTGAAGGTGATGGTCTCCCCTGAGCCTACTTCATTAGTTTCATCTCCAGTATTCCTGTACCAGGTGTAGCTCTCCACTGGTGGGTTGGCATCACTGCTGCAGGTCAGAGTCACTGAAATTCCCTCTTTTAGATCACCAGTGTGATTGTGGGACACTGATGTCCCTTTAGGGGGGTCTGATTGAAGACACAAATGTAACATTAAAAACAAAATATTTTCACCTACTATAAAACATACAGACGCCAATTAAATATGCACTCTACACTTTACTTACAGAGAACACCCAGATTAATAATTGCAGAGTTTAAGTGACCATGTTTGTTTTCAGCCTGACAGAAGTAATATCCAGTGTGTTCAGAGTGGGCTTTACTGATGCTGTAAACCTGCTGTGTTGATAACATCACTGATTCACTCTTCTCCTTTTTATACCAGGTGTAGCTCTGAACTGGTGGGTTGGCATCACTGTTGCAGGTCAGAGTCACTGAAACACCATCAAGTATCTCACCAGAGGGACTGACTGATGAGGAGGTTTTCTTTGGAGCATCTGTTTAAAATAATAATACATAAGTGAACAATAATCCTTGGGCTTTCAAACTAATTTTATCTTTACATTTAAACAAACAACGCACAGCTCATAGTCTGACTTCAGTTCATGTTACTAGATTTCATGAAATTAGAATATAGTGAGAGTAAGGTAAGAGATGAACAGGTCATGCTGATCCCTAAATACCAATAGTCTACTCACACTGAACATCCAGGAAAACAGCAGTAGAATTACGGTCACCATGTTGGTTCTTCACCACACAGTAGTAATGGCCAGTGTGTCCAGAGGTGATCCTGTTGATTCTGTAAATCTGCTTTGATCCCACCAGAGATGGCGCTGTTTCACTCCTCTTATACCACCTGTAGCTCTCCACTGGTGGGTTGGCATCACTGCTGCAGGTCAGAGTAGTCACTGAACTGCCCTCATGTATCTCACCAGCAGGACTGACAGAAACTGAGGTGTTCTTTGGAGGGTCTAGAACAGAAATATTTGACATAAGAATACACAAACAGTGGATGTAGGTTTGCCCACATCATTTATTACTTTGTTAGCTGAGGAATGTAATACTTTTGCTTTACAAACTGTTTGTTAAAGGCAGTCGTTCACATACTGTATGTACTCACACAGGACATCAAGCTTCACTGGAGGAGATGGACGATGCTCTTGGTGATTTAATTCACATGATTAGCTGCCTGCATCCTCAATCCTGATTTTGTGGAATATCAGCTCGTTGTTGTTTGTTGGTGTGTCAGAAAAGACTTTCTCGTCCTTTTTCCACATAAACATGGAGTTCTGTCTCAAGGTGCATTGGCTGTTACAGCTCAGTTTAATATATTTCCCCTCAACTGCAGTTCCAGAAGTCTGGACAACAAGGTCTGCAAAGAGGGACATAATAATACTGTCAGTAAACAGCATCTTCAAAATCATTAGGACATGATCTGGGGAGTTCAGTCACTGTTACAATGCATGACTGTTGACTAATGCTAAGATTTCTCATCTTGACTTCAGTCTTCTTTAGTTTTTGGTGCTCATATCTCCTTACTATGGAACCCTGGAGGTGTGTGTGTTGTTTATATCCAGAGAATATGCGCTGATTTTACTTAATTGTGTGCTCATTTTCCTAATTTGTGCTCTCTAAATTTAGTAAATCATGCACACATTTTACTAAAGTGTGTACATGATTTTGTAAAATGAGTGCACAACTTAGTCAAATTAGCTTACAGCTCAGTTTAACATATTTTCCCTCAATTGCTCTTCTAAAAGTGTGGACAACCAGGCCTGTAATGGAAGCAATATAATATCAGCAGAGTTTGGGAGTCTTTACATTACTGTAACTTTTGCCATAATTTCCAATGTGTTAACAGAAGAATGTTATAAAGTGATGTAGGTAAATTTACAAATATTCTATTAGTCTGTCTGAGGAATTGAGGAGTTAGGAGTTTAGCATTACTGTATATGCTGCCCTCGTACTGCGTCACCAGCAGGCAGAACTAGACAGCTAGATAACACTTTGTTAAGAGCTCCAAATAAATCCAAGGACTGATTCAATTTGTTTACTTTTTCTCTTTTTTGTCTTTTTTGTGTAAAAAGACAAATAATGTCCAGAGCTCAAACGTAAAATGGAAAATAGCTGGCACCGTGTTCATCTGTGTAAACTCATGGTCGACTGAAACGTGAATCAGGAAGTTAACAGGAAGTAGTACTTAATTACTAAACAGTTACCTCAAAAGGCCAGAAGGTGGCAGCATACACAAAGGAATGAGATATAAGGTAATCACATACAAAATAGGATGCATTCTTATGGAAGGCAGAACACTCCCCGCTTGGTATAATCAGGGTTCTAAATTAACTTTTTTGATCACCAGCCAATGTGGCTGGTAACTTTCTAAAGTTACTAGCCAATTACAATTTCTATTAGCCATTTTTTTTCCGGTGAAAATAAGAGAATTATGAGTTTATGAGATGAGTGTCACTGAATGCATTTGGTCATTGTATTAACATTGTTCGCATGAATACATACCACAAAATATACACAGAAGTGCACTTCACTTCATTTCATGTTTGGGATCTATCTATCTATTTCTCTGTCGATATCCTCATCCCCTGCTTCATTCCTATTCTCGCCCCCATCAGTCTGTACCAACCACTGCCGCATTTAGTTTAATCTTAACTTCATAAAAAGGAGATATCAATTATCATCAACAATGACAAGCCAGCTAGAACCTGCCACTCGTTTTCTCTCCCTCTCCTGCACACTCAGACGCATTCTCAATTAAATGGAGTAGCATTGGGCCTATGTTCAAGTTGGATCTTTATAGAGAGGACCCGAAAAGTATCATCTTTATGTAACATGCTGTTGGTGCATGTTGACATTGTATAGCCTACTTTCTAACAAGAGTGAAAAACAGTTTGCAGTACAGCTATACTGTTTATTGGCTAAATGTTGGTCCCTCTTCTGTCTCTTGGTGCCCTATGCACAGTGCGTGATGCGTGTGGTGGTGGTGATAACTGATCAGGCTACCTTTTTAAAACTGAAAATGTTCGCCTACAAGCTCCTCACGTTCCATCTTCAGCTAACTCCATAGACAATAAAATAAACGATCTTGCTGCTTCAGGTTTTGCGGCCTCCGTTACATGACATCAGCCCCCCACAAAGGAAATAGGTAAACACAATGCGTTAATTGCGTTAATATTTCGTAATGTATTATGCATTTGTGTTATGTACATGTGTTAGGTACTTTTTACTTTACTTTACTGGTTAACTCCCTGCTCTGGCTCCACTCGTTCTTCTAATTCCGTGTGTTTTCTGGTAGACGCTCCGTTCGTTTCCATGGTCTCTCGCGCTGGTTTCACTGCAAACTGCGTGCAGCCGACGTAGCATACGGCACAGTGGTCATGGGAAATGTAGGAAGTACTGCCGGGGATATATGACCGAAAACAGAGCCTTATGTATCATGCATTTAATGCCTCATGCATCACCGGCCAAACTGGCTAGTAAGTTTTTATTATCACCCGCCAAAATGAATTTTAACCCGCATTTGGCGGGTTGGCGGGTGTTAATTTAGAACCCTGGGTATAATATGATTATGCCACTATATAACATTAGAACTCAACTTAAACAGTGACAAACTAAATTTTCTATTTCACTCAGAGAGAAGAACGACTATTTCTGAGATAGGCCTCAAAAGCACTTTAGCAGTCCCTTCTTTAACTATTTTGACCTCCACTTTCCGGATCCTCTTGTCACCGCTTGGCAGAGTGTTGACAACCACTCCCACAGGCCATTCGTTTCTGTGGGCTTGGCTGTCCTTCAGCAGGACAACGTCGCCGGTCTTGACATTAGGCCTTTCATCAGTCCACTTTCGGCGGCCTTGCAGTGTTGACAAGTAGTCCCTTCTCCATCTCTTCCAAAAGGTGTTTGCAAGGCACTGGACATGTTTCCATTGCTTCCCGTGTAGATCAGCCATTTGGAAGTTTCCGGAGGGGGCTGCGACATTACTCATCTTTTGGGTAAGCAGCATCGCAGGAGTGAGCACTGTAGGCATATCGGGGTCAGAGGACACAGGCACCAGGGGCCTGGCGTTCATGATTGCCATCACTTCGGCCATGAGGGTGCTCAGGACCTCGTGTGTGAGGCGGGTGTGCCCAGTCTGAAGCAGCATGGCATCCAGGATGCGTCTGGCGACGCCGATAAGCCTTTCCCATGAGCCCCCCATATGTGAGGAGTGTGGTGGCTCGTATCGCTTCTCCCCGCTTTCAATCTCCTCATCCTCGTATGCTGCAGCTGCTGCCTCGGCGGCAGCGGCCATCTTCTGGCTCATGAGAACGTGGAGACTGGCTTCAAGTTCAGCTTTCTGCCGCATCACGCTTGCTTCTTTTTCAGCGAAAGTCACCTGGGCTTGTGCTGCTTTTGACTTGGCACGTGCTCTGGCAGCCGCTGACGATATTGCTGATCCACCGGACCTTCTGGATATCTGTGACCGGGAGTCAGGTGTTCGGAAAGGCTCTAACCTCTCGGTTGCCTCATGGCCGTCTTTGGGTAGCTCTAGGGGTGCCGCGGCTTGTGCCTGTTCGACGGCATCCACCTCCAGTCTGTCCGTGTGTAGCGACATCTTCCTGGGCTATCTTCTAGAGTTTGAACTCGCTGCGCTGTTGTCTTTTTACTATGCTGCCCTTGTACTGCGTCACCAGCAGGCAGAACTAGACAGCTAGATAACACTTTGACAAAGCTCCAAATAAATCCAAGGACTGATTCAATTTGTTTACTTTTTCTCTTTTTTGTCTTTTTTGTGTAAAAAGACAAATAATGTCCAGAGCTCAAACGTAAAATGGAAAATAGCTGGCACCGTGTTCATCTGTGTTAACTCGTGGTCGACTGAAACGTGAATCAGGAAGTTAACAGGAAGTAGTACTTAATTACTAAACAGTTACCTCAAAAGACCAGAAGGTGGCAGCATACACAAAGGAATGAGATATAAGGTAATCACATACAAAATAGGATGCATTCTTATGGAAGGCAGAACACTGTAACTGTTCAAATTCATGTTTAATGGTAATATGAATTGTATTTACTTAACTTTCTATTATGTGCTTAGTATACATCTGACATACTGAAGTTATTTGCTTTTACCTTTGACTGTGAGGCTGACAGGATTTGATTGCCATTTCTCCCCACTTGTTTTTGTTTCAATCCTGGCATAATAGTTATCTGTATCTGTGACTCTCACATCACTCAGGATCAATGTGCAGGTTTTCTTCATATCTGTATTGTATTGAACTCGAGCCTTATACGCTGGATTATTTAAGAGATCAGCTAATGGCACGCCATGTTTGGGATTAATCCCCCAGTAGACTTTATTGACTTTGAGATGAAGATTATGCTGATGAGTGAAAGAGCAGGGCATCTCCACTGTTGATCCTGTCACAGCACAGATAGTGTCATGAGTCATAGTCACCACCCACTCAGACACACCTGAAATACAATGACTCAAAAAGTTATACATGGATAAATAAAATCATATAAAGTTACATTTTGTTGTGTTGTGAGGTTTAGTTGTGTGTTCTATTTTAGCTCATAGTGCACATGCATACAGTAACCTCTCTCTCACTCGATGACAAGGAGCAGGAGAAATAAAGGAAGTAAGTGTCATTGCCCCCATTACTAAACATGCAAATGTATCAAGTATTTTCATATTACTCCACATCTTATATGAGCATTACTGCACACTACAGTAATGTTTGAAGTGCACTCTGCGCTTTCTGTCCAGTTTTGTATCACAACAACCAGATCAACACTGGCCTGATCTGAACAAGTATGTTTAACAGTGCATCACTTTTACACCATTGTACCTGACCAAATCAGTCAGGTCTGTCACCAAACAGATACAAAACTACAAACTCCTACTAAACTAAGCTCACATCTCATAAAACACATCTGATTACCTGGGGTTATGGTGAGACAAGGAATAAGCAGAAACAAGGCCAGAGATACAGAAGGCCCCATTTCCACCATCACTGGTTCATTCATTCATTCATTCGTTCAGTATAGTGGAGAAAAATAAGAGAAAAGAGAGAACATGTCAGTGTCCATTCACTTTGTTGAGAAACAGCTGTTAGGTGTGATTAAAGTGCTTGATCACTAAAACTTCTTCTTTATTCTTCCGACCAATTTCTGTGTTCAATTCAGCTTGAACCGTTGAACGCACAAACTTTGCTCAACCACCGTTGCGTATAGGTGTGCTACGTACTAACTCTATACTTTGTGAGATATTGGTAACACTTTTCTATACTGTAGGTCATGAATTGTCACTTCATTCCTTTATATCTTTATGAATCATCAGGAAATTACATAAGTCAATCTCTAATTCATGACCTTTTGCGTTAACAACATTTCAACTAAAGCATATAGGTACAATGGGTATATCATTATGATTATGATGTATTAAATGCTATTAAATTATATCAGTCTAGTTTAGGCTACACAAGCCTGCATGAATGACAATTGAAGATCTCATCCATTTGAAAAACACATAGGCATAATCGTTCTGCCAACATTAATGTCAAACTCTATTGTTTGTTTGCACTGGGTACCGTCGATAACCACAGTATAAACCCTACTTTGTCTACAGTCAGGATCAATGCAATTAAATTCTATAAAACTAATTTAATGTGAGCCTACATAAATGACCAATGAAGATTTCACTTGGAAAAAAGTTATTTTTAGCCTACACAAATGTACTTGTGCGCTGTGATCCCTCACACTCATCCTAGAGTAAGTTGCAGAGTTTCTATCGGAAAAACAAGCATAAATGCATGATTTCAGCAGGGCCAGATTAACCATTAGGGCAACTGGGCACTTGCCCAGGGGCAAAGGACCAGAAAGGGCCCTGGGCAACCCGTTTGATCAAAATATTATGTTAAATCACATCAAAAACAGTGTTTAGCTGCCTGCACAAATGCCACCGACCGTCAGCTCTACACTGACACGTCAATGAGTAAGGGCGAGCTATCACATCGCAACATTTCATAACATCCAGACTAGGCTACTCGTCATGTCGAGATGTCATTTTAGCAAATGAGGTTAGCGGTTTCTCGAACACAATTGCGTGAAAAACACCCAATTAGCTGCCAGAATTTCTCCCGAGCAACCCCAAATTTGTGTAGCCAACAATTCCATCCATTACCAAATTTCAGCTTGTAGGCTAGTTGATCAACGTTTAGCTTTTAGCCTATTTTCCCACAGTTTTCAAACTTTTTCAAAATGGTAGGCTATTAATCCATGAGAAAAAAAGGACTTTAGTATCTTATCATCCAGTGAACAGTAAACTATTCATTGACACTCAGGGCCCTATCATGACATTCTAAAGTGCATCGTCACTCGTCAAAAGTCTATTAAAATTTAGTAGGATGTCCAGTTCACATTGGGAGGGGTTTCGTTATCAAATGTGGAGCGCATGGCGCAACAAGGTGTTCCTAGGTTTTTTAATCAGTCATATGGGTGTGTTTGGGGCGTAACATCATTTTAAACCACAGAGAATGACATCTGTCATTCCCTTTAACGGCGCAACGCGCGATATGTCAAATAAATGCATCGGTATTTTGGCATTCAACGGCGCATTTGAAGGAGGCTGCTTGCGAGACCGTATGGAATAGTCATTCTTAAACCATGCTTTACTAAAACCTAGCATAGCCTTCACGCATTTGCACTCGTCTATTATTTGAACTCATTGGCAAAGTGAAACTAACTTCACCAAGGAGTCAGTCAACGACAAGACAGTTATATGCAGTTACTTTCACTATTGACTGACAATGGGTTACCATCGAAAACATAGGCTGGAAAAAGCAACACTTACCCTAATGTTGATCAAATGACTGAATAAAACAACATTTATCCTGCAGAGGAGTTGCTTATATCTCGTGACAGTGCGTCTTCAGCTGTGCTCCATCCGTGTCTCTCGCCTCTCCATAATCACTTTTAACCGTCATTACCAATTTGCAAATGATGGTGAATAACTACTCATCATGAGATGTACAGTATTTCGTAATATCTTTGTTCTAATTATGTTTCCCATTGTAATCGTGCAATTTGTAATGCTTTGCATGGATGTGCGCTGGTGTGCGTTCATGAATGATAGAAGGATGGTGCGTGCACCTGCCAATATGACTGTTGACATGCGCTCTTAAAATAGCATATGAACAACTCCCCATTGACTTCTGACCAGGTTTAGGTGGTGTATGATAGTGATTTTTAGACAACGCGCTAGGCCCCTCCCTAGGTTGTTAATTGCCACACCCCTGGGCGCAATGCTTAAAAAATAAACGTGCAAAATACCGAATTCAACTTTGTGCGGGTGAATAACGAGTATTACGCCATGCACTGGTGACCCAAAATACAGCCCTCAATCAGTTATATTCTATAAATTAAACTAGGCTCTAAAATAAACTAGCATTGCCTGCTGAATCAGTTATACTGTATAAATTAAACTATAGGCTGTAAAGTAAACTATAATTATGACCGCTGCGAAGCGAAGCGGCGGTCATATAGGTTTAGTCAGATTTATTTATTTATTTATTTTTTCTTTTTCGCATGTCCAAATTTCCGTCATGTATTCCCGGGACACTGTAAGACCGGGGTACACAAAACTTGGTGGGCATGTAACCCCACATGGATAGCATGGAACCATCGTTTTTCGTTTTGATCTGTAGCTCCCCCGCTGGACTGGACCCCCTGAAAGGAGGGTAGGGCAGACACAGTTTTCTGTGAATATTTCGAGAACCGTAGGGTTTAGGAGGACCATTTTTTTTTTGTATGTTGATCTCAAAGGGCCATGTCAACCCATTCCATAACCACTCATTTCATGTATAGTGCCACCTAGTTAAACACAAAAAAGTAAAAATGAGGTGTTGTAATTGAAGGTATCTGTGACCTAACATAGTCAAAACTGCACGAAATTGGAAGTGTATGATCATTATGACACCCTCTGTATGCACGCCAAGTTTTGTGGAATTCCGTTCATGGGGGGCCACACAATAAATTCATTTATGTTACTATACACCAACTGGCCTGTAGGTGGCCGGAGACAGTTTTCTGTGAATATCTCGAGAACCGTAGGGCCTAGGAGGTCCATCTTTTTTATGTATGTTGGTCTTAAGGGGGCATGTCAACCCATCCCATTACCACTTATTTCATGTATAGCGCCACCTAGTTAAAAATTAAAAAGCAAAAAATTAGGTGTTTTCATCACAATATCTCTGGCTGACAAGGTCAAAACTGCACGAAATTAAAAGTGTAGGATCATTATGACACCCTCCGAATGCATGCCAAGTTTTGTGTACTTTTGTTCATGGGGGGCCTCACAATAAAATAATTTATGTGTACATTTAGTGACATACACCAACAAGGATTCCCAGGACACTGAAAGACTGGGGTACACGAAACTTGGTGGGCATGTACCCCCACATGGATAGCATGGAACCGTCATTTTTCGTTTTGATCTGTAGCCCCCCCGCTGGACTGGACCCCCCGAAAGGAGGGTAGGGCAGACACAGTTCTCTGTGAATATCTTGAGAACTGTAGGGCCTAGGATGACCATTTGTTTCCGTATGTTTGCCTCCAGGGGTCATGTTAACCCATTTCATGTGCACACATGTGCACAGATACACACACACACACACATACATCACAGTAATCATACGTATGACACATACTCACACAGTAGACATACTGTATGTACGCTTGCATGCACAGGCACATACGCAGGCACAAACACAAGCACGCACGCACACCCACACACACACTCACACACACTCACACACACACACACACACACACACATAACATAAACATAACACAAACAATCAAGAATTTCTCAGAATTATAAACAGGCAAGATGGAGGTGCGGTTGTATAAAATGAATTATACATGTGAAATATATGAACTAATCATGTTTTGGTACTTGTTGTCTAGCAGATACCAGTGAGAATTGAGTGTGGATAATGCAATTTAGTGAGACAGTTAGAATCATATAGGCCTTTCAGCGTGATTTCTTTTTGTGGAAAAAATGTGCTGGACTGGGCGGCGGTCATATTTTGTACCGCTCTGCGGTACATCTAGTTTGTTTTGAATCTATGATCTTTCCCTCTGTTTTAACAAGAAAGGCATTTTTTAAAGATAGGCACAAAAAACCTAATTTTCTCCTGTTCATCGCGCCCCACCTGACATGTCTCTATTCCCCACTAGTGGGGCCCACCCCACACTTTGAACTACACTGTGTTATGCAAACATAATCTTTCATAACACATTCTGCAACAACATAATGCATTAAAAAATAAGCAACATACATATTGCATAAATGCTGTACAATCAGTTACACATACATGCACATTGTGTGTGTGTGCGTGTGTGTGTGTGTGTGTGTGTGTGTGGGGGGGGGGGGGGGGGGGGGTTGTTACTGTAAGTCAAATCCAGCAGGCTCTTTGAAGTCAATGTGGTTAATTTGTGGTTTCCACAGAGGCTGCACATTCTATTTTGGCCCATGCGTACATTTGCCTTTTTTGTTACTCTTTTTTTTTGTATGACCTGGTGAAATACTTCTTTTTTTTCCGAGAAGTGCCAAAAAAGAGGAAGTGCCCTGTGCCCCCTGTTCCTAACGGTTAAGATGTGCAAATATCAAACTTTTCCAAATTATCTCACATAATATGCATGTATGAACAGCTACCAGACACAATTTTTTATAGACCTTTTCTTATACAATTGCTCTTGTGTTCGTTTTCAAAAAGCACATGGATTAGTATAGGCCCGATCTCATGTAGCTTGCAGTGCAAATATATATATATATATATATATATATATATATATATATATATATATATATATATATGTATATGTATTAAATAGTCAACTTCAGACTTCAAACACTCTGTGCATTCAACTTCATATCATTGTGCCTCACATGATCAGACAGAGACATCTGACAGAGCAGAGGCATCTACAGTATGAACAACAAATAAACATAGTGCATTTGTGTCATTAAGCGTGTCTTATTACCCTGAGTTATGGTGCGCATGACTAGCAGAGAGAGAGAAAGAGAGAGAGAGAGAGAGAAAGTGCTGTTTTCATCCTAGCTAGTTCACTCCTGCCTTCACACACTCCATTCAGACAAGTAAAGTGGAACTGTAAACAGAAATAATAGTGTTCAGTCTCATGCAACAGCTGCTGTTTGTCATTAGAGTGCCTGAGTGAGCATGTGAATAGACATAACGGTAGCCCAGTGTATGCTTAGTTAACTAGCAAATGTGTTTGCTAAAACGCGTTCAAAAGTGGATAATTGACAAACAAGTAGAACAGAGACAGCTCTTACCGTGCGGGAAGCGATCTTCAGTGTTGATCTAGTCTAACCAGACACACAAACTGGCATGCATAAGCAAAGCATCTTGTGGTTGACCCGGAGAACAGGAAGACTCATCTGTGATGTTCTCGTTTCCCCTCCTCTTTTTTTTCAAAGCTAATTTTCATTAGAAGTGAGCACACGCAGTGTCAATACCACACAAAAAGAGGCTCAAATGGGTATGTGTATCGCTGTGTGGGGCGGAAGCTGCACTGAATACAACAGGAAAGCCCTGCAGCACATAGTGAACACAGCTGGAAGGATTATTGGTGCTTCACTCCCCTCCCTGAAGGACATTTACACCACCCACCTCACCCGCAAGGCGACCAAAATTGTGAGTGATGCAAGTCACCCCGCTCACAATCTGTTTGATCTACTGCCCTCTGGGAAGAGGTACAGAAGCCTGCGCTCCCGCACTACCAGACTCATCAACAGCTTCATACACCAAGCTGTTAGGATGCTGAACTCTCCCCCTCCTCTCCCCCCTCCACCCTCAGCTACATAACATCCTGGACATTGGAACCACAATGGCCGCCTGCACTGCTCCACTTGCACACTTGTACACTTTGCAACTTGTTGTTGTTGTCCTGAAAACACAACACTTCTGCTGCTCTTACATAGCTTGCACCGCTATGCCACTTTCTTTCTTGCTTAGGTCAAACAGAACTACCTCAGCCTTTTGTTGGCCTGACTTTGCACTAGTGTTTTGTTGACTGTCTATGCACAATTTCAACCAAATTTTGCTGCTCTTGTTTGTTCATTATATGTGCCCTCTTATTTACTTATTTACTTACTTTTTTGTTTTACTTGAATGTTATGTTTGTCTGTGGACCTAAATTGATAAAATATGTCCTGTCTTCACCGTGGGATAGTGAGAAACGTAATTTCGATCTCTTTGTATGTCTGGAACATGGGAAGAAATTGACAATAAAGCTGACTTTGACTTTGACTTTTGACTTTGATGTGTCACGGCTGCCAAAAAGGATAATACAAATAATAAAATGTAGATTAAATACACTATAATAAACTAAAATTACATGATGATTAAAACATAGACATACATAAATACCCCCCTTAAAAAAAAATACTCCCACAAATACACACATATGTGAAAGAAAGAGAAAGTTAACATACATACTCATAGGCATGACTAATTGTGTGGTTGACTCTGAGTGACCTCATGCAACTCTAGGAAATGGAAATCAGCTTGTCTTTAAACATTTGTTGGACTTGCAATAATGAAATACATCATATAACATATCTCATTATATTTGCAACTTTTTTGGCATTCTTATACTTCTTGTGGCTGCTAACTAACAGACACTTTTTATCAACTGAGAGGGAGAGAGAGAGAGAGAGAGAGAGGAAGATAGAGAGAGGAAGAGAGAGAGAGAGAGAGAGAGAGAGAGAGAGTGAGAGGCCTTCCATGGATCTCCATCTCTCCAAAAATGTGAAAGCTTATTTTATAACCCTCCACATATATGTGTGCAGGGTGCAATTTGTAGGGGGGGATGGTGAGGATTTCCCCCCCTCTGGTTTTCCTATCCCTACCTCTGCTAAATTATTTTTATCCCCGGTGGGGACAACATTTATCCCCCTCTGCCCCTCATATTGATTAATGCTACTTCATATAAGTAAAGCGCTGCAACGTGAGAACAGTCTAGTAGGCTAGCCTAGGCCTACATAATAATCTGACATCAGAAACGCACCGTCACCGTCAGCACTCATGCTGCTGACAGAGTGGCTGTGTGATAACTTAATTTGGCCTTGATCTAGCAGGACATTTCAGAATGTCGAGTCTGTAATCCATCATAAATGGCTAGTTTCAATGGAAAAGTTAGCTGGACAAATGAAAGAAAACGAGAAGGATTCAGTGAAGCATATCGTCATATTTTAGAACCTTCAAAATGTAGAAAACTGATGCAACTGAGATGGAGGACAACTGCACGTAGAGTAGAACGTAGGCCTATTGTCCGAAGGAACTTACATTAAATGAGGAGATATTTGCTGAATGTCACAAAAAGTGTTACAGAAATTGCTTGGCATCGCTTATTCAATGGCTCTCTACCGAAACACCTGTAGTTTGTGGAGTACGAACGAGAAAGCACTCGTTTGATCGAGCCAGTAGACAAATAACTTTCAGAAATAATCTGTAGGCTAGGCCTACTGCAAAAACGAATGTTGGTTGGTATTTAAACTATCTAGCGGGTGTTTTAACAGCTGCAAGAAATAGAAGCTCCATATGGTCTTTATGTTCTGGTTCGTAAATTATTTTCATAAAACTTCAAGTTGCCCTATAACTTTACTCTCCAAACTCTTCACTGCACTGTAGCCGATTAACTGACAGTAGGATAGTAGGCTATTTATTTTCTGTAGGCTACAATAAACACATTTATTTTTTCAACTTTTGCAATATTACGCACTTGGCTACTGAACGCAAATCAGCAGGAGAGAGAATGCACGTAGCCTACGCAGCGTGTAGCGCAATGTGTAGGCTATTTGGTTACCAACTTAGCCAATTCACTAACTTAAGACTTCAGTGCCATCATATACAACGTTTTTTTACACAACAAATACAGAAAGGATGGAGGCAGCAAAAGTAGAGGAGTCATTTCAGATGGGGCAAGAACAAGGTGAATTGTATTGCTTGTCAAAACGTAGTCCTACCCTGCATTAGAGGAGCTGATCATCATACCAAGCACACTCGCTGTTTAAAGTCATTCACCACGGTAGACTAAAACTAAAATGTTACAAAGGTGGCAAAATGAATATCTTATTAGCCATGACATTATAGGCTATGAATCGTTCGTTCGTTCGTTCATTTTTTTTTGGGGGGGGGGGATTACAAACTTATTCAAAATCATCCCCCCCTCTGGTTTTTACACAAATCGCACCCTGTGTGTGTGTGTGTGTGTGTGTGTGTGTATGTGTGTGTGCATGCGCTTGTGTGTGTGTATGTGTGTGTGCGCACGTGCTTACACATATACTAATGTATCAAATAATTTGCATATGAGACAGAGATGGCTATTGCTGTGTGGGTAGCGATCTTAAATGTTGGCCTAATCTAATCTAACCAAACTTGCCTAAATAAGCAAACATCTTGTTGAGAGAACAGAGAACAGGAAGACTCCTCTGTGATGTTCTCATTTCTCCTCCTCCTCATACCCCTCCTCCTTTTTTTTCAAAGATTATTTTCAGTAGAAGTCACAGGCAGTGACATGACCACAATCAACACACAGACAGAGGCCACTAAGGAGGCACTCGCATACACGTCAAGGCTGTCAAAAAATATTAATTGTAAAACTGTTTTAATACACTATAATAAACTGAAACAATTACATTATGATTAAAAAAAACATATAAATAAATACTACCCCCCCACATCATTAAAAAAAACATTAAAAAAACAACACACACACATACAGTAAGTATGAGAGAGAGAGAGAGAGGGAGAGAGAGATACACATAATATATACTGCATATATAACAAAAAATATAAAAATAAACTCACATATTATTTGTATATTTTTTTTACATACACTACCTTTATTTCTTCCTAGAAGAATTAAGATAGAAAAGGAGATATTGGGGCATACATTGAAGACTTTAATATAATTAATGAATGCACTTCTTCAAAGGGGCTTTCCAATCAGACCTCAGCACAGCTCAGCTCCATCCAACTCTGCGCTTGGCGCTTTTCCTCCATCTTGCACATCTGGTCATGTGACGACGCTCTGTCAGGAGCTGCTCAGAGCTTATCAGCTATATCAGCGGCCATCTCTGTGGTCTGGTGTTTGATGGTGTCTGACACGTGCATTTGTGAGGGAGCAATAACTTGTGTGGTTGACACTGAGTGACCTCATGGAACTCTAGCAAGCTGAGATCTGTTTGTGTTTCTGACATACATTGTATAACATATAGTATATGTCATTATATATTTGCTTCTTGCAGGTTCTTATACATCTTGTAGCTGTCTTAATATTGTGGAATTGTTTCATAGATTCAAACCTTGGAGGGTAGGATGTGCACAGCTCACTAACAGGTGCATTTCATCAACTGGTTGAGAGAGAGAGAGAGACTGTTTTAAAGAGGAGGTATGCATTTTGTGACTACTCAACTGTGTTAAAGGGAATCCCTTTAGACACCAGAGTAGTCCCAAAACGCATACCTCCTCTTTTACCCTGTGAAATCCTCACAGTCCGAAGACGAGCGCACCCACACCTACAGGAGTAGCGATCTCTACTGTGTTACGGGAGCCCCGTAGACACTAGAGTGGACACAAAACGCAACACATTGGAAGGTGTCCAGAAAACAGCCCACTTGCCAGGAGGCAAAACAGGCAGTAAGTAAGTAAGTAAAGTTAACCCTTGCTTGCTGTGAGGCAAGGGAAAAGTTGGTCCAGAATTATGAAAGGTGTGGCCTTTTCTCTCGTCTAATATCTCTCTGCGTCATATACTTAAGTTGACCTAAAGAGTTTTACTGGCTGTGCTAATATGAGGAACTACACAGAGAACACGCATGTGGTTATCACTTGTCAATGTGGACAACTCCCAATGTTGAGAGGTTGAAATATGCATTTAGGGATCAGTATCATTTCATTAAGAGGTGGTGTTTGAGTCACAAAACAAGAAAGCAGACCATTATGATGTATATTTATTTGTTTGTGCAAAATGCAGGTTTTTATTTTGATATGAAACACACACACAAACATTAATGGACACCATTGACACCAGGAGATGGTATGAAGAAATGTACAGACAACACCCTTTTCTGAGAATTTGAAATAAAGTGTGTGTGTGTGTATGTGTGTGTGTGTGTGTGTGTGTGTGTTGGGGGGGGGGGGGTCGAGGTCCATCGAACCAAACCAGAACACCACTTATTATGCATTCATTAAAAGTGTTTAGTGTGGTGGATGTTGTTTCAATATTAATAGAGGGTGCCAAATGATGGGGATCGACATCAGAGGTTGACTCAGTGATGTTATGTTAGCAGAACGATTAAACATGGGTTGTGCAAATATCTGCTATGCCAACAAACTTTAGGTAGTTAGCGACAGTTACAGTTAAACCATATAGGTCTCTCCTGAAGTGGTTAACATATTTTTTTTTAATTCAAGTATCAAGCAATGTTATGCCTGGCTTCATAAAGTTATTTGTTTTAGTTGGAATAACGTTGTGCCTATGTGCCATACCTAAACTAAATGATTTGTTTGTGATGATAAAATTGTACTGGTTACAAGGACAAATAACATTATGAAAGTGGATAAATGTAGATACATGGAGAGATGGATGTGGCCAGACAGATGCTGAGTAACATTATGGAAGGTGAGTAAGTAATTTTAAGTACTTTTATTTGTATAGCACATTTTTCATGCTGCACAAAGCGCTCCACACACACAGACACACAGATTGACAGACAGAGCGGCAAGAGATGCCAGCAAACCCGTTATTTGGCCTACTTACAGTAACACACACATAACAGACAGTAGACATAACAAAAAAATGAGCAATTAATAAATCAGAAGTCCATGGGTAATGGCCAATAATTCCGTATAACAGGACACCTCAAAGGCCATTATCCCTTACATAAGACACAGTAGACATTACAAACAAATGATCAATTAATAAATCAGAAGTTCATGGGTAATGGCCATTAATTCTGTATAACAGGACACCTCAAAGGCCATTATCCCTTACATAAGACACAGTAGACATTACAAACAAATGATCAATTAATAAATCAGAAGTTCATGGGTAATGGTCATTAATTCCGTATAACAGGACACCTCAAAGGCCATTATCCCTTACATAAGACACAGTAGACATTACAAACAAATGATCAATTAATAAATCAGAAGTTCATGGGTAATGGTCATTAATTCCGTATAACAGGACACCTCAAAGGCCATTATCCCTTACATAAGACACAGTAGACATTACAAACAAATGATCAATTAATAAATCAGAAGTTCATGGGTAATGGTCACTCTGCATGTCACAACACGTAGCATCAGCATGATGATGTTGAACAGTCCAACTGCAGCGCTGCCACTTGATGCTCTTCAACAGTCCTTGACTCGTCAATGCTATACCGTCTTTAGAGCTTTACACGCTCTGGTCAGCTGTCCTGGGATATTTCTCTGGTCAGACAGATGCGAGAAAACTAGCCCGCAGATCAGATTTCAACAGCGACTGATCCTCATTCATGGTGCCATTCCTTTTCCATCTCTGGCTTCCGTCCTCACGCTGGTGAAGGCAGCTAGCAATAGCATGACTGCTCAGTAGAAACTTGGCAGTACATATTAGGACATCCTCAGATGTCAGAGTCAGGTGTCAGATGAAAAGGCATAAGGTCTCAGGAAAACCTCTGTCAAGTTTTCGGAATTACACTGTCATGTCTGAGACATCAGATGAAAAGGCATCACCTATATTATGTACACCGTCAGATAGAAAAAAATCAGTCAGAGATTTAGCGACACAGAACCAAGACACCACCAATGTCAAAGTTCTGAGCAATATCTAGATGTTTGAAGGGGAGCACTGTCTATCAGCAGCAGTTTACGATGGCAGCAATAGATCTCACAGATCAACATTAAGGTAGCACAATGCAGGCTGAAAAAGTATCAATGCTTTATACCACTGTCAGGGCAGAATATACAGAAAATAATGTCCATTTAAAGCGACTAGGTATTACACGAAGAATACATACAAAAAATCAAACAAACATTACATTAAATTATGATTTTTTTTTTAAAAAAAATGAACAAAAACAAAATGCCAGACAAAGCAGTGTGACTCGCCTGTATCGCCATAAACTAGTAACTCGATGATTGTAAGGTGAAGGTGTAATATTCCTACTTCGCAAGCCCTTAATGTGGTTGAACGGAGCAAGATGTGTCCCATTCCAGGAGCTGGGAGAGAGAAAAGGGACCATTAAGAATGCAGCATTATGATGACACTATGTTAAAGCCCTGAAGGTCCCACAATTCTTTTATAATGGAATATTTTCACACATTTATGCCAAATATTTCAATGAAAAAGTTTTCAGAAATAAAAAAAAATGAACATTGCAGAAATGTCCTTTTGAAGACCTACACAAACGTGTTTGAATGTGTTTGGAAGTGTGCATCTTTAATTGTTGGAGCTGAAATATACAAACAAATTGATTGGAATAAGAAAAATAAGATGTTTAGGAAGAACCCTACAGTGCATTTTCATGCACTGAAATAATTGCAATGTAGATGTTCTCACTGTAAAATTAAAGCTGTAAGTATTTGTCATTATATTATTGTAAGTTTATGGATGATTAATTTCAAATGGGAAAGAGAGCTCAGTATAAAATAATAAATTTGGTGATTTTCACATATCTCTTTTTCTCTAGGTCACTGAGTGAGTACTGTTGATAAAAACAAAATAAAAAACATACAAATAACCATGGGTATTACTTTACACACGTTGCTAGGTTACTGAGTTAGAGGTTCCAGGAAGCTACACTGCTACACTCTGGAGGCATGTTCACGCTCACAGAGTGTAGCACTGTAGCTGCCTGGCTGCTTTAGCTGTTGGCTGTAGCAACTCAAACCAGGTAAAACCAATTGTTTTATGTGAAAAATTGGCAGAATACCCCTTTAAGAGATATTTGCATTTAGAATTTGGTAAACTGTCTCGTGTTGGGTGGTGTTGGTGACCAAGCTCTAGTCAATGCATTGGGTGGAGTGGTGTTCGGGTTCAGACTCTGGTAAACTGTATCAAGTTGGGTGGTGTTGGGGTTCAGGCTCTGGTAAACTGCATCAAGTTGTGTGGTGTTGAGGTTCAGGCTCTGGGAAACTGCATTAGGTTGAGTGGTATTGGGGTTCAGGCCCGGGTAAACTGCATCAGGTTGAGTGGTATTGGGGTTCAGGCCTGGGTAAATTGCATCGGGTTGGGTGGTGTTGAGGTTCAGGCTCTGGTAAACTGCATCAGGTTGAATGGTATTGGGGTTCAGGCTCTGGTAAACTGCATCAGGTTGAGTGGTATTGGGGTTCAGGCCTGGGTAAATTGCATCGGGTTGGGTGGTGTTGAGGTTCAGGCTCTGGTAAACTGCATCAGGTTGAGTGGTATTGGGGTTCAGGCTCTGGTAAACTGCATCAGGTTGGATGGTGTTGGGGTTCAGGCTCTGGTAAACTGCATCAGGTTGAGTGGTATTGGGGTTCAGGCTCTGGTAAACTGCATCAGGTTGGATGGTGTTGGGGTTCAGGCTCTGGTAAACTGCATCAGGTTGGGTGGTGTTGAGGTTCAGGTTCTGGTTAACATATGATAAACAATTTAATAGCATACACATAATTTATGATACAAACAAACCACATATGAATGTTGTTGCTGAATAATGTGTGCTTTGCACAAACAGTCCCTATATCACATATCTCACCTGTTCTTGCCTTGTACGTGTTGCTTCTTTCTTGCTGCAACACACAAAAATACAGACATTGTCCACAGTCTACATTTATTTTTCAAGATTACTGACTATTACAGTGCTAATCACTCATCACACACACACACACACACACACACACACTCAACACAATACACACACACACACTCCACACCTTTTTGACTACTATTAATTTATTCCTTAAAGGTGTTCTAAGTGATGTTACGCAGTTTCTAAGCTAAAACATTTTTTGTCACATACAGCAAACATGACCTCACCATCCGCTAGCTGCCCGTGCCCTGAACTGCAGGCTACACTTCCTTTCAAAGTACCGTTGAAAACGGCAGCAATCTTTTTTTTTTACTTTTCACTGAACGGAGCTGGGGGGGCCAGCAGGGTGGCCAAGCTTTGACCAGTGGTGGCCGTGGCCCCCCCTGGCCACCACGTAGCTCCGCCCCTGGTAATTAGAATGGTATTTCAGTGCACTTAATTTCTAACTTTTGAGACTGATTATCAGTTTGTCAGTTCAACTGATTATCAGTTTGTCGCATGTTTACACCTTGTATGTGTGTTGCACAACACATGTTGCACTTGGCGATCAATCATGATGGGGATTGATATCTGATATGGACCATGATGGTCATAGAAGAAGTGAAGGAGCAGTACCCCCCAATTATGGTGGGGTAATTCGCACTCTGGGATTGATATCTGATATGGACCATGATGGTCATAGAAGAAGTGAAGGAGCAGTACCCCCCAATTATGGTGGGGTAATTCGCACTCTGAATTTATTCCACAGAACTAACCTGCCCCGTAGCAGGTTAACTTTCAATCTAAATTAAGCTGTGTTGCAAAAAAAAACAATCAGTCGGAAAACGAGTCCAAAAAGATGGTTCCGTCAACCTGTGCTGTCGTCACCTGTAGGCTACAACTTCAAAAATAGAAGTAGGACTATAGAAATGTTTTTCCGACAGTGCACCAAGCATGGATTTACACATTCACTAGCTCCAAAGAATGTATGAAGATTATACGATTAAAAATGCGGTGGTGGTGTAACGTGCAGCGACACGGCATAGGAAAAGAATTCCATTTTTGCGTGTTCGCAGGTTCGCTTCCTATACGAAGTATTAAGGCTACATTGTTCATCACCTTAATAATGGCATTTTTAGTTATAATCTTTGATGAAAGACATATGTCTACTGCTGATAAAGGGTCATGCACATTTGGTAGGCTGTTCAGTGACAGCTTTGCCAGTGGGCTATAGCCTATTATATCTGATGCAAGCCAAAGGATAATTATTCTGTAGCCTAGGCAGCTAATAATTAAAACTGCTTCATGTGTCGACGATTGCTCATGAATGTCAAATCAACTGTGTGCTACACAGATTAAATATTAGGCATAAATTGAATTGGAAGCCATTGCATTTCAGATAAAAAAAAATTCAAAACACTTTGGGACTTATGGGAGACAATAGCCTATTATGTTGATACTAATTTATTTTATGACCACCTATATGGGGCGCCAAATGTAACATGCCTTATTTCGTGGACAGAATGACTTTCGTGTGACGAAATACATATATTCATTACGAAACCATGTTACATCGTAACGCCTTTTGTCCACGGAATGCACAAATTGGTTTGCATTGTGTCCACGAAACACTGAAGAGAGCACATCATTTCGTGGACGAAATTGACTGGTGGTCTTTTCCTTTCGTGGACATAATGCTGAATGCAGTATTCACTGTCGTAGACGAAATGTTTGGTCAAAAGTAATTCTGTCTACGTAAATACGGAATGCACCTACACACATCATTCTGTGCATCCTATTTCAATTTCGTCCACAGAAGTATTGTGTTGTGTTACAGAAGGCATTCCGTCCACGCAATAGTAACTTAACAACTTACGAAATGCATTCAGTGACATATGCTTTCATTCTGTGGACGAAATGTATAATAGAATCACGTACAATACATTTCGTGAGTCAGCAGTTTACGAAATGACTTATGTGTCACGATAATTTCATTACGTGGACGAAATGCATAACAGAATCACGAAATCAGTTTTGTGACCTGATGCAATACATTTCGTGAGTCAGCAGTTTACGGAATGAATTATGTATCACGGTCATTTCATTGCGTGGACGAAATGCATA
Source organism: Alosa pseudoharengus (assembly GCF_046254945.1). NCBI lineage: Eukaryota > Metazoa > Chordata > Actinopteri > Clupeiformes > Clupeidae > Alosa > Alosa pseudoharengus. The sequence continues at coordinate 2,293,967 of NW_027468696.1, read as the reverse complement.
ACAGAATCACGAAATCAGTTTTGTGACCTGATGCAATACATTTCGTGAGTCAGCAGTTTACAGAATGAATTATGTGTCACGATAATTTCATTACGTGGACGAAATGCATAACAGAATCACGAAATCAGTTTTGTGACCTGCTGCAATACATTGCGTGAGTCAGCAGTTTACAGAATGAATTATGTGTCACGATAATTTCATTACGTGGACGAAATGCATAACAGAATCACGAAATCAGTTTTGTGACCTGCTGCGATACATTTCGTGAGTCAGCAGTTTACGAAATGAATTATGTGTCACGATAATTCCATTATGTGGACGAAATGCATAACAGAATCACGAAATCAGTTTTGTGACCTGCTGCAATACATTTCATGAGTCAGCAGTTTACAGAATTAATTAGCCTATGTGTCATGATAATTCCATCATGTGGACGAAATGCATAACAGAATCACGAAATCAGTTTTGTGACCTGCTACAATAGCCTACATTTCGTGAGTTTGCGGAATGAATTAATCAGTGGGTAGCCTAGGCTACCATTTAGAAGTGGCCACTTCAATCGCGCCTCGAGCTCCGTGAAACAAAGGAAAGCCCTTTATTTGGACGGGCAAGTAGGTATTACGCCTATTATGCGCGCACTCCAGCGAGACGATATAAACTAGGCCTACTGTTAGGCCTACAACAAGTCGCGATTTATTAGGCTATCCAATCGCTATACTGTTTTCATGAACATTACAGGAATCCACTTCTTGATTGTTTTAAATATCGTTGCTTAGCCTACCCACGAGTTTGTCAGTTTCACTTTGTAAAGTTTGCCAAAATCACCTTTTTACATGGTTGTTTGTATGAAAATGTATTAGTATTTTCTCTCTGTTTAATATGCCATGTATGTAAATTTGATGTCAGTGACTTTCATTGCACTTTGTTTAAATAGAGGCGCGGGGAGAGCGCTCGCCCCCGAGAGTTACCTGTGCGAAGACGCTGGTGTATTGAGTAGCGCGCGTTAGAGGCCTTGCAGGCTGAACCGTGACTTTTTCTCGCTATCTGCGATCACTCATTTTTTCCCAAAGTCATTGGATTACAGCAAGCAAAGGAGCATTTTTCCTAACGTGCGTGTTTTGGTGAGATTGCGTTTCGCAACCGTATTAGGGAACGACTTCTCAACAGACTGTAAGCGCAACGACTCTTTCTTATTCCGGGGATCACGTTTGTGTTTTGGACTGATTGAATCATCTGCTTGATGTCGGGACTATTGGGCACTGAACTTTGGGGGGTATTTGTTCGTGCATTGTGAAACTTTGTTGTTAATTGTGTGTCGGGCCTTCAGTTGCGCGCCGAGTGGCCGCGAGTTCGTTCATTACAATACAAAGTGAATCAATCTCATATGTTTGGGTTTCTTTCTGTAAGATAGTTTTTTCTTTAATATACACTCTTATTAAGAGGAAGGCAAGGCCCTTTGCCAGTTTAAGTTAAGATAAACTGAGGTCTTCGTCTGCATTGAGCTAGAATGATTTCCTGCTTGTTAGATCCGCCCGTATAACCTTAAATGCGTAGTGGCAATCAGTTCTTTTGAATAAGGGCGATTTGTTACAACTTGCACAGACACGCATAGACTTTGAATGAGCACTCACAGCCTACCACTACCACCTAGGCTAATGTTATGCCTCTATATTTAATGAATTAAGAAGTAGGCCTATGCAGTGATCAGGGAAACATTTAGTTTCTTTTTCTTTCGGTCCACGGTTCCAGCAGTTGTGCCGCAAAATTAACAGACAGAAGCACCGGGCATAGACCTAATCTAGCCTAAAATCGTGGTCCAGTGGACCAGCAATCTACTCGTAGAAGAGGCTCATAGTTTGAAGATCATAGACCATAGATAATTCAGAGAAAGCCTATGCAGTTGCTTTTCGCGGACCTAGGCTAGGTCCAGCACGGCCTGGCACCGGTTCGCGGATTGCCAATCACACTGCCGTTGCAAAGCCTCTGAATGCAGCCAGCTGTCCCGTTTACCGGCAATGCTACAGCGGACTTAAGCTGCCACCTTGTGGCGAAAAGTTGCAATACATTTCACTCCACATTCCGCAAACTGCTGACTCACGAAATGTATTTTAGAAGGTTACAAAACTGATTTCGTGATTCTCTTATGCATTTCGTCCACGTAATAAAATTATCGTGACACATAATTCATTCCGTAAACTGCTGACTCACGAAATGAATTGTAGCAGGTCACAAAGCTGATTTCGTGATTCTGTTATGCATTTCGTCCACGTAATGAAATTATCCTGACACATAATTCATTTCGTAAACTGCTGACAGACTAAATGTATTGTAGCAGGTCACAAGACTGATTTCGTGATTCTTTTATGCATTTCGTCCACGTAATGAAATTATCCTGACACATAATTCATTCCGTAAACTGCTGACTCACGAAATGTATTGCAGCAGGTCACAAAACTGATTTCGTGATTCTGTTATGCATTTCGTCCACGTAATGAAATTATCCTGACACATAATTCATTCCGTAAACTGCTGACTCACGAAATGTATTGCATCAGGTCACAAAACTGATTTCGTGATTCTGTTATGCATTTCGTCCACGTAATGAAATTATCGTGACACATAAGTCATTTCGTAAACTGCTGACTCACGAAATGTATTGTACGTGATTCTATTATGCATTTCGTCCACAGAATGAAAGCATATGTCACTGAATGCATTTCGTAAGTTGTTAAGTTACTATTGCGTGGACGGAATGCCTTCTGTAACACAACACAATACTTCTGTGGACGAAATTGAAATAGGATGCACAGAATGATGCGTGTAGGTGCATTCCGTATTTACGTAGACAGAATTACTTTTGACCAAACATTTCGTCTACGACAGTGAATACTGCATTCAGCATTATGTCCACGAAAGGAAAAGGCCACCAGTCAATTTCGTCCACGAAATGATGTGCTCTCTTCAGTGTTTCGTGGACACAATGCAAACCAATTTGTGCATTCCGTGGACAAAAGGCGTTACGATGTAACATGGTTTCGTAATGAATATATGTATTTCGTCACACGAAAGTCATTCTGTCCACGAAATAAGGCATGTTACATTTGGCGCCCCATACACCTACACCTAGACAATAATTTGGAGTGAATGAACTCTTTTAATCTAAGAACGTAAGCTAGGCTATAGATAGTTTTGAATATCTATATGCATATCCATAAGTTGTTTTGAGTTTATACTATTTATTCATGCACTCGTTTTGTTCAAGCATAGACTGTAGACCTATGTGTTCAAGAGTGAAGCCAATCAAACTTGCAATTGATTTCAAAACCATTAGCATTGTTGTTTTAAATGTATGCTTTCATTATTCTCCCATTTCTGTAGGCAATCTATTTTTTTCTCTCGATGTTAAATTTGATGACTTTCGATGAAAATCCTGTAGATGGCGCTTGCCAAATCGAACAGAAATAGTCTAGTATTGTCTTAATTTTAAGACATATATCCTCTTTTCGTCAATCTACTGTTTTGGTCTACTGTTCTACCTCGTGCACGAGCAGAGATGAAGCTGACTTTAACCTCGCTTGAATAAACGAGACCAAGATGCCGCTAACTTGAGTTAATGGAACGGCTTCAGCCCCAAGTGGAACTCTACGCTAGTTCAAGCCAGGCTATTTCTGTTAAGCGCCGCCTTCATTAGCGAGGTTGATGGAATATCCCCCTGGACCATAAAAACATAACAAACTGTTCCAGCGAATCACTGACAAGATGTGCGCTTAGGAGAGTTTCAATTGCACGGAAGGAAGAGGAAGAAGTAGCAAGCTAGCTCTCTGTATTGTTTGAACGTCAACGGAAATTACATTACCCAACAGCTTGGAGCATCTTTAAAGTTGAGCTGTCGCTTGAGCACAGGTAATTTCATTACTTATGATTCCCTTAATGAGTATATGACAATGAAATACTTGAACTTCAACATCAGTTACAGCCCCTTTAATTGTGTGAGAAGGTACACTAACATTTGGTGTGACATTTGGTTCCTGAATTTCCCCTTGGGGATCAATAAAGTATCTATCTATCATATTATATGATATTTATTAGACTGTATTTTAATCACATCCACTCACCTCATGAAGAACACCAAACAGAGGAGTCCCACAGCTCCACAGACAGAGACTGTTATCACAGCAGTGGAGACAGGGCTCTGGCCACCTGATGGAATTAATGAAACAAGAATGAAGTGAAGAGGGGAGTCCCTGTTACCTCATCACAGAAGAGACATGGAGATGCACTGATACCTGATCCACTGATGCCCTTAACTGTGATGGACACAGCAGTAGAGTTCTCAGCTCCATATTTATTCCTGACCTCACAGTAGTACTGTCCTCCATCCTCAGAGCTGATGTTAGTGATGCTGTACTGCTGTCCTGATCCTACTGGAGTGGACTCATCCACCTTAAACCAGGTGTACATGTAGCTCTCCACTGGTGGGTTGGCATCACTGCTGCAGGTCAGAGTCACTGAATTGCCCTTGTATGTCCCATCATGATATGACAATGAAACTGTTGTATTCTTTGGGGAATCTGGAAGGAACGAAAAATTCTTTTTTATTTTATTGATTTTATTTTTTACCAGGCACTAACAAATGTAATTTGCTATGAATCTCAAGTAATGATGAATTTACTTTTTTTAATTGAAGCAATTTAAAATAATTTGTTTGCTATAACCTTCAAACCTCTAAAACTGATTTGCATGGAGTAAGTATTTTGGGTTGGGTATTATTTTAAAATGTAAGGGCAAACGCTACTCACAGACAACCTGTAGATACACAGGAGGTGAGTATGTGTAGCCACATTTGAATGTTGAATAACAGAAATATTTTCCACTGTCTTCTGGTCTGAAGTGTTTGACGGTGTATGTATGACCTGTCCCCAGGTGTACAGGTGTTGTAGATAAATCATCCTTGTACCAGTGGCTCTGCACTGGTAGATCAGATCTGCTGCTGCAGGTCAGTCTCACCTCCCTGCCTTCCTGTATGTCACCAGAGGGACTGATGGACACTGAAGTCAGTGGGGTCTCTGTGAGAGGGATCATTGCAGGTGTGATTACATGAATCATTTAGAGAACACATGTATCCCAAGAGCTAAGATCTACAAGACTGACTGTGATCGGGATGGCGTTGCGGTGATGGAAATGGAGGCAGTGGTGATGTTTCTCAAAAATAGCCAGGTTTTATTTCCACCTTTGCGGCTGAGCATGCGTACCAGTATGGAGAAATCGGAAAAAGAAAAGAAAAAAACCAAACTCCAAACAATAATATCAAATCAATCACTAAACTTCCAAAATATATCAAAATTAATATTAATAAATTAATTTAAACTTTGACAACCCTTTTCAATCATAGGGCAAACTGCTGCAAATCACAAAACGAGTGTTAGGCCTATAAGCAGGGGCAATCACTTGCTCACCTCAGACCATTCTACCTCCTTCTGCTCTCAACCATATTCCCACCAGAGAATTTAACTCTGCAGACTAAATCAATGTACAATCAATCAATCAATCAATTAACAAAACGCTTCTCTATATAAATATACAATAATACATTCCATACCATAAAACCCACAGTTTCATTACAAGGCAATCCTATTATCTAATTTCATAACCGAATACATAGCATACATAACCAGAACGTCGCCAAACACCCCTCTTGTCCTACACACTTGACCTCTGCTTGTGCAGTAGCCTACGTCACACTCCACGAACTTATATTGTTCCTTGCGACTTTCCGTCGGGTCTTTTCTCAGTCTCCAGACCAGGAAGCGCTATGGTCCGACACCATAGATATATACACTAGATGTCGCCTTCTGCTTCTCAGCATGCGTCAACACCGCCGCCATCTTGGTACAGGGATCTGAAGCGCTAAACTAGTTATCCTGTATTGTCAGCGTCACTGGCGCCTTAATGCAGGGGCTTACCTGGGCTTCAGCCCAGGGGCCTCGACCAATGAGGGGCCTCCTAATAATAATAATGATAATCAATAATAATAAACGGCGTGTCCGTATTCTCTGCGTCATTAGCCTACTCTGGAGCTAGCCTAAACAATTGAGCACATCGTAGGCTACTGCTCTACAATTACATCCATGCAGAGGCCCCCTTTGTCTTCTCCAATTCTAAAGTGTAACAAAATGTAACAAAACGTAATAAATCCCAACGGGTGTAGCTAGAGGAGAGGCTGAAACTGACTGACAAACTTACAAACTCTGGAGATAACGTGGGTAGGAATGAAGCAACGATAAACGAATGACGTGGATTCCTGTAACTGTCCATGAAAACAGAAGGCATAGCAGGTAAATATCGTAGCAAATAGCCTGGAAATGAAACGGCTTTAAAAACGTATTTCACTTGTCTCATTGGAGTGAACGCAGAACATGGGCTGTGGCGCAAATAAATGACTTAGTGCTCTGCATCTCCGTTCACCAACAGCAAAGTTTGTGCTAACCCATTCTCACATATAAGTCTATATTATGTTTTCTTGTTAACGTGAGATATGTCTCCGTAGTGTAGTGATAATGCATAAGGTAGCCACGTTCACGTCACATGAGCCAGCTTGTTATGTAGGCTAAAAGTATTTCTGTCCCTCCCAAACTGCATTAAACTAGTGTGTTAAGTAGACAGAATTTCAAAAAACTCCTGGGGAACCCCCCAACACGACAAACACATGCACTTTTGAAAAGCTTTTAAACGTCCATATGTGTACCCATCTTTTAACTTGGCCTACAGCCAGTGTTGTAAAAGTCCAACGCTTGTTTTCGTGCAGTAGGCTAGCCTTTTTGATAAGCGATGTCATGGGTAGGCTGACGTGATTCGAGGGCTTTCTGTTCCTGTTTATGTAAAGGTTTTACATAGGCTGAATAATGATAGGCTACACTGCATGTTATTAACCAAAAGCGCACGCTATGTGTCGGGTCAGATCGCGGGCCGGGTATCATTTAAAAAACATATAGCCCAGGGGCCTCGGGTGGTATTAAGGCGCCCCTGGTCAGCGTTACCTATTTAGCGACGTTTGGCCATCCCCAGCGATAGAAAACCTTTTTAGCGATTAGCGACAAATTTGGGAACTTCTCACAATGATGGCAGATCGGCTTCTTTGTTGTTGAAACGTAAGAAAATCACCTTTCTCATGGCTTTGTCATTTATGAATTCAGCTACATCTCGTTTGCCCATGGCACTGACCCATGATTATAAAAGTAACGACTGGCGTAGCCTATGTAGTAGCAGAGGTAAATGTTCTACAGATCTACAGCAACTTCTGGTGAGATTACAACTTACATGAGTAAACGAGACGAGGGGTATGTGGCCTCAACCAGAGCCTGTCTACGAAGAGCCTGTTTACTTTCATTGTATCGAACCTGGTTGCAGTTTACTCATTGTTCCTCTAGGGGCCGCCGCTAGCTAGTGCAGAATGAATGGGAGTCTATGGGGCTAGACGGGTAAAATGTATCTTTATTATCGTCTTAAGCTTAGTTTTCTCTAGACTCAACCATAAATACATGCCTGTCAGTTGGAACAACCCAAAAAACTAGATAATTGCTTGAGATTTTGACGATTTATGGTGATTTTATTTTCGCTAGATCTTTGCCCAGATTGACGCTAATGCATTATAGAGGAGTGGATCACTGAAGCAAGATGGCGTCTCGATTGACGCATTCGTTCCAATGAACAGCAATAGTCAAGGCGACATCTAGTGTATATATCTATGGTCCGACACAATGAAAAGTTTGCTGAATGTCCGTGTTACCTCAACCTTCAGCTGGCCACCCTGAAAGTAAGGCTGATAATTAATATTGTCCCGTATGCGTTTGTGTTTTGCAGTTGCCGTTGCAACCATGCTGGATGCCGTTCGTATTCGTGTGCAAAATAAAGTGTGTTTGTAAATCACGTTGTCCGTTCTTTGTATTTAGCTCCCGTATTAAATGAACTGTAGCCGTAACGGGCATCTGCACCGTTACACTGACACATATGGACCCTTGTAGCCAGTTACAATCTCAGTTTTGTGTGGGTCTCTAAGATAACTAACTTAGGGACTGTATGATATTTAGCGGGGGGGGAGGGCCGGTCGCCAGACGATCGGGTTAAAAATGTTCTGCCTGGCCCTCCCCTGGTCAAATTTTTTTTTCCAGGGGCCTCCCCCCGGCTCAAAAACATTCTCCTAGGCCCTCCCCCCTACGTGAATCAAATAAAACTGGTCGAAAAATGAAGTTTACAAGGTTAAAACGGCCAGCAAATGTCATAAGCACACATACACACACACAGGGCTACAAAACAGTGTTGCGCGGGTTTGGTCACAAGCGGCCCGCAGTCGCCCGATATTTTAATCAACCCGACCGCAACTCGGGCCGCGAATAGGACAAAATTATACCCGACCCGCGATCCGACCCGCTTATTTACAGAATGTGTGCTTTTGGTTATAGCCTGCATGCAGTAGTCCATTTCTGTAAAACAAACTAATTTATTTGCGAAACTTTATGCAGTAGAACTACACGCAGGCATGCAGGACATAATGTTTGTGCAGGAGAGAGAATGAGAATAAGAGCGCAAGCACGCACGCAACCACCAAGGATTAGAACACTAGGATAAGATTTGGCCATGGACATACTTCTTTCGAAAATAGAAATGGGGAGGCAAGGTAGGCAAGAGAGATATTGCTGGTCAAAACGTTAGCGTAAGAACTGGTTTAAAATGCTGAATGAAGCACAACGCTTTACTAAAGCACATCCACTGTTTAAAATCACAAACACAACGAACTAAGGTAACTTGTATGCATGCGCGAACCTATACATACCGGTAGATATGGCTGTGTAGTCTGTGTCATAAGATTTATTCCTGCAGGCTGCCCACCATAACTTGTACTACTGTCATCTTCTTTAAGAACTTTTCCCAATATTTCCCATAGCCTATATCGCTTTTCCTGAAGGGGTGTCTTTATTATTTTAACTCGCGTCTTCAGCTTCTTTACTGTTGACTTACTGTATTGATGCTTTACTGTATTGATGCTAGCCTTCTCGTGATATTTTAAGTAGGCCTATTTGTAGAAAATATATATTTAATTAATTTTAACTGACCTGCCCGCAAACGACCCGAATATCATTCAAATATTTGGTTTATGACTCAACCGCGGGTGACCTGCAAGCTTACGAGGGGAGTTGTGGGAGATTCAGGTAGGGTTGCGACTTTTTGGACCCGCCCACTCTGTCAAAGAGACGTGAATCATGTTTTGGCCTACAAACCTTTTAAAATATCAAAAACGGATCATTGATCAGGGGAAAAAAATATCATGGATCAGGAAAAAAAAATTTTCCTCGGCCCTCCCCCCAGGCCAAAAAATTTCTCCTGGGCCTTACCCCTCAGGCTTAAAAAATTCTCTCAGGCCCTCCCCCCCCTGACGACCGGCCCTCCCCCCCGTAAATATCGTACAGTCCCTTAATGGGCAGAGATACAGTAGGGGAGAGCCGATTGAAACACGGGACAAATGAAACAATCCAGTTTTCTCCGAGTGTAATGATAGACAGACGTCCTTTGGTCAAAACATAGAGCATGTTAACCTCCTTCTATCAGCCAAATATCTTCCTGCTATGTCATTTTATCACGGAGTTACAGGCGATAAATTGATTCGATTATTCATCGATTCATTCGATTATTAATCAGTGTTTTTCATTTAAAGTTTCGACTTCATGCTTATTCAGTAGACCATTTAGTGTTCTCCACAATCCCAGACTTTCATATTGCATGCTTGTTTACATGGAAAGCAAAACAAGCTATAGTGTCATATGTCTGTGTCATACAGGCTGTAGCTCCATGTATTTTAATTAAATGCACAAATATCTGTGTTTAAACAATCATCTATGGAGGTGAGACATGGAAAAACAGTTTTAGGAAGATGAAAATACATTTGGGCCCACCAGGTAGGGGGTTGAGTTTTCCCATGTTATCCTATGGAGACTGACGGGCGATGGGTCGTTAAGCCTGTTTGCAGTGGCCTAACCCACGTAAAAACCTAGTGAAACGACATTTTCAACAATATAAACATGATATAAATGGGAAAGCTTACCATTCTAGCTATAAACATGGCAGAATCATCCACAGGACATGATATTTCAAAAACCGCTTCAAACACGCTTCACGATGATGGCAATGAATTGTTAACAGACATGCACGAAGACGTATAGCCCTGCAACAATCTATCTAAAATAACACCTTTTGGGAGTACCATTCATGATATGTAGCCTAGCAACATTTTGAAGTTGTGGGACGTTTATATGGCTGAACTGTATGTTTCATTCGTCCCCTTATGTTGTTTCAACTGTCCCGACCAGGAGGGACGAATGAAACAAAACGCACGTCCCACTTTTGCTGTAATAATTCCTAAACGGTTTTGTTCAAAGCTGAAAATGCATTTGTATTTGACAGAGGACAGATGTAGCTTACTAGTGACCAAATATTAGCTTTCAGTGTGGTACGATCGCTTTGTAAATTACGTTTAGTTAAAAAGTGTTTCAACTGTCCCGGCTCTCCCCTACATTAGTCACAGCCTCATAAGTTGACTTCTGTTTTTCTTACTTTTGATGTCCAGGTAGACTCCTGTCGCTCCAATCAATGTCTTGCCGAATGTCTTTGTTGTTAAACTGCAGTAATATGTGCCTGTGTCCAACATGGTTAATGATTCAATATGTAAATGACATATGTTAGCTCCTTGCTGACAGCCTATGGTGGTTCTGTCTCTGTAGTCTGGGTTGACCATGAGATCAGGAGGATTCGGACTGCTATCTTTTGACCAGTACGTATGTTTGATGGTCAAGTAACTGGTGTAGGTGTAAGAGCAGGACATGTTCACTGAAGCGCCCACAAAAGCACAGACACTCTCAGGCTGGTAAGTGACATTCCACCCCTGACCACATACACCTACAAAAGAGAACATAAACAATGAACATATAAATAAAATAAAATATATAATATATATATTAAACAAATATTTGTTCACACACACAGTGTATCAGTTCTCAGAAATATGCTCTCTGGTGAAGACAGGAAGACAGTCTGTGTTCAGTTAAATAAATGTCAAATGTCAAATAACATTTCAAACACCAAATCACTAATCCTTACATTAATCTGTTATGTACTCTTACTTTGAACTAACTGAGAAAACTAACAACTAACAAGAGAAAATACACATATTTGATTCACCTTGAATGGTCAACAGAATGGCCAAAGCAAGGGAGGCTGGACAGTTCATCATTCTCAGTCACACAACCCTGATCAAACAAATATTAAAACATAGTATCCATTTGTAGAAACACAGAAATGTACTACCATGAACACACCATGCCATAAATAGTGCACATTTAGTAGTGCACATTTGCTAATGAGACCGAGAAAATAGCTTTAATAAGCCACTAACACTTCTGTGTGCACACTGTTTAGAATATTATACAGTATGACATGTCTACAGTTTACTTTGACTGAATAAATACATGTTCAGAAGTTTTTACCTCTCCACTGTCCTTGAACAGCATGGCATGTGGCATGGCAAGTGAAGCTCACAGATCAGGAAGCAAAGCTGACATAAATTCACAGACAGGAAATGTTACGCACAGAGAAAGTTTCATAATTCCCCATTTGACTGTGCTCTGTGTCTATTCTTGTCAGTGGCCATGATCATATGTTGAAAACAGAAATTTACTTTTACATTTATTCATGTAACAGATGTTTTTTTTATCCAAAGCAAGAGAATAACAATATACGATACAGTGCAGATGAGACCTCTCAATACAATACAATACAATTATTAGTGTCTTACTTTACTAGAGGTTGAAAGTGGTGGTATAATAAGTAAAAGTCCAAGTCTGATACGACAAGAAAGTGGTGGAAGAAAGAGGTAGAGCAAGAAGGAGAGGAACATGTGTGCTAATTTTGATATTAGCACACACTAACATCTATCTATAAAGCAAGAAGCGTCTGTGTGTCTGTCTCTGTCTGTCTGTCTGTCTGTCTGTGGCACGCATATCTCGCTGACCGTTTGTCGGCAAACTTGGCAGGTGTCTTGCTATGGGCATGAGTAAGTGCAGTGACAAATTTGACGTTGTTTGAATAAGAAATGCAAAAGATATCCTTAAATATATCGGTAAAAGAAGCACATTGGCTTTCACCGCTAGCCACTCCCCCTCCCACACACCACTGTACTGTAGGCTAAGCTACCAGTGAGGATAGAAGCAGGGCTTTGGCTAAGCTGGATCAGTGTAAGTTATACGGGTAAAAACGTAACATGTCTGACCTAAACAATAAAGTGAACTCCACGGATTTTGCAACACGCCAAGACACACAGGTATGCAGTGGCTCTTCATTCTTCAAAATGACGTAAAAAATGATGTGCAATAAACGGACACTTCGAATAGCCCAGGTTACTTTGGACTGTCTTTAGACTTTGAATAAGCAAACAACAATTCCAACTGCAAGGTCCTAAATTGAAACGAGCGATAATGGTCCCGAATTAAAGAACGTCTCAGAATGCCACACATGCAAAGCATAACCAGCGACAAGCAACGAGTGGCAGACAGAGTGTGATGCTATATGAATAGCCCAGGCTACTTTGGACTTTCTTTAGACTTTGAATAAGCAAACGACAGTTCCAACTGCAAGGTCCTACATTGAAACGAGCGATGATGGTCCCGATTAAAGAACGTCTCAGAATGCCACACATGCAAAGCATAACTAGCGATAAGCAACGAGTGGCAGACAGAGTGTGATGTCACTTATAGGCCACCAGAGACTGTTTTTGAGTCACACCGTTGCAAATTCCATATGATGCATCATTCCACAAAATGGTCTGTTTTCTCTATCATCAAGTTATTCAATAGGCTAAGCATATAGCCTTGACTCAAAGCAGCTGTTAGGATTATGACATTTTGATTTGTAAAAAATGTCACATGTAGCCATGCTTAAATTCTGCTCACTTCAAATTTATTATATTATCTGTAGGCCTATTCATTATTGAATGCTTACCTGTAATTATGTTTTTCCCTATTCTATTTTCAAAGCAGGCCTACCTGCAGGCATGTAATTGGGCTACAGGAATAGCATGTTTGAACGGGCACTGCACTAGTGATATTAATGTCTGACAGCGAACCAAAATGCACAACTTTAGCAAATGACATACAGAGGAAGTGTGTCCCAGCATTCTTCATTTCTGCTCTGTCCGTTCCTTTGCTTATTCTATTTATTGTCAGTAAACATTGGCCAATCAGACTTCAATATTTTCTGTGTGGCCTAAATACTGGACAAGGTTCTGTTTTGTTTTCAGACTAATCAACACATGGACATTACAGACCATTGCTGTAAGATCATTGTAATCTTACAAAGCTAAAGTATATTGATAAACAACAGAAAGTACTATTTCTACTCATCTATGACTAAACAGTAGCCTAGAAATCTAGACGCACCCTAGCGGCAGCAAATTAAATTTGCTGCCAGGGCTAGTCTAGCAACTCTCCGTTGGCTTGTGAGCTTGAAAAATTAAAAAAACTTCTATCAGGCCAATCAAATCGTGTATAGAGTCGTTAGGTGGGCTTAACATAATGATTGATGGCAGAGTTGGAACGGTTTGGCTTGAATTCCCTGCTACTTGAAAACAAATAAGATAATGTTACTGTTAGCGAACAATGTGACACGAGTTAAGCTTTTATTAAGTTGGCAAAAGTTTGAACTAGCCAACTACGCATGGGACTCATAGCGCTGTCCTATTGCGTGCAGAGGGAATTTGAAAGACAACCGATTATCCCGCCCCTCGGACTGAGCACTGCGAACGGTGAGTGCCCAGACCCTACATTTTAATGTGGGTCTGGCTCGTCAGGCTAACTCAACAGCTGAGGTGTGTTCAATTTCACTAACATTGCAAACAGTTTTCTATTTGCCTTCAATTCTCGACAAATGTTTTGTGAACAGTCTCCACAAACTTACAGCAGAACTGGTCGTGATCTGGATAATGGGCTACCCTTACAATGGAATATTTTCCTCAAATAGTTAGAATTTAGTACACAGTTACAGAGTAAATAGTATATAAGTATACAGAGTAAATACTGTTTGTGTACAAACTACACAGATTTATGTTACCTGAACTGTACATTTTAGGGAGTATTTGCATTCAAGGTTTGATAAACTGCATCAGGTTGGATGGTGTTGGGGTTCAGGCTTTGGTAAACTGCATCAGGTTGGGTGGTGTTGGGGTTCAGGCTCTGGTAAACTCCATCAGGTTGGGTGGTGTTGAGGTTCAAGCTTGGTTGGATGGCATCAGATTGTCCACCCAGGGCAATATTAACATAATCCCTAGTATTTTAAATTGCGAGAAATAAATCAATAGTATACACATAACCAAATACCATATAATATAAATAAATATGAAGAGTTTGGTTTCAAAACGCCATTAACCCTTAGAACCCTAAGCTGTTTTAGGGCATTTTCACTACCTTTATCCATAAGGATTTATTCTGGTCATTGTAAGTGCCACACACACATATTATATATTGTTTTTTTCAGCAGAGTCTAGGCTATCCAGATCATATTATAAAAAATCTTATATTTTGACCTGTATCTCACCACAGCAAGCTCATAGCTCTACATGCATTTCATGTGTGTGTAGGGCAGACTGTCCTGAAACAGGCAATATCATTGCCATGTTGGAGGGATACTCTGGGGCTGAGCAATTTACAGAAATATGTGGTGTGTGATTTACGGAAATAAATGCCATTTTTTATTTAGCGATGAAAAATGACCATTCTGCGCTCCATATCTGTGACATGAACTGATGTGACCTGACTTGACCCAAGTTTGCCTGTTAGCATGTGTGACTATGGTGTATGCGCTCATGATGATTCTCAACTTTTTACTGCATTGCCATGAACAAAGTAAAGGCAAAAAAGGTGTTTCTTTGTTGAACAACTTCGGATGCAATGTGAGCCATGAATTGGATGTCATGCAGGAATTTGCTAGGATCTCAAAACCGGATTATGAACATGTTTTGCCATAGAGAAACACACGATAGCGTTGGATTATAAACATGCTTTGCCACAAAAACAGACAAAAACGTGGGGTAAGTCCAGCTATATGAAGTTATTATTTTGCTGTCACTTCGTCTGTTTTATAACCCAGAAGGATGTATTTGGTATCAAATGATAGCTCTGTGTCTCCTATTTCATCTAACATACGTGGCATATATATCCGATCACGGGTCCGCGACTAATTACTCCAAGAGTAATGGGTGTGCAGCGTTGGTTTGTGTACATGATGTTAATATTTTGCAGTCACTTTGTCTGTTTTTATAAGCCAGAAAGATTGATATCCATGGTACCAATGGATAGCCCTGTTTCTCCTCTTTCATCTGATATGCTTGCCATATCTATGCGATTAATTCAAACGAGAGTAATGGGTGCGCAGGTGAACGCAGAGAAGTATAGACTGTAAATATGATGCAATTTGATTTAATTTCATGATTTTTTAAAATTTTCATACTTGATCGTACAGAAGTGCGTAGTCTCTTTGGAAAGCCCCACTTCTTCTCTGTCATGCAATAAAGGTTTTATCTCGTTGCGATGTCGCGGAGCAATGTAACAGAGAAGAAAGGGTGTGTTTTTTGACGCACTTTGCCTCAATCGGGTTCTAAGGGTTAATCCATTTTTTTAAAAACATTATGTCATGTTATTTAATTGTGTATTTCAGGTAATATGAATACAATTGCAGTTATGTTGTTTTGATAGAGTAAAGATAAATTAAATAATAATACTAAATTACATTTCCACTAACATTACTTGAAAAACAAATATAAAATAGGGCCTAAATGATTCATGAAAATTCATTAAAATGGAGGATATAGCGTTTTAGAACCAAACTCTTTATATATTATGTAATAAAGTGCACTTTGTACAGGAAAACAGGGAAGTCCCGTGCTTGACTTGTCCATCTTGCTGTTGTCTTCCATTTCTTGCTGCAACAAAACAACAACATAGAATTTGCCTTGAATTTGCCTTGTCAATACCTTTATTCTCTACAAAACACACTGTGATCATGATCATTTCTAACTCATTATACTTTTTTGTCATATTCAACAGATATCACCTTACGATCTGATATGCCCATTCTATGGCTAAAATTGTGTCAATCTTTCCCACAATTGTGTCAATCTTTCCCATAACAAAACACTGGAGTTTGTTGGGGATCTCTACTGAAGAGAGGTTGGGCTCCCTCTCTGGTGAGTCTACCTTAAGGAACACTCAACATGGCTTTAACAAATACCATATTTGGCATTTCATTCTATTATTAAAAAATATTAGACTGTGTTTTAGTCAGTCACTCACATCATGAAGAAAACCAAGCAGAAGAGTCCCATAGCTCCACAGACGGAAACTATTGTCACAGCTGTGTAGACAAGGCTCTGTTCATCTGAAGGAATTAATGAAATAAGAATGGAGTGGAAAGGGGAATCCCTCTTAGCTCATCACTGAAGACACATGGAGATGCACTGAAACCTGATCCACTGATGCCCTTAACTGTGATGAACACAGCAGTAGAGTTTTCAGCTCCATATTTATTCCTGGCCTCACTGTAGTACTGTCCTCCATCCTCAGACCTGATGTTAGTGATGCTGTACTGCTGTCCTGATCCTACTGGAGTGGACTCATCCACCTTAAACCAGGTGTAGCTCTCTACTGGTGGGTTGGCATCACTGCTGCAGGTCACATAACTTTCCTTGTCTTTTGCACCAACAAGGAAAACTACAAGAAACAAAATATACATAATGTGTTATATTTACAAGACATTTGCAAGTAATAGACACACACACACATGCTTGAAGACACACACAACTCTCATTTGAATACTGCTGTCTCCATTATGTTGGCACTTCTTGACATCTGGTTGATCACCTTGAAAACACAAATATTCACCAAACCAACATGCAATATGCCAGAGTGCATATTTAGTGACATATTTAGTTGTCATCTTAGTAAATCAAGCTCTAAATATACTAATAAAAAGAATAACAAAATGATCATTGAAAAATTAACCCCATTATAATTGTGTCTTTTCAAAGTGATGAAAAGGTAACTCACAGCAAATGTTGAGGTATTCTTTAGTTGAGTATCTGCTACCACATTTATTTGTTGACTTGCAGGTATCTTCTCCAGTGTCTTCAGTGTTTGATGGTGTATGTATTGCCAGTGCCCAGGCTTTGGTCTGTGTTTCCCTTGAACCAGCTGTAGCCTTGCACTGGTAGATGGTAGGTACCATCACAGGTCAGAGTTACAGATGTACCTTCCAGTATGTCGCCAGGGGGACTGATGGACAATGTAGGTTTATCTGGGGCTTCTGTGAGAGTAACCATTGCATATGTATTTACACTTTTGAAGAGGTATTTATTGAGACTATATTTCCCCTACAACATGCCAGACTGATAAACATCTAAACGCATGAATCTTAGACAGGCATGATGCGATTTTGTTTCTCTTTACCTTTAACATGCAGGTCAACCCCTGGCGTTCCAATCCACTGACCGTCAGCATGTGTAATCCTGCAGTAATACTTACCAGAATCAAATGTGGTCAACACACTTATATGTAGGTTACATGTAGGTTATATGTAGGTTACATGTAGGTTATATGTAGGTTACATGTAGGTTATATGTAGGTTACATGTTTTAGTTCCAGGCTGGTTCTGTCTCTGTAGTTTGGGTCGTCTGTAAGATCGGGAAGATCACCAGACTGTTTTGTCCAGTAAGCTTTTTTAATGATCAGATTACTGGGGTAAGAGCAGGACATGTTCACGGAAGACCCCACAAAACCACAGACATGCTCAG
Organism: Alosa pseudoharengus; assembly: GCF_046254945.1. Lineage (NCBI taxonomy): Eukaryota > Metazoa > Chordata > Actinopteri > Clupeiformes > Clupeidae > Alosa > Alosa pseudoharengus. Next base: position 2,276,083 of record NW_027468696.1, on the reverse strand, counting down.
ACAGGTATGTGATGCCCCAATCTTCACCAGATACATCTAAATATGATAACACACACAGACACCGGACACACCCACACACACAGAGCGAGAGAGAGAGAGTGAGAGAGAGAGAGACGGTCACACACAACACACAGTTAAACAGCATAACCCCCAATCCTCCCACTAGGGTTGCCACATTTGATTTGTGAAAATCCGGGACAATCATTGCCAACCCACCCCCCTCCCCCCCCCAAAAAAAAAGATTAATGTTAAATGCCTTAATTATACTAGGCCTATTACTGGTTCTAAATAATAATTTACTAACGGTTCTTATAATGCCCTTTCACCAGCTCTTTTAAGATATCAGGCTATAAAACATGAACAATACTATGCATAATATTAAGTTAGTTACCCCTTTTCACCCTGTCGGCGTTGTGTAGGCCTACTGTGTATCTCTTTTTTTCGCCGCTGGCCCTGACTTTGATTGTAGGCCTATATCCTCCTCCGTCTCGCACCCCATTTTATCAAACCAAATCGAACCGAAATTTCTTCTTTTTTTTACTAAGCTACCCCATATAGATAGATCTATAAGGCTCTGGGGTACCCTCTCCAATCTGTTGCCTACCCGCACGCACTCACTCTCTTGGACATGCTTGCTGCGCACGGCCGGTAGTTGTAGGTGATGGATAAGGTAAACTTTCGTTTCGCAGGTCTGCATTACAACCAATCAAATAAGCGCATGCCTGCCTCCGACAGCAGGATACAATCAAGATAACTTAAGTAAAATAGTAGGATTGCAGGAGCGGAATGTAGGTTTTATTGAAAGTGAAACTAGGGAATACTTAAAAAAAATAGAAGTGCCTTTGCACCAAAAAACGGGACATTTGGTGTCCCGGGAAAGATTATCAATTTTCCGGGACAAACATTAAAAAAAGAGAACAATCCCGGGAAAACCAGAACGTGTGGTAACTCTACCTCCCACTCATACAACATATTTCAAATAAGTCTGTAAGTTGCTTTAAACTCTAATAAACAAGAAAAGACAAATATTTGATTCACCTTGAACGGTCAACAGAATCATCAAAGTAAGGGAGGCCACACCCCTCATCCTTAGACACATAACCCTGTTTAGACATTACAACTGTTATACACTTGTAGAAACACAGAGATGTGTTATCTCAAATACGTCACTCTGAATTAGTCCACAGTTAGAAGTGCATATTTTCTAATGAGACTATAGATCAACATACTTTTAACACTAATACATTTTCAGTTCTTCTTACCTTGCCGTTATCCTTGAAGAGCAGTGGTATCATGACAACAAGTGAAGCTGTCTGAACAGGAACCAAACTTGTCACCGTGGCAACAGACAAAACAGGCAGGAAATGTTTTGTTTTTTTAATTAGTTTTTCATGCTTCTATATTTGACACTTTGTGATGCCATCTGGGGAAATCCGTCAGATGTTGCACAGTTACCAGGAAAGAGTAAAAATAAGTTCACTGTGAATATTTTGCTGAAATTTGGTTTACATTAAATTTGTATTCTATAATATCTTGTCTGTTATGCCAGATCCCATCACATTTGTCCTTGTACATTTACACTTATATGGCAGGACATGTGTCAGTCTCACGGGCAGCCGCGGCCTACTGGCTAGGGCTTTGTACTGTACTTGTAACCGTAGGGTTGCTGGTTCAAATCCCGACCAGTAGGCACGGCTGAAGTGCCCTTGAGCAAGCCACCTAATCCCCTCACTGCTCCCCGAGCGCCGCTGTAGCAGGCAGCTCACTGCGTCGGGATTAGTGTGTGCTTCACCTCACTGTGTGCTTAGTGTGTTTCACTAATTCACGGATTGGGATAAATGCAGAGACCAAATTTCCCTCACGGGATCAAAAGAGTATATATACTTATACTATACTTAGGAAAGTGGTTTGGTCTCAAGTGGGCCTTTTGCCTAGATTCAGATCGGACGGTGAAGAGTAACAGGGACCCGTGGGAGAGAGAGATGGGATTTGCAAATGACCGCAGGTCCGGTCGAACCAGAGCACATGGACCGGAATGAGAGAGTGGAATCCATACTGAAGTCAAGTACAAGTCTCTCAAGTACAAGTCTCTCTCCAGATTTAATTCAGACCCATCCTCATTTCCTGAGCCCACTCCCATTTCTCTCTCCCACTTTAAAGGCAAAAGTGTCCAGCATCATTTTTGAAACGTTGATTATATTTCCATCCACAAAGAAGTTTTATTTTCAATAAAAATGAGAGGTATGTCATTCATAACATAACATTCATAACATGTCAAAACACATCTATAAACACTTCACATTGATGAAAAGAACATTTTACAAATAGCAAGTGTATTGGAATTTATTTGCAAAAAGCTGCACCAAATGGCAAATCTGAGCAATGCAACCAATACATGTTATGTCTACTCACTATAGTATAAATTGTTATTGTATAACTGCATTACATATTTATATGTCACACTGAATGGTTACTTGGGAAACTCTGAATAGTGCCAAAATCCCCCCCAGAGGTAAACATATGTATTACATATTATATTGTATAGCATGTATTATAGCTGCAATTTGGTTTATGTAAGAAAGATTTTTTTTTTTGTTTGATGTGTAACACTTACATTCTGTCTATCAGTTAATGTAATGGAGTGTGTTTATGGCTTCCATTTGGTCTGTTGGTTACATGGCCCATGATAATGTATCATCAGGAGTCACAGCCCTGGTAGCCTAGGCCAAAGTTCCTGGGTGGTCCACAATCTAAACAAGGCTATTTGTGTCATTTCTTGCTATGCATCTAATGCTTCAAGTCTGAAGGGTATCACACTGTTTTAAGAAAAAAATTTAAAAACCCACAAAACACAGCAGCACTGCTTAGAAATGTGTGATAGATGGTACAGAGCTCCATCTAGTGGATCCATGTGAAGATTCATCTGAACAATGACCAGGAGGTGTGTCATGTGTAGATTATGGTGAAGGAATGCAGTATCGAGGTGGAACACTGCAATACTCATGCACACCAGAAGGGGCATATAGAACAGTCAGGTGGAACACTGCAATACTCATGCACACCAGAAGGGGCATATAGAACAGTCAGATGGAACACTGCAATACTCATGCACACCAGAAGGGGCATATAGAACAGTCAGATGGAACACTGCAATACTCATGCACACCAGAAGGGGCATATAGAACAGTCAGATGGAAAGGCTCATTCCACAGACTTGGTCGAGAACATCAAGCAATTGACCTGTCACATTATTATTCAACTATTTTGCTGGTTTCTTGATGTCTTTACACTAATCTCATGCAAGTAAAATGAAGAAGGTAAACAATTACACTGACTGAACAGGGAAGTTGATATCTTAATAAACAGTGTACTCTTTATTGACAAACAAATGATGTGGCTATATGTTGAAAACATTATTTTTAAACAACAATGATTCACTAACCTGACTTGCCAGATGAATTTCGTTCCGTTTAGCTCCGCCTAGCTTCACTCACATCCATCTGTGACCTCTTCCATTGAGAGTGATTTCTGCACCCGATTTTATCGTACAGCCAATCAGGACGCAGGGCGGGAGTTTCATAGA